>NC_141060.1:28777257-29119757 GCF_041138505.1 Cibotium barometz
CATGGCTATGTGTGTAGGAGCATGTGTTTTCCCCCATGTTAGCAAAAAGGATATGCCACATGGATGAGCCTCCTTCTCCTTTCTAAAGGACTCTTCACACTTGGCCTTATGATGCATTGATTGATGATTGTTGTGGGCAACAAGCATATGTGGATTAGCATTGAGCTTCTTGGGATGACTCATCTTTTCTTGGGGTTGACTTGGAGTCGTCTTCAAGAGATATTGATGTGCATGAGATGATGGAGTCCATATGTATTATGGAGGTGGATGATTTTGCTTTGGGCACTGCACCTTCTATTGATGCATGTATCCATGGGTATGATGACTTTGCAGAAGAGATGGATGTCTATGTTCACGAGAGATTAGACAGCTGTGCATCTACTTTGTGTGATGCTCATGGTGTGGACATATGTGATGCTCATGTATCAATTAGTGTTACTCATGCATTGTTTGGTGTGGACAACCGTGCCTTGGATTCACTTATGGATAGTGTTGGTCATGCATTGAAAGGTGATCCATGGAAATTCAACTTATAATGCTTTTCAGAGTTTGCATTGGACGGTTTATGATAATGAGCTTTATGAGACCACTTCATGTGTGGATGCCTTATTAGAGTTCAGTATTGAGATGGGGATCATGTCTACATTAAATTTGAGGATCACACTTGGGATACAAGGGAGGATTACACACGTGCAGTGATAATGATGCACGGGATATTAGCAAGTTCTATGCTCATTGCATAGAGGATGAGACTGAGGGAGTGGCACCTATGGGGAGAGTATACGGGATGATCATGATCACACCTATGCTCATATGGATATTAGCTATGAGGTGTATATCTTTGGACCTTGTGGATACCGACACGAGATGATGGTTTATGCACTTGGGGCATTCAATTTTGGATGTGCTTTGTGCCATTTGGAATGTAATTTTGATGGAGAGCACTTGACTATCTTCATCATAGAGGATGTTCCTTTACATTTTTCATTTGATTCGGGAGGAGGCATACTTAGCCTTGCCTCCGATGATGATTTTTGACATTGGCCATTTGATCCAAGTGGGATATTTCTTAGCTTCATCATCAACAAGAGGCCCTCATCCTTTCCATTTGACCCTAGGGGGTTATACTATTCATGTTATGGTATGTGGGTATTCATGACAGTGGCTTATGTCATGATTTTTGGCTTCCATAGATAGCCTTTTGTATATGTTTGATTTTTTTGCATGACCACCCTTTGATTTCGAGGATGAAATCATTATGGGAGGGGATACTTTGGAATGAAGCAACAACTTTAGATTAGGTGTAGGACCATGGTCATGGGCTCAAGTATAAAAGGGGGCTCATGGACCACTATTGCATCTTTTGGACATATTATGATATTTGGTCATTTTGACTCTTTGAGCGTTATGGCTACCATGCATTGGCTTATAGAAGACTATTTCCATCCTTTGGTGAAAGGCTAAATCACTTAGGCATTATGTGTGTGTGATTCTTACTAATTTCATGCTAAAATAAACATAATGATTTGCCATATCTTAGCTACTAAGCTTGCTTAATCTTACATTAGTGATACTCCATTTCAAAAGTGGGTGTATAAATTGAAACTCAAGCTTAATGGCTTAATTGATCACTATAAGGCTTGTTTAGTTGTCACCCAAAGGGTATGCCTAGCGAGAGGGCATTGACTATGAGGAGACTTTTGTGCCTACTTCCCGTACGACTACCATATACACTATTGTTTCATTGGCTACACATAAAGGTTGGAATGTGCATCAGTTGGATGCCAAAACTGCTTTTTTAATGGTGATTTGTAGGAAGAAATTATGTATCATAGCCTTCTGGCTTTTACAGAAAGGTGTAGAGCATAAGGTATGCAGATTGCAAAAAGCAAGGGGATGATTTCATAATCCCGAACCTTTATGTGGATGATATGCTCGTGAATATTGGTCCTCATGAGGGATAAATTTTAGCTAAATTGCAGCATGCATTTGATGTTACAGACATGGGGCTTTTGCATTACTATTTGGGTATCTAGTTTATACTATTTGAGGGGGGCATCATGCTATCTTAGAGAAGATACATTGGGTAGCTCTTAGAAAGGTTCCAAATGATAGATTGCAAACTTGGAGAGGCTCCATGTAGGGGAGATAGCCTCGACTTGCATGCCTACACAAGCTAATGTAACAGATGGGTTTACCAAGTCTCTTTTGAGAGAGAAGTTTGAAGCTTTCCACAAATCTTCTAACTTATTGCCTCTACAAGATAGTTTGATACACCCTGTACACATTCACACCATCCATTTTAGGGGGGTTTGTTAGCCTTTGGCCTCTGCAAAGTCTTGGTGTGAATAGCACATGAACACTCTTTACCCTGTGTTGGTAGGGTTTTTTCCCTGTGTAAAAACACTCGTGTGACACTTTAGCCCTAAGACTATTAGTACTTTGTACTTTACACATTCTCATTATTAGAGAGTACTTATTACTATCACATCTCTCTCTCTCTCTCTCTCTCTCTCTCTCTCTCTCTCTGAGCTTGATATACGACTGTGTGTGTGTTACACGCAGAGCATCTACTCCCCCATCCAAAAAAAACATAAACAAGGAGCAACTTGTGTAACAAACCACCACTTCTTGGCGTGCATGCTCAATTAAAATCAATGACGAGGGGAGTCAAGTGTTAAGCATGAACATATAATGTAGGTATGTAATGAGCCATTTTAATAAGTTCACAATGTTGAGATAGTAGGAAGGTGTCCTTCTCCCGTTGCCAACACTTTCTTGAGTCTATTGCCACAATTCCACTTTTATTCCTTCTCATAGTTGCTTGAGGATCATGACACCACTTTCTTGAACCACTTGATATCCAATATAAATGTCCTATATCCAACCTTGATGATATTCTCAGTCACGCCACGATCAAATTATCCCATCCACTTGAGGATCACGACACCACTTTCTTGAACCACTTGATATCCAATATGAAGATATCAAACGTCCTATATCCAACCTTGATGATATTCTCAGTCACGCCACAATCAAGCATTATCCCATCCACTTGCTCAAAACTTGTCTGACCACAATCCCAACAATCTTGTGTTTCTCTTGGAGTCCATTCTGCTCATGTAAAAATGTGTTCCTTTGGACCACATAGCATTGTAAGTGATACACTATAAGAACACCAAATAAACAATATATTGATAACTATATGAAATTAATGTTTTATATTAAGAAGGATGTAAAGACAACTTAGTTTATCATAGACATCCTCTTCTATGACTTCCTCTCCATCTCTATCATTGCAAATGGTACACTATAAGAACACCAAATAAATAGTATATACAATAACTATATGAAATTAATGTTTTATATTAAGAAGAGATGTAGAGACACTTAGTTTATCATAGACATTCTCTTTTGTGACCTCTTCATCTCTTTCTACCTTCTCCATTTCCTCATATAGCCGATCAATGCTACAATCCTTTAGGAAGTTGAATAAGGTTGGGTGGAAACACTACACATTGATGCTTTGGGGAAAGCTTACCTCTATAGCTCCATTCTAAAAGCACCACATAGGGAAGATACAAAATGCTAGTACCACAACACCAGCAAAACCACTCCCCCAAAAATAGTAGAACCACCAAGTGAAAGAATAACTTCATTGTGTGAACCCCTTTTTATTGCAAATTAGCACCTATAGTTTATGACTAGGTTGAGTACAATGGAAGTCCTTCAATTTACAACACCTTGACATTGAGGAGGATCCAACACAAGATGAATGAGCATAAGAGTATGATATACAATGTGGATATAGCAATATCACCGTGTGAGTATATTCCTTATGGTTCTGTGAGTGTATACATAGAAAAGTTCAAGAACAAATAGGTGGCATTGGAAGCTTCAATCGAGGTCCTCTTCTTCACAAATCTTAATGTGGTAGATTTATTTAGGTAGGTTTGATGGAATTTGAACTTCTCTCCAACTGTGGCACCCTCAACAGCACGAACCAATCCCAACTTCTTCGCAAGGAGCCCTGAAATGATCGTCACAATCCTTGGATCTAAAGCCAAAGATAGGATCATGCTTGTAGAAATCTGTCCTATACATCCACACAACAAAGTCTTTACAAGTGATGAGATATGACTAATTACCAATGGACAATCCAAACACAAACACCAATCCACAACGTGAGTTTACACACCCTTGATCATTGCACTTGATCACACACTATAAAAACTTGGGAATGGCCTTCTTTGTGCACGCACACGCACATGCACACGCACACGCACATGCACACACACACACACACACACACACACACACACACACACACACACCCTCACTCCCAAGGGGCCCACACAACCCTCTTAACACCCCCCCCCACACCGGTGTGAGTCTTACAAACGGTGATCTTACACAATGATATTTGAGAATGATGATACTCAATCATGGACGCACCACAACTCTCTCTACCAACATGAGAAAGAACACAACACACAATCAAAACTTATGCCAATCTAGGGATTAGACATATGTATATCTCCAGCCAGATAAGGTTGGCAGTCACCTCCACTTGGGCTTTTGAGCACTCCTTTGGCAATGGTTATTGAAGAGGGCACCAACATGAATCAATATCAGAAAACTGCCCCCGACAGTGAACAACAAACCTGCCCCTTTATCTCTTTGATCCTCAGCCCGAACACCCAAAAAAAAAACCACAGCCCAATGGCCCCAGAATTATGAGAGATCTTCCCAACAGCGATTAAAATAGAAATAGCCCCGATACACAACCAGTCAGGAAGCACCTTCACTACCACAACAGATTCAGCCTACTCACAGCTGTAGGGGAATGATTCCCAACTTGCTAATAACCACCGAAAATGACACCACAATATACCAACAATAAACTGGAACTCAACAAAGAGTATTTGCCACCTTTGGCTGAGATGCCTTCATTTTAAGATCGATCTCAGAGACAGATCCGAGTAGCGTTTCACCTTCTTTCTCAAGCTGCCACAACTTCTTCACACCCCACGATCACACCAAAGCCTACAATGGATCCAACACTTCTTCACCAATAATGGGATGAACAAATCTTCCCCAGCCCGAATGCTTTCATGCACAAAAGCACTCTCTCTCAACTGGTGTAGCTACAGGTTTCTTCTCTCTCAATCCTAGTACAAGCTCCAGTAGCATCTCGGCCTTTTTTCTCTCTTTTCCTCCCTGTACAAGCCCCCAATAGACCCTCTGACTCCCTTCCACGCCATCCAGCTTCTAGAGCCTACTGCCTGCCATGCATCACAGCCATGCTTCCCTTGCCACATAGCCATGCCATGCTCCCGTGCCATGCATCAAAGCCACACTTCCCTTGCCACATTGCCCTTGCTATTCAAGAGTCTCAAGAACCTCCCCTAGCCTCATTGCTACCACGTACACACCCACATGCAAGTTCTACACGCAACAGCATTCACTAGCCACGTAAGGGAGCCCTTTCTCCTAAGGTTCTCAATCTTAGTTATTTATTTGCCAATAAACAAATGTCCACACTACTAAAGCTCCAACACACTACGGTATAGCCAAGGTTCCCACACTCAATACTTAGTCATCAACCCATGGCTTCCACCATTGTATCCCAATGTTTCAAACAACATCCAAGACCATTAGTATTGTTCCTTCTCCATTGCCATTGCCATTGCCTACAGAGTGCTCTTCTGCCTCAAGAAAATGAGGGACAATGTTGTCATCACCTCCCTTGGCACAAGTCTTTAAAAAAACAAAAAACACAGGCAAACATGCTATATATGTACGAATTAGCAGGACAATGCATCAAATTCACACAATCCACTCCATGCATCTACTAAAACTAATGACAAAAACATCACTCTCTAAGTGGCCTAAGGACTTATTTTGGTTGTTGGGCGTTAATCAAGCACTTGTCCTTGGCACCAAGACCTAGACAATAAAACCCATCATTATTCACCCAACTCCCCTTTGGTTAGAGCATTCATGCTCAACCACATCCTGTTGGCTCGCCAAGATGGTTCTTTAGGAAGAAGACATCTAGGTCCGAAAAAGTATCTTCGAGATCAGCTAGAATATCTGTATCTACTTTTAGACCGATTTCCATCAGTAGTAAGTCATAATCGTGCACCAGTATGGCTTGAGGCTGTAGCCATTCACCCTTTTGGAGTGCCAATGATCATCCAAATCAGCCAGCTGGTATGTCCCATTCTCATATACCTGCACCACCTTGAATGGGCCTTCCCATTTGATCTGAAACTTGGTTTGGAAGGTATTATCCAACTTTTTATTGTACTTGAGAACAAGATCTCCTTCCTTAATGCCTTTGCTTAACTGAATGTAATGATCCAAGGCTTCCTCTCCAGTAAATGTAATTCTTGGAGATATAACAGTCTCTTTGTATACTCATCCTCCCCACTTTCTTGATGCTTCACAAGAAATTACAAACTGGGTATTTCTACCTCAATAGGCATCATGACTTCCTTCCCAAATACAAGATGATAAGGTGAGAAATTAGTGGCTGACCTAATTGTTGTCCTATAAACCTCTTCCCAGAATATCTCCACACATCCTTACCTCTTTTGCTTGATTCTCTCCACCTCTTCCCAGAATATCTCCACACATCCTAAATCTTCTCATGCTACCCTTTATTCTCTCCCAGTAGATACTTCTCACCTTTTCACAGCTTCTCTCTCATTTACAGATTCTCTTTTTACAGCCTCTTGCTAAGGGCTTGTTCCTGCACACACCTTATTCACTTGTATATTTCAACACCTCCCCTCAAGTGAATAATCCTAGCACACCTGGGCCTTATACCAAGTTTTCCTCTTACTTGGTAAGCCGCGACCGGTGCCTCAAGTCCCTAAACTTATAGTCCTTGACACTCTCTCTCTCTCTATGTGTCCAAGGCTACTACAAGTGCCCGTGACCTTGACTAAAGTGCTCACACATACATCTACCACATGGCCTACATCATCGGGTGGGGCTAAGAGGTGGTTTTACTCTGTTGGGGCAGGTTACATTGGGTTGTGGGGTTTCTCTCTCTCTCTCTCTCTCTCTCTCTCTCTCTCTCTCTCTCTCAGAAAAGATGACCTGACTCCACTTCCTTATTTAGGAGCCTTCATGAAGTTTGCTGATATCGTTCCTTCTCCACTAGGTTTGCTGTAGCGGTCTCTTGCCATGTATTCTGGCTTTCCACAGTTGTGGCAAGTGAAGGTCCTTCCTCCTACTCTGCCTCTTCCTCGTCCTCATCCTCGAGAGAATCCTCCTCGGGTGAAGAATGCTTTTTCTTCTCCACCTGTTGAGTCCAGCCATTTCTTCTCTTTGACCTTGGTCTCTTGCTCTAGTAGAGCTCCTTCTATCTCGTGCAGCTTCAATTCAGGTACATTCTTTAATGTTGCTACAATGTTTTCATATTCACCTTTGTCCACACTCTTCAGAAGCACTGCTAGTGCCTCATCATCTTCTACCCTCTTGCCAATGGCTGTGAGTTGTTGCTTAATGCTTTTGTATTTGTTCAAGTGTGTGATTAAAGGTTCACTTTCTTTCATATCTAGTTTGTAGAATTGAATTAACAAATTTATCTTTGATTTTTTTGCTTGAGTGCCAAATAATTTATTGAGTTCATCCCATGCATCTTTTGCCCATTGTATCCTTGTGATGTGATGAATGATTTCATCATTTAAACTAAGTGCGATAAGTCCTAATGCTTTCTCATTCCTGCTCTTCCACTCATTTTCCCCACTCACCTCTGGGCATTCATCTCTTCCCTCAACTAGCCCCCATAGATTTTTCCTCATGAGCAAATACATGGTTTTTGTTTGCCATGTATAAAACTGCTTCCCATTAAATTTGGCTATCTCTTGCCATGCTCATGATGATGTGAAGGGACTCTTACCTCTTGATCTAATTTCAACATTCAAGGGCAGTTTCTACCCTTTTACAACTCAATATGGTGTTCAGGTGATGATTACAACAAATTTATCAGTGTAAATTTACTATAAATTATATTAAACCAAGGGTAACAAATCTGTACTGAATGGTTGGAGTATCAAATCATATCCGAATTATAATCTGAAGTTATAGGGATCTGTATCAGATACCCAATGACCCTCAATTGTACCAAAATATAGTGATTAGTGTTGATTAATCATTGATTAGCAAAATAATTCTCTATTTTATGTGCAAAAAATAGAGTATGCAAGGAGTCCAGATCTGGGGCCTTTGAGTTCAAATGAGCTCAACTCCTTTAAAAGCCATCAATAGCAGTTAGTCTAGTAGAGGATTAAGCCAAGAAACACAAGATTTGACCAAACATTGAATGTTTAATCTCTGTTTTACCAAAGTCACCTGCAGATTTGATATAGAGCTTGGGTCTCACTGTAGACTTGATGAAATCAAAAACTGTCTTCACCAGCTTGTAGAGCACCCTTGAAAACCCCTGGGGCCAAGAGGAATTAGACCAATGTCTTCTGTAGAGGAGTAGATCTGCAGTTTTCTTCGAGAAACAAGTGCTTCAAAAAACGTGAAAATCAAGAGCATGCGCTGGCGGTTTGCTGATTTGATTAGATGGGCTGAAGCACAAGGAGTATGGCTACATGTGGCTAAGAGGTTTTGGGCCAATGTTATGTGTGAAGAGAGAGAGAGCTTCTCCACCAGCTGGGGGTACAGAGGTTAATTGATTTTTTGATTTTTTTTCTAATCTTATAATTAACTAGGTGATTAGCAAGATAATGGGCTCATAAATTTGATGGATTCTAAGCTAGGCTCTGATACCATGTTAAATTTGTAGTAATGTGATGAGCTATGGTGGATCAAATGCAAGAATCAACATCATTAGCAAAGAAATTAGATGATGATTAAGATGTGATTAGTGAGCAATTAACTAATAGCTTAATGTAGGCATGGATAATCAAAAACTAGCAAATTCTCATTAGATGATGATTAAGATGTGATTAGTGAGCAATTAACTGATAGCTTAATGTAGGCATGGATAATCAAAAACCAGCAAATTCTCATTAGGCCAATGTCTCAATTTATAGAGTTTACATCCAAGAATCTAATCCCATTGCTCTCTCCTTGATTCACTCCACCTCTTTTTCTTGATTCTCTCCACCCCTTCCCAGAATATCTCCACACATCCTAAATCTTCTCATGTTACCCTTTATTCTCTCCTAGTAGATACTTCTCACCTTTTCACAGCTTCCCTCGTTTTTGGCCTTCCAAACAGCTTGAAGCTACCTAATAACTAACAGGATATCCCCTTTGATGATAAGCCTATTAATTCCCCTTTTTATGCACTGGTGAAGCTCATATTCCAAGGTTGCATATTCAGCTTCATTGCTAGTTTGTACCTGCAGCTGAATCCTCTCTTTAAAGACCAGTTTACCTTTTGGATCCAATACAACAATGCCTCCACTTTCCAACCTTGATCTCCTTTTGAAAGCCCCATCAAAAAACAAAGTATAAGCATTTGGCAGCCCTATTTCAGAGTCCTTCCATTTGATCACTTTCTTGTTTACTATTATTTCCTCCTTCATCAGCACTATAGGGTTATGTCTGTAAGTCAAGATATCCACCAATGTAGCTCTAGTGTTTCCACCAAACAAGTAAACTGGAACTCCTGCAACTCTATCCAATCACTTGGATAACTGCCTGGAAGGGATACCAGATTGGATAACTTGGATAACTGCCTGGAAGGGATACCAGATTGGATAAGATGAGGAAGAAGAGAATAGTGGGTTAAGATGGTAAATGGCTTAGGGAGAAAATAAGACCTAAATCTTCTAAGAGCAAAAATAATAGCCACCATGACTTGCTCTACGTCAGAATATTCCTCTCCCCTTGTGTTTTAGTCTTGCTAGAAAAGTACACAGGCCTCATGTATGAGTTCTCCTTCCCCTGTTGCAACAATACTGCTCCTACAACATCTTCACCCACACTTGGGTTCACAAAAAACTCTTGATCCCAGTTGGGAGGCATAATCACTGGTAGGGTACTAAGAATCTCTTTCCCTTGCGTGAAAGCCTCTTCCTCCTTGTTCTACCAACTGAATGGATCCCTCTAGGATTCCTACTGCAAAGGATACAAAGCTTGAGACAAAAGGTAAATAAACCTAGCAAGATACCTCACCTTTTGGGTGAAGGTTAGCAGCTACTTAACATCCTGAGGAGCCTCTAGTAGTAGTAAAGCTTTAACCTTTTCTAGATCAGCTTCAATCCCATTCGTCGCTCGCAGATACTACATGACCAAGGAGAGAAACCTTGGCTTGGGCTAGATGACACTTATTCAGATTTAGTTGGCCTCCCAAATCATCAACTCTCCTGAGAGCCAGTTCTAGCTTCTCATAATGTACCAACCTGCCACTATGGATACAAAAATCATCAATAAAAACCTTGATAAAAGATCCCAAATAAGGCTTAAACACTAGGTTCATAAATCTTTGAAAGGTTGCTGAAGCATTTGTCAGCCCAAAGGGCATCACCCTATAAGCAAAGCATCCCCATGGGGTGATAAAAGTTGTTTTTCATTGGTCCTCTGGAGCAATAGAAATTTGGAAATACCCTAAATACCCATCATATACATTGTATCTCTCATGCCCAACAACACTATATCTAAGGTCTCATCCTGAAAGGGTAATGGATACTGACTCTCTTTTAGTCATAGCATTCAAAGGTTTCAAATCCACACACACCCTCCATTTTCCATTCTTCTTTGGAGTAATGACAACTAGGGAGGCCCACTCTGAGTTGTCCACAGGGAAAATAAACTATGCCCTTAACAACTTATCTACCTCTTCTTTCAGCATTTTTTGCTATATGATTCCCAAATTTCTCAGCCTCTACACCACTGGCTTGGCTCCTAGCTTCAACTGGATTTGATGTTATATTGTAGAAACTCCTCTAATCTGTGTGTAAGAAGAGATAAACAAATCTGAAAGTTTTTGCAGCATGCCTAAATACTCTGTTTTCTCTACCTCAGTCAAGTCCTTGGCCACATCTTCTTGGCTGCACTTCGGTTTCAGATTTTGGCTTCTTTCCCTCCTCTATACATGGCTGCAAAGTCACACTTAGAAGGTCCAAATCAGGATGAAGCAAATGAACCTCTTCCCCTTCATCTTCTAAGCTAATTTTCTCAATTTTTAAGTCTTCTACAGAGCTTATTTCCTTATCCTCTTCATCTAATGTAATGTTGTCCTGAATCTGCTCTCTTCCCTTGACCATATCATACCTAATCTGCCTCCTTACAGGCTGGTTCATCCCCAAAACCAAATACCCTCTCCACCAGTCCTATACTGCCCTCATAGCAATCAGCCATGGCCTCCCAAGGATGAGTGGATAAGCCTCTGACTTGGCCGGGCTTCACATGTACATTGAATTCAGTTTCTTATCCTAGTACATTCACCTATAGATCCTTCAAAATCCCTAGTACATTCACCTATAGATCCTTCAAAATCCCTAGGCATCTGACCTTTGCACTGTTGGGGCCAGTCTAACTGAATTCAGAGGCTGCACCTAACTTCAATCTTAAGGCTTCCATTGTTTGCTGTGTCATCACACATACTTGGGCACCACCATCTATATACATTTTTTGAACTCTATGATTGTTCACCCAAGCATCCATGATGGGCAAATAATCTTTATCCCCTTTCACTTTTTCACCACATTAAGCTTTTGGTGCTTACCAACTTACTCCACATTCTCCTAATCTTGGGGCATAACTGTAAGAGCTGAGGCCAAGTCAAGGTAGGACCTTTCTATTACTGGTGAAGAGCCTTCATCAAATCATAAGCCTCCTCATCATGAGCACCTAAGGGAAAGTCCTGCATGCCAATATGTCTTTTAGCTCTAGTCTTCCTCCTACTTTCCTTGGGATGACCTTCAATTTGCTTCCCCTTCTTCCTTCTGGGTGGAAGGTCTCGGCTTGTCCTCAACATCTATCCCCCTAGTCCACATTGGCTAAAATATCCACTTCTTCATCTACCCCAATTAGGTTCATCTCCCCATGTCTGTGACCATTCCTTGAAATACTTGTTGGTTTGGCATCTCTTCCTCCCTTCCCGGAATCTTGTCTATCTTCCCTCCTATGTGGCATAGGGTAGATACCACCTCCCATCCTCCTGGGATAAGGGTACTGAGGATAAATATGGCCTCTTTCCATACAATTGAAGCACTACACATTCATATTAGGTCCCCCTCTTCGCTTGCCTCTCTTGGACCATCCGTGTCTACATTCCGGGAGCATTTCTACCCCCTTGCAAAAGATTCAAATTTAGGTTCTCCATTTGCTGAGTCAAATGAGTGATTCCCTGCATAAGTTGATCGGTGGCTACTGGAACCGCTGGAGTAACTCTCCCTTCTTATGCTCGCCTTTCCCAAGGTATGGCTGAGCTTCCTTCAGCTTGGACTTTCCTTTGCTTCTGAGCCATCCTTTCCAATTTCCATTCTTTCTCCCTGTGGCAATGCCCAAGCTTCTTTGAAAGTCCCTGGCCTTTTCAGTTTCACCTTTTCCTTCAAGTCAACATGGAGAGACTAGATGAATTTATCCTTATTTAGGAGAGTTTGTGGATGCTTTGCTCTTAGGGAGTTGTCCCACGCACCTGCCCCACAAATCTTCAAAATGATCAATAAACTTGTCAAAAACATCAGGCAAGTTATGCTTTAAATCCTGAATCTCCTACCATAAGGCATCGAGCGAGGATTCCCTCTGTCTATAATGTTACACCAAAGCCACTTTAATATCCTTATATGTTTGGGTCAGCTGGGCTCTCCATGCCTACAACCATCTTTTAGCATCATCTGTCAATATCATACTCAGCAAGGTCAGCTTATCATCATCCCTATCCTTACTAAGGGTGAAGGTTATAAGCTCCATCCCTCAAAGAAATCTTCTGGTTCTTCACTAGCATGATCATGGAACACTAGATATGTCATTGTAGAAGCCATCTCTACTGCTAAGAACTCTTACTGAAGGGTGATTCAAAAGCCCTCCTTAGTGGGGCACCAAAATCATGATGCTTTGGGGAAAGCCTGCCTCTATAGCTCCGTCCCAAAAACACCACATAGGGAAGACACAAAATGCTAGCACCACAACACCAGAAAAACCACTCCCCAAAAAATAGTAGAACAACCAAGTGAGAGGATAACTTCACTGTGTGAACCCCTTTTTATTGCAAATCACCACCTTTTATAGTTTATGACTAGGTTGAGCACAATGGAAGCCCTTCAATTTACAACACCTTGACATTGAGGAGGATCCAATGTAAGATGAATGAGCATAAGAGTATGATATACAATGTGGATATAGCAAAATCATTGTGAGTATCTTCGTTATGGTTCTCTGAGTGTATACGTAGAAAAGTTTAAGAACAAATAGGTGGCACTGGAAGATTCAGTCGAGGTTCTCTTCTTCACAAATCTCAATGTGGTAGATTTATTCAGGTAGGTTTGATGATGGAATTTGAACTTCTCTCCAACTGTCTGGCACCCTCAATAGCATAAACCAATCCCAACTTGTTTGCAACAAGGAGGTGACAACCTCACAAACAAAGCCCCTACAAATGCTCCTCACAATCCTTGGATCTAAAGCCAAAGATAGGATCATGCTTGTAGAAATCTTTGTTCTATACACCCACACGGCATAATATATACAAGTGATGAGATATGACTAATTACCAATGGACAATCAAAACACAAACACCAATCCACAATGTGAGTTTACACACCCTTGATCACTGCACTTGATCACACACCATAAAAACTTGGGAATAGACTTCTTTGTGCACGTACACACACACACACACACACACACACACATACACACACACACACACACACACAGCCTCACTCCCAAAACAACAAGGGGCCCACAGAACCCTCTTAACACACACACCCCACTGGTGTGACTCTCACAATGATATTTGAGAATGATGATACTCAATCATGGACGTGCCACAACTCTCTCTACCAACATGAGAAATAACACATCTCACACACAATCAAAACTTATGCCAATCTAGGGATCAAACATATGTATATCTCTAGCAAAATAAGGCCGACAGTCACCTCCACTTGGGCTTTTGAGCACTCCCTTGGCAATGGTTGTTGAAGAAGCCACCAACATGAATCAATATCAAAAAACTGCCAAACAGTAAATAGCAAACCTACCCCTTTATCTCTTTAATCCTCAGCCCAAACACCCTTTAAAAAAAAAACCACAACCCAATGGCCCCAAAATTCTGAGAGATCTTCCCAATAGAGATTCAAATAGAAACAACCCCAATACACTTGACAACCAGCCTTTTATCACATGGGAAGCACCTTCACTACCACAACAGATTCAACCTACTCACATCTACATGGGAATGATTCCTAGCTTCCTAATAACCACTAAAAATGACACCATAGTATATCAAAAATAAACTAGAACTCAACAAAGTGTATTTGTCACCTTACACCCATCATGGCCGAGATGCCTTCATTTTGTGGTCTGTAAATTGATCTTTGAGATAGCTCCCAGTAGTGTTTCACCTTCTTTCTCAGGTTGTGATAGCTTCTTCACACCCCACGATCACACCAAAGCCTACAATGGATGTAACACTTCTTCATAGACATGAGCTCACCAATAATGGGATGAATAGCTCTTCCCCAACCCAAATTCTCTCATGCACAAAAGCGCTCTCTCTTAAATGGTTCAGCAGAGCAGGTTTCTTCTCTCTTAATCATAGTATAAGCTCCAACAGCATCATGACCTTTTTCTCTCTTTTCATCCCCGTATACAAGCCCCCCAATAGACCCTATGATACCTGTGGGCTTCGTCAAATCCCTTCTATGCCATCTAGCTTCCAGAGCCTGCTGCCTGCCATGCATCATAGCCATGCTTCCCTTGCCACATTGCCCTTGCTATTCCAGAGTCTCTAGAACCTTCCCCAGCCTCATTGCTACCACGTACACACCCACATACAAGTTCTACAGACGAAAGCATTCACTAGCCATGTAAGGGAGACCTTTCTCCTAAGGTTCTCAACCTTAGTTAATATTTTCCAATAAACAAATGTCCACACTAATAAAGGTCCAACACACTATGGTATAGCCAAGGTTCCCACACTCAATACTTAGCCATCAACCTAGGGCTTCCACCTTTGTATCCCAATGTTTCAAACAACATCCAAGACCATCAATATTGTTCCTTCTCCATTGCCATTGCCTACAGAGTGCTCTTCCACCACAAGAAAATGAGGGACATTGTTGTTATCGCCTCCCTTGGCACAAGTCTAAAAAATAAAAATAAAAACACAGGCAAACATGCTATATATGTACAATTCAGGATCACAATGCAATCATCAAATTCACACAATCCTCTACCATGCATCTACTAAAACTAATGACAAAAACAACACTCTCTAAGTGGCCTAAGGACTTGTTCTGGTTTTCTAGGTGTTGAGCAAGCACTTGTCCTAGGCGCACCAGGACCTAGACATGAAAAAACCCATCAATGTCTTCCATGTGTCCTCCTAAAATCCCGTCTCTCTTCTGCTCTCGTCCTTCTTTCATCTTCATACCTTACCACCCAATTATTCAAACCCACTTATTCTTATTGAGTCACTATTAAGAATACAAAATTTATTCACCTTGTTGGGCATTGCTTGATCCATGGTTTAACCTCTTCCCCTGCCGTCGTGGTACATAGCTAAACATGCATTCATCTTTCCCATTTCTCCATAATCTAGGTATGGAGAGATCCACTATACAGATATATACTCTGAAAATTATACAAGTGAATTTTGCACCAAGCAACCCTTTCCCATACTCCCCACCGATCATGTTCTTTACCTAATAAAGTCCTTCAATGTCTTCATGAACCTCTCAAATAAGAACATGCATAGCACCATCAAGCATGCATGGCACCACACACACCCAACCTCATCCATTAAGTGTACCACTAGATGTAGTTGACTAGTGAGTATGGATCTTGGAAAATTTTCCTCAGTCAAACACACCGTCTCCACCGCCATTATGCAAGTTGCATCAATCTAAGATAGATCTATCTCCTTTGAGCTTATGTACCTAAAAGGAATATTAGTCCCCATTGTTAGCACAAAACACTAGATAAGGTAACATGAATTCATAATCTTTATCTTACTCTACCTCACTAGATAAGGTAACCATGAATTCACAATCTTTATCTTACTCTACCTCACAAGTTCTCTGACCCTGTATGTTGCCTTGTGCACTTTAGGGTCTCCACATCCACTAATGCAAATCAGAAGAATGAACTATATATATTAGCTTTGATAGAAATAAAGCTGCAAAAACTTAATCACTCAATGCTCATAGATTAAAGAGCACACAAGGGGGGGGAGAGAGAAAGTGTAGAAGTCTAGTTTACTAGGACCAAGAGATCAAGTACAATAAAGTACAAAATGTACAGCAACCCTAAACTAAGGATGAGGTTGCTTATATACTAGTTAACCCTCAGTTGCTTGTTCACACATGGATGGCCATGGGGAAAGTCCCAGTGGAACAATAGTGCCCATCACATAAGTGCATGACCTCACAGTGTAGTACTACTAAATATCTAATAAACCCCTCAATAGTATAAATGTGAGATTTATAGTGATTGTAGACCAATCTCTAAAAGGGAAGAGGCCCAAATCTTTGTGGAAGAAGGCCTCAAAGTTTTCCGGTGTAAGGCTGTAATAGTGAAAAGATCTACCACATTGTCATGTATACTACAATAAATCATATTCATCTCTCCTGCATGAAGTCTCTCTCTAACATAGTAATAATGTACTTCAATTTTCTTGGTTCTTTCATTGCACTCTAGTTGTTAGTGAGAATAGGAGTAGGGGTGTTTGAAGGGACACAAATATCCTCCATTAATCTTCTCAACCATACACATTCAACTATCATAGTGAATGCTACTTTGTATTCAAGCTTCATAGAATGATGTTATCATAGTTGGTTGTTTCTTGCTCAGTCAAAATATACAAGAATTGCAAAGAAAGAAATAATTTCTAGATGTTGATTGTCGTGCATCATAAATATCCTACCCAATTGGAATGACCAAAGGCCTACAGTTCTAAATCACCTCCCTTGGCATAGAATAATTCAAGATCTTGAGTGCCTTGCAAGTATCGAAAGATATGTTTAATTGCGTGCCAATGCTTAGACTTACATGGGCAATGCATGAACTTTGAAAGGTGTGACATGCCATACGTGTCTGGTCATGAATTGCACAAATAAATTAGGCATCCAACGACTTAATCATATAACGTTATGTCGAATGGTTCACCGGCATCGTGTAGACTAAGTTTTACGCTAGGTTTCATTAGTGTAGAAATTGTTTTGCAACAACTTTCCATATTAAACCTCTTGAGCACTACTTTGATGTACTTTGACTACTTAATAACTATACTATCATTTTGCTATAAAAATTGCATACCAAATCGTAGTGCAAAAGACCAATATCTGACATCTCAAAATTTGAGGCAAGGTTAACTTTAAAAGCTGTAATGAAATGGTCATTGTGCACTAGCATGTCATCTACGTGACAACAAGCAAATCTTTCTTGTCCTTTTTCATTGGTGCACCAATATGTCATCTACATAGCAAGCAAATACTTCTTGTCCTTTTTCACACATAAAGTGCTTTCTGTAGGACTATTTTGAAATCCATGTCCAGTCAAATAGGCATGAATCTTATGGTACCACAAGCTCTAGGAGCTTGTTTCAAACCATATAAAGCTTTATTACGCTTGTATAGCTTCTATTATATTGACAGTTTGGGAAAATCCTATTGGTTGACTTACATAATCTTCTTCTTGCACATAATCATTCAACAAAGTTGTTTTAATATCCAATTGATGCACTTTCCATTTATGATGGGTTGCCAAAGTAATAACAAATTAGATAGTGGTCACACAGGAAGTGGGAGTAAAAGTTTCATCATAATCAATCCCTTTTTTTGGGCATAGCCTTTTACAACAAGTTTAGCCTTGAATATGTCAATAGATCCATCTACCTTTCTCTTTACTTCTTTGAAAACCCACTTAGTACCAATAGCTTTCTTTCCAAACAAGTGGTAGATCCACTAAATCCCAAGTACCAGCTTTTTGAATGGAATGAATTTCATCTTGCATGAATTTTACCCAATTTGGATCTTCTTGAACCTCTTCTCAAAAGACTTATGTTCATCTACATCATGTAGAGAAATAAGAAATGCAAACTCAACAATATCTGCTGAGGAAGTGGTTTGAGCACCGTATTTGGTTCTACTCTATAAAGGAGTAAATAATTTGCTATCCGGTAATGTGCTTCTAACTCATCTGGGCATAACCCTAGATTCATTGATTGCTAATCTTTGAGCATTTATTGTATCTTCAAGCTGATCCGAAGTTGGTACATAAATTCCTTGAGAATTCCCCCCTTGTAAACAAACAAGGATCAATACACAAAATCTGTTGAGAATCAATAGAAACTAGCATAGGTAATATGTAACTATGTTAGGGAATTCATGGTGGTTCACTTAAAATCTAAAATGACTACAATATACTCTTTCACTCACCTCTTCTCGTCCATCTTCTGACATGAGATATATGCATTGCAAGAGATGCATGAACAAAGCCCTACACAATGTTAAATTGCAACTTTCTACCTCTCGCACTACAATCCTCAAGTGCTATGTACGTAAAGTACGCACCATAGTGCCATTAGCATGTAGAAACTTTACTGCAAGTAAAAAGGTTGACTCCATAAGCACCTCCCTAAACACATTCAATCGGAGACAACTACATACTCCCTAAACACATTCAATCGGAGACAACTACATACTCCAACTTGGAGAGAGCAAGATTTGTAGGAAAATATGCCCATGCCAAGTGCAGGCCTCCAAGGCTGTCATAGGTGTCCATGGTTTCCATCCTCATCCAACGATCCCATGAATCATTGCAATAGTGCGAGATTCCTTGAACACCACAACATATAAGCTTTTTGCACTACCTAACCTTGACAAATGGGTTGAATAATTGGCATGGGGAAGAGATCATACTTATGTTTTCTCTTTCCCAAGAGCGTGAGACAAAGGTGATCAATGTTAGAGTTCAGACCCAAGTGGCGAGGGTCTGCCACTTCTGAATTGAAGATTGCATTTTGACAAGACAAAGCACCAAATGTCATTCCCAATGTTAAAATAATGAACTTGTGCTAAAACAAAAAGATGTTGATTACACTTACTAAATCCCAATAGGTCTATGTCATCTTCCTTTGAATTCTCAGCCCCTTGCTCTTCACTCTCAGCTTTTGATATCATCTCTTCATCACCCCTTGCATGGGACTCCCTCCGATCAGCACTCTCTTCATAGATGTCATCATCTGCTCCTCAGCATCATCAGGGGCACTCTCCTTAGCATCATCAGGGGAGCTCTCCTCCTCCTCATCTTCCCCTTCCCACTTTGGTTATTTCCTCTTTTTGGGCGCTTTTGTTATGGCTATGGGGATGATGGAGACACATCTATGGACGGCTTCTTGCCCTTCTCGTTGGGTTGTTGTTAGCATAGCCGTGTTAGCATGGGAGGAAAACACATGCTCCTACATGCTCATGAAATCCTTTAGACTTTTAATTGCCTTCTTAACTTTCTTATGTTGTTAGCATAGGCTTGTTAGCATGGGAGGAAAACACATGCTCCTACATGCTCATGAAATCCTTTAGACTTTTAATTGCCTTCTTAACTTTCTTATGTGATTTAGATTTGTGCAAGGCAGGCAAGCATCCCATGAACTCATTCTCTAATGATGGTGCTTAAAAATTAGAATTAATAATTTTTAGTCTTGTTGTGACACAACTCACACTTTCTTTTTATTTTTAGTGTTTGAGTTAATCAAAGCCCCCGCAACTAGTGCACCACAATAGCGCAAGACCAAGTGTGCTCCCAACAAGTAGAGCTTGGTACAATACCAAGGTCGCTATTCACACGCAAGGCTGCTTGATCTTAACTTTTAGTGTTCATTTTGGGCTCTTGCTTATGTGTATTTCTCATGCATGGAAAGGCATTATAGACCCATCATTCCAAGGTGCCCAAGGAATCATAATAGCTGTTTCATCCTCAGGGGGTTGTCGAGTAGCCCATGTGCAATCATTGGCCATGGCTACATCTATATCAAAGAACACATCATCATTATCCTCAACTATGTGAGGGATAGCATCAGGTAGTCCATGTGCATCATTGGCCATGGCTACATCAAGTAAAATATCTACATCCTTAGTAAGGTAAGGAAACCTATCTAGTAGAGAATGTGCATAAGGGTGACTTTACGAAAGGCCCAATCCACTTTGTCATAGGCCTTCTGAAAGTTGAGTAGGAGAATTTCCAATTCCTCTCCCCTTAGTCTAGCTAAAGAGGCAGACTCCCTTAATTTGGCTAGAGAGGAAGACTCTCAGAATGTGAAAATGTTATCCAGTATGCTCCTAGCCTGAAGGAAACCCTTCTTGGGTGGGGTGAATAAGCTTTGCCACCATGAAGGATTGTAGTGGGTGACTCATAAGCTTGGCAAAGATTTTGTATGCTATACCTATAAGGGTGATGGGCCTCTAGTGTCAAATTGCATCGCTGTTTCCCGCCTCCTTTGGGACCAAGTGAATCACTCCCTTTTCCAAGCTCTCTCGCAAAAAAACACCCCCCCATCCATGATCTTTGGAAGGCCTTCTTGAGGTTATCTCCCATCAAATCCCAATGACGTCAAAAGAGTGATGCTGGGAGGCCATCATCGTTCTTGGACAACTAGCTCAAGGGAGTGCATCTAAATCACTATATAACTCCACTAGCATGACTAGAGTGATGAGGGCATCACAAAGCCTTGGTGTAACTGTCAAAACGGGTAAGATTGTTTTTATTGATGCTTGGATGGATGACCGTTAGTGGGCAGGGTGAATGTGTAACCATTGATCTAAGTGAGCTCAAACTCTCTCTCTCTATATATGTATATATATATATATATATATATATATATATATATATATATATATATATATATATATATGGCCAAAAGGCTCACCACTATGGGGCCATTATTGTGAGCAATTCACTGTAGAACTGAGTCTCTACCTCTCATACCTAAGAGGGAATTGCAATGAAAGAGCTGTCAGGTTGTTATCTCCTCTTCCTTGTCATTTCAATATGGTCTCATCGTGTCTCTATACAGCCATTCACTTGCACCATAAAAAATTATGTTGCTTTTACCCTTAATTAATTGCAGTACTTTGTATTTGTATAGGGGAAAAGGTTCTAGAAGTGAAAGAGACTGAAGTTGAAGTGATTGATAGGCAACCACCAAAGCATGAGACGCCGCGGTGAGGTTTAGGGAAGGCATGACCAAGGGAGAAAAGACTTTAATTATAGACATGAATAATACCCTCATGTATGCATTTGATGTCAATGATAGCAGTCAATTTGTACTAGAATTCAGTCTTCATGATGTCACTCTCAGGTGAGAGACGGGGATAAGTGGTGGTACTATGTGAGGAAAGATGCAGAGCAGTTCTTGATGCATGCCAGCACGCTTGTCAATGTGTTCATCATCTTGAGCTATTCAAGGAGGTACTATGTGGAGAAGAGGCTGCAACTTTGCTTGCCAAATGCCTCGAGATATTTTCGGGGATATATGGGGCAAGAGAGCTGCAGGTGTGCAACCCCCCCTTTCTTGGGGGCAAGCTAATATTCTTAAAGAACCTATAGCGATATTGGAGGTATCAGCCAGAGTTCAATGAGTCGAATACCCTAATAGTTGATGACTCTTTCAACAAGGTCTTTGGGAATCTAGAGGACACTTTCATTGTCGTGCTGGGTATGATTGTTTGGATGAGGAAAGCTTCGGCAAGTTCTTAATGCAAGATCTAGGGCAATGGCTGTACAAGTGGGTGAACTTAATGGAACCTTGAGAGTGGGCAAAGGGGGGTCCTTGGGGTATGTAGTCAGATAAAAAACAATTAAGGGTAGTGAAGATTGTGAAAGACAACCTAGAAGTAGGTTATGAAATGAGGAGTGGATTTCTTATAGAGATTCCCAAGAAAGGAGAAGCCAAGAGATGTAAGGTTGAAAAGTACAAGCGGCTGTAATGCTCAAAGCAAGATTAGGCCATTAGGCTGGGCAATGATATTTTGATTGCAAAGACCATATTGTCATTTTTTGTGTCAACTTTGTATACCTATGTAATTTCCATATGAACAAAGATTGTAAAGGATTTGTTGCACTGATACGAATATATATGGCAATTTCGTCCTTGTAGATTTTGGTGTATTTCAACTCACACTTTCATCATTTTTTTTGAAAGAAGAGTAGAAATTTATACTAAAAGCAAATCACTCTACAAGAGAGACGTGGAAATACAACTACCCACATGGGATGAAGTAGGAGCTCAAGGTACAAGATAAAACATGAGTAAAGGCACAAAAAAAGAACTCCTAAAACTTCACCCTAACAAAAAAAGTCCAAGCACCTAAGTTTCAAGAGGAGAACTATAGGTCAAAAGGCATGGGGCAAAGTAGGATCAAACTACATGTTAAAAGGCATGCTATTATAAATATTTTCTTTAGTCTCTTGATCCAACCTATAAAGGTTTGTATGACCAAGTATAGGCTCCATATGGAACTTGATGGCCTGGACCAAGTGCAAGTACATGAGAACATGAGGCTTGTTTATAAACGGTTGCCAAACATCATCGTGGAGTTTTTTATAGTAGTGTCCTGTAACTACCAATAAACTTGTAGCCAAAACATCACCCCAATTTTCCAATCGTGCTCTGGCAAGTTTTTCCTTTGTAGCAATGCACTTAATGTTGGAATTAGGGTTGCAGGAAAGCACACAAAGCTTGGAGAAGAAGAACCAAGAATGCACACAACACAAAGTGTATTAGATTGTGTCAATGTACAAAGATAAGTTAGCCCTAGTATAATGGGCATATATACAAGCCGGGGGAAAAAACCTCCTAAAGAGGGAAAAAGTGCCCCGACGGTCCTAAGTGTGTTCACACACATCACTGCCTATGTATATGGCAACAAATCCCCCCTGGGAGTGATGGTGTGAACGAGAGCTGGCACTTATGTATAGGGGAGTGCCATGCCCGAAGTAGATCAATCCACAAAGGGGAGCAAGCCCAAAGCTTTACGGAAAGCTTCGAACTTCTCACGAGGAAGCACCTTTGTGAAAAGATCGGCGAGGTTGTCCTGTGTTGGCACATAGGCCAAGCTTATCTCTCTTGCTGAGAGTCTCTCCCTGACATAGTGATAATGCACCTCAATGTGCTTTGTGCGAGCATGAAAAACTAGGTTTCTCGCAACTGCCAATGCGCTCTAACTGTCAGTGAAGATAGAGGTGGCAGACAACACCCAAGTCAGCCATAAGCCGTCTGAGCCACACACACTCAACCGTAGCTGTGAAAGCTGCCCTGTACTCAGCTTCACAACTAGAAGTGGGCACAGTAGGTTGCTTCTTGCTCAACCAAGATATGCATGAGCTACCGAGCATGAAACAAAAACCACTTGTGGACACTCTTGTGTCATAGCAACTAGCCCAATCCGAGTCCGAAAAAGCATGTAAATCTGGCGGCAACGATCCCCCCTTGGGATAAAACAACCCAAGATGTATGGTGCCACTCAAGTAGCGAAAGATGCATTTAACTGCCTTCTAATGCTGAGACCCTGGGCTATGCATAAACCTGCTCACCTGTGAGACTGCAAACTGAATGTCCGGCCTCGTAATGCATACATAAATGAGGCAACCAACGGCTGTCTGATAGAGTGTGACATCAAAGTGATCTCCAGCATCATGAAGACTCAACTTCAAACCTGTCTCCATTGGAGTAGCAATAGGCTTGCAGTCCTCAAGGCCAAATCTCCGCAACAATGTCTCAATATACTTCGTCTAAGACACAAAGCAATACCTCCATCACACTGCTTAAATTGTATCCCCAAATAATGATGCAAATGCCCCAAATCTGACATCTCAAAAGAGGCATTCAAATCAGCCTTAAAATCAGCAATATGACTCTCATTTGGTTCTGTGAGCAGCATGTCATCGACATAGAGAGCAATGATTAGATGTACACCATCCACACGTTTAACATACAAAGTGCTTTCTGTTGGACTATTCTGAAACCCATGTGCAGTCAAATATGCATGTATCTTTTCATACCAAGCTCGTGGAGCTTGCTTTAAACCATATAAAGCCTTTTTCAACCTGCACACTTTGTTTTCCTGCCCTCTTTGAACAAAACCACGAGGCTGCGATACACACACCTCCTCATGCAAATCTCCATTCAAGAATGCAGTCTTTATGTCCACCTGATGTACATTCCAACCATTATGAGCTACCAATGCACAAATGCTACGAATGGTAGTCATACGACAAGTGGGAGCAAAGGTCTCATCAAAATCAATGCCCTTTTCTTGAGCATAACCCTTTGCAACAAGTCTAGCCTTATAGCGATCAACACTGCCATCTGGCTTTCGTTTCAATTTAAAAACCCACTTACATCCAATGGCCTTTTTATCAATAGGCAAATCACACAAAGACCATGTCCTATTCTTCATTATAGCATCATATTCACTTTGCATTGCAGCCAACCAATTTTCTGAATTTTGTGCCTCATCAAATGAAAGAGGTTCTTCCTCTTCACACATACTAGACATAGCCAAAGCATAACAATCTGATGCATAAGAGGCATGCTGAAAACCTGAACGAGTATGACTAGTCATAGGTGCATCAATCTTACTATCACGCAAGGTTTGCACCAGCCATTTAGGCATACCTCTAGCCTGCTCATTTTCAGCCCTATCCTCATGAATTACATCCTGTAAATCTGCATCAGAAATAGGCTGATCTATGATGTCGTTTGAAATCTGCATAGGTTGAATATTTGCCTCATTAGGACTTACATTTGAATTCCCACCTGTAAAGAGAGGCAACAACGTATCAAATACATCACGTGAGCTCACACTCTTTTCTTTAGTACATGATAACAAGGGGGCTGCACAGCATCTTCCACAAAAACAACATCTCGACTAATCAAGATACGCTTTGACTGTGGATGATACAATCTGTAACCCTTGCTTTCAGCACTGTAACCAACAAAAATGCATTCGACAGCCTTATCATCCAATTTTTTGCATTGTTGCACAGGCACTAAAGCATAGGCCAAGCAACCAAAGACACGTAAGTGACCAATAGAAGGCTTCCTACCATGCCAAGCTTCGTATGGAGTAATAGACTGCAAGGCCTTAGTGGGACACCTATTGAGTACATATGCAGCACACATGACAGCCTCAAGCCAAAATGCATGTGGCAAAGCTTGGCTCTTGACCATACATCGTGCCATCTCCATAAGTGACCTGTTCTTCCTCTCAGCAACACCATTTTACTGAGGGGTATACGGCACTGTACATTGGTGTTTTATCCCACGACTAGCCAGAAATGCATCAAACTCTTTAGACAAGTACTCCCCCCCCGGAGGGCGCCCACAGTACAATTGGATACATTTTTAACCATAAGAAAAAACTTTTTGAAGCACAAAAACACTTCAGACTTTGCCTTCAGTGGATATACCCATGCATGCCTTGAGTAATCATCAATGAAAGTCACGAAGTACAAGTGTTTTCGGAGTTTGCATAGGCCCACATACATCACTATGTACAAGTTGCAATTTGCGAGTGGCCCGCACAGAACCATCCTTTGGAAACGCAGAACGTTGCATTTTGCCCAAAATACAGCCTTCACAAACATGTTTCAATGGTGCCTCAAGAGGGGGCAATGAAGCAACCATATCAAATTTCTACAAATGCAGCAAACTAGCAAAGTTCAGATGACCAAAACGAGCATGCCATAGTTTTGCATCTGAAACTGCCTTTTCATCAGAAACTGCATTTGCTGAATCTTCCACACACTTGTCATAAGAATTGAGCCTATACAACCCACGAAACAAGGTGCCAGATACAATAATCGTATCACCAGAAGAAGTCAAATCATGAACAGTACATCTGTCATCCACAAATTTGACTACAAGTCTAAGTCTAGCAAGTGCAGAGACAGACAATAGATTCTTCTTTATCCCTGGCACATACAAAGCATCTGAAAGTGTGAAAGCGCTGCCATTTGCAGCCGTAAGCATAATTTTACCAATGCCCTTCACTGGGTAAGAAGCATTATTGGCACATGTGACAGTATTCCCATTAGGGACAGCCTCAAGAGAAGTGAACATATCATGATGCGAGGTAATGTGCTTTGTAGCACCACTGTCAAAATACCAAACCTGAGAGTCAATAGAAACTGCCAAACATGCATCATGTACAGATGGGTCATACTGGCAATACACGCTAAACGCCCATTCTGTATCTTGCACAACATTTGCAGAATCTGCATTTGTAGAAGCATCCGCTATTGTGGCTGCATTTGACTCTTTCTTCTTTGCCTCTTTAGCCTTTAGCTTAGGGCAATTCTTAATGACATGATCATTTATCTTACAATAGACCTCAGATGTAAATTCTGAGAACGCAAAGCCCTACGGGTTTATTTGCAGAGTATAGGGACCTGCAAGCACTCGTGAAAGCTCACCTCAATCGGAGAACATGAGTCGGAGGGTGCTGGCGGCGTAGCCCTGGGAGCCGATGCCTGCTCTGATACCAGTTGTTGGAATTAGGGTTGCAGGAAAGCACACAAAGCTTGGAGAAGAAGAACCAAGAATGCACACAACACAAAGTATATTAGATTGTGTCAATGTACAAAGATAAGCCCTAGTATAATGGGCGTATATACAAGCCGGGGGAAAAAAACCTCCTAAAGAGGGAACGGCAGTCCTAAGTGTGTTCACACACATCACTGCCTATGTATATGGCAACACTTAATGATGTACAACTCTATACCATTTTGGATGTCCTGCACATTTACAACAAAGTTGTCTCCTACACACAAGGGATCACTCAAGGCATCTGGGCAACCTGCATACAATGGGACATCGGTATCATCCTCATCACTTGAGCTACCATCATCCTGTTCAACATCAACCAAAGGTTCAATATTGCGGTACTCCCAGCTCTTTACAACTGCCTTATTCCTACATCTTCTCCAATGCCCATCCATACATTGATCACAAAAGCATGATAGTGTTCGACATTATATAGCACATTTATCAGTGGGGTTGAATATCCATTCCTTGATTGCATAGAGCTGGACTTGTCTATGCGCTTGTAACCCATTTATTTTATCTTGACACATCACCTACCTTGATCTCCCAGAAGACCCTGTGCACATCATTGTGATGAGAAAATTGTGTCCTCAAGTAGAAAGTAACACAATCATGTGCACATTTTAGCACGCATCCATTTGGTTTTAGTTATTTATGTGTCAACTCTCGTTTTATGATTGCACTTGCTCCTTCGTGTTCTCCCTTTCCATGCCCTGAACATGGCAAATTCCATGACATCTCTAAGCCAGTCGTGGCAAATTATCTCACCACAAAATAGAATGGATGCTTTGCCTTGAATTGTGCTACACAACCACTGACGACACCCAATGACATTTCAACTCATGCCCTTGATCCTTAAGTCACATGTCATGCAAAAGCAAACAATGCTAGACGAACAATGTGTCATGTGTTTTATCATTAGATATAGAAGTGACAAGTCTTTTTCACATCATCTTTATTCGCACGAATATAAGTAATGTGTACTAATATTGTCAGCTGCTCACAGCACCAATGCATAGATTGAATCTCATTTTGTTCCTTAAATGAGTAGTTCTCTACGAAGTCAATACTGAGACCACTACGTCATCAGGAAACCTTGTCAGAGAGTCTTTGAACTATTGAGCTTACCACCTATAGATGAAGTTATGCACCATGAAGCTCTTGATTTTGTCTTTGAAAAAGGATATGAAATCCAGACATCCCATTTTCACCATTGTGAGATCTTTCCTCTTTTTCTTTACACCATCCTCGTTGACTTGTTCTATGTCTTGAAACACCTTAATAGGTAGCAATAATGATGTATTGCTTGTCTTAATTGGACACAAAGCAATCTTTTCTATTTCACAATGAGAACATGCTTCAAAAATACATTTTCTATCATGAAACGTAGAATCATCAGCTTTTGTGCAAAAAGCAAAGACTCCCAAATAGATGTGATGCCACTATAAAGAGAATGAGCTACTGCACAGGTGAAATTGCCCACACTCTTGACACAAAGAGAGAAAGTACACATGCATGTTCTATCATGAAGCCTTTGACGCTGTGAGAGGTGTCCAAGGCTCAAAACAAATATGGAGAGTGCCAATAAATAATAAATATATGATGATGTGTAAAGGTTCCAAGGGTATAGGGTGGCACCAGGGAGGATAAGAGCAAACGCTGAAAAACCAAAATAGAAGGTGTATGGTCAAAGGAATGGACCGATGCGTTTGTTCAAGAAGGGTGGCGGGTGGCAATGGGAAAAAAGGAAGAATGAAGACAATTTAATGGATGGAAAGATAGACGAGTGAGAGAATCAAGAGACGAGAGAGAAGCCAATGTGACAAAAGAGGGAGAAGGATCTACAGTGAAGAAAAAATGTTGCAGACCAGGGGGGGTGCTTTCTAGTTCTCGAAGGTCATAGAGTTTGAAGTGCAATCCAATTGAGGTGGGTTTGGGAAGTCATAGCAAAGGAGATGTCTTGGTCCAGTCGAACAGCAAATGTGTCTTTGGTTACCTTTGAAAGGCAACTTTGTTAGGGACATGGTTTAGCCCAATCTATGCTCAATTTTTATTGTTGGCGAGTGCTGAATAAAGTCTATCTAAGAGAAGCATGTAGTCCGAGTCAATGTGTTCATTGTAGTTAGAATAGTTGCTAGAGTTTACCTATAAAAGCCCTAAGTTTTCAATGTGTTTTGTTGACAAATTTGAACCCATTGTCTCAAGGGTGTTGAGATAGTCTCTCTTTGTTTGGTGAACATAATAGTGAGTTTGAAGCTTATACTTATGACTTAATCTATGAGTGTTTATATTTTGGAGCTAGTTTGAGTTGTTCTATTTGTTTTAGTTGATGTAGAGCACCTGTGAAGAAGTGTTTAACAATCTAGATAGTATGATCTACCCTTTTCATAAGAAAAATTATATTTTATTAAGAGAATGATGTCATAAAGGGTCATAGCTACAGGCAGCTATGTGTCTAGGGAGTCAGCTGATGAAGTAAAAAGTTAGTTCTAATCATTTTGGATACAAGGGAATGTATTCAAAGTCAAGTTTGACAGATTGGACTCTGATAGAAGTCAGAGTTTGGGTTGTGTAAATTGGTCATTCTCGAGCAGTTATGACTTGATGATCAGGTGGATGTCCAAAAGGTCATATTTTGTTTGGTTTGAGTGTTTAAAGGGTTAAGAGGTCTTAGAGGACTCAGAGCTGAGAGAGTCTGTTCCACTTGACTTAGCTCATCAGCAATCAACAACAATCAGACATCCTATTAGTCAATAGAAGTCGGTTGTTGATATAGCAAAGTGTCTTTGGAGTCATATCTTCATGAAACTAGGGCAGTTCAAGAGCTAGGAGGATACAACAGACCTAAAAGAGAGTTACTGCTCAAGACAGAGATTCTGAGTCGGTTGGTTCTGCCTCCAAGAGAGCAGAATTGGTAACAATAAAGGCCAAATAGGTCAGTGTTAGCTGGAGATCTGTAGAACATAGGGGGATGTCTAGTATGGCTCTTGGGATAATAGATGGATGCTAGCTTATTGGGGAGGAAAATAAGAGATTCAGGAGGATTAATACTGGGGTTGAATTCTATGTCATATATCCAAACTAGTTTACTGGTATCTAGGGAAAAATAGTGTCAACAGGGCATCAACAGAAGGGAGCTAACATGTTTTAAGAAGAAGACTGAGATCATGTGCTTGTAGTTGGCTGCCAACTGGGGGATACTCTGGGATGACAAGCGGACGTGATTCTATCTGCAAACACACGTTCTAAACTTTTGGCAAAATTTTTTTATTTCTACGATAGTCATATGAGACAGATTTCTGCCAGTTTTTTGTCAGCAGGGGAGCAAAACGGGGCCAAGAGTTGTGTAAGGTCCTTGGATAGTGACTATAAGATTTGCTAAAGCAAGAGGATCATTTTGGAATGGAAACATAAAGGAAGGTTTCAAAGGCAGTTTTTTATCATTTCTACATCAGTTGAAGTGAATTCTGGTCAGCTAAAGGATGCTAATGTTGTGTGCTATGGAGTTCTGAAGCAAGTCTTTGAGGCATTCTAATATTGGAGGAGAATTTTTGGTCTGGGGTCATTAGTTAGTGTCTGTTTCGGGTAACAGTAGATATTAGACCTGTTTGGGGTAGTAGAGAAAGATTTGGGTCAGCTACTCAGCTGTGGTCAGCTTAGGATTTTGGGTAAAAGGACTGAAGTCTTGAAAGTTAAGTGTGATAGTGGAGGACAGTTGGAGGTAGTGGTCAAGTGGTCAAGTTGGACAAGAAGGTGTAGAGGTGTCCATTTGTGTCAGCCCAAAGGTCAAAGAGGAATAGATCCTGAACTAATTGCTATCATTTGAGCTGGGATCTTAGAGTCCCCAAGTTCTGATCCTTACACATTTTCCTCTTGTGTGTCTATTGGTGATGTTATAGAGACCATCACCTAGCCACCACACATGCTTTGGTGCCCCCGCTGAGGAGAATAAATCTCTTGATTAAAGCTTTGATTTGCAGGTTAGAGATCACTTGTAGATCAACTCAGGATAAATGGCTAATTCTACATATGATGTCTCAGAAGTGAGAGCGGGGAAGATGTCTCTTTGTTCTTGAGAAGGGTAGAGTTGACAACCTTAAGAAATAATAGGGATGATGATGTGTATAAGGATAGGATGATGGGGCTGCTTCTAGAAGGGGCAACCAAGGAGGGGTTTGAAGATGTGCTGACAGAGGAGCAAAGGGGTAATTGGGACTATTTGAGGAATGCACTAAGGAGGAAGTATGGGAGGACTGAGAGTCCAAAGAATCTGGAAGGAACTTAGCAGGTTATATCAAGGGGAGGAAGAGGATATTACTGCTTTTGTTAGCAGATTTGAGGGAGCATGGAGGAAAATAGTAAGGATATTAGGGAAAAATCAGGCACCCTTGATTTTCTAAAGAAAGACAAGTTCATAGGGTTGCTGCATGGAGTCATAAAGGATAAGGTTGAGCTAAAGGACCCAAATTCTTGTGTTGAAGTAGTCAAAATGGCAACATAATAGTGGACGAAGAGAGTGAGGACGTAGGAGCTAGCACAAAAAGAGAGAGTTAGTTCTGTTACCTAGGTTTGAATATGGAGCTGGAGGGCCTATAGTTGAGCCATTGTTAGTTGAGGTTCATATAGAGATAGGTCATCGTGCTGAGGTTCCTAGGGCAGCAGAGGCTAGAGACAGAAACTAGGAGGGACTACATCAAGAAATCCAGAGGCTTACAGAGTAGATTGGGAACTTGAACCTTGCTGTGTAGGGCATTCAAAATCAGGTTAGAAGACCACAGGCTAACAGACCATTGAGGAACACGACGGATAATTTTCAGTGTTTTAACTATGGGGAAAGGGGGAATATTGCTCCATAGTGTACCCAGCCAAGGAGGGAACTTGGGGGTGTATATCCAATAATTTAGAGGCCTGAAGGGAACAAGGGAGTTGGAAATAGGGAGATGAACAATGGGGTTCAAGGGTAGGTACCACCACAAAGTCCTTTAGGAAATGTACAAATGCTGGAGACCATTGAAGAAGGAGAGGAGGAAGATGCGGCAGACATATTAGTAAACAAGAGAACCAGGTTGCAAAGATCTAAGTCAGAGGGAGCTGGTAAGGAGACTAGGGCAAAAAAGAAAAGAGAGAAAGGGAAGACACCCATGGAGAAGCCTGAGTCTAGTAAACATGGGAGAGTTATGTTGAGATATGTGGTGCCAAAGAGTACAAGGAAGAGGAAGGGAGTGAGTCACATGAACAAGAGAAGAAGCATGCACATTAGAAAAAGGAATAGACTAAGGGTCTAATATCAAAGGTTGATTTAAATGGTCTCAAAAGGAGACACATTTAAATGGTCTCAAAAGGAGACACATGGAAAGCACAAGGTTGCACATGTAGTGTGAGAATTAATGAACACATGGCTGGCACTAGGGTGCACAAAAGCATGGATTGAGTCCTTCCCAAGACTATAAATATGCCTATATGGAACTTGATTATTGCAATGAGAAGATTATTGAGTTTGTGCCTTAACTATTGTATCATTGATTAACCTATATCTTAATCTTGCATTAGCATTTTCTCAATATTCTGTTATGCCCTTAACCACCTGCTATGAGCCACCCTAGCCATGTTGAAATTTAACATGGTATCAAAGCCTCTAGGTCTGGCCATAGTAAGTGATTAGAGATTGCATTCAGACTAACTCTAATTGTCTTAGTGATTAAGGTTTATGTTTGCAATGGGGGGCTCAGCATTTAAGAAATGCGATGGAAAACCCAACAACAATGAGGTCGCATTATCATAAGTCTCATTGTGAAGTCTCTGAGCATGTTGGGAGGTGTCTTCCTTCTCTACTACAAGCTCACCAAGGACACCATTTGCTGGGATTGTGAAAAGATAGTCACTCAAGCTCTCAGCAGCATAATGAGTTCTTAATAGCTAAGCAAGTCGCTTGTGATCCAATGATATATTTCAATCTCAGGATATTCACATGCCCTACAGTTCTCACATACGGATCTCATCGCGTTCTATATTTTGAACAGGCAATTTGGAGGACTTCTAAAAAACCCTATCAACAGAAATTTTACAAGGTGAAGCCATGCCCAAATGAGATGAAGAGCGTCATTGAGATGGGACCTTTTGCTTTGAGGGACATTGAGGAATTCATGAAGTTTTGTGACCAGCCAAAGAATCAATGACCATAGAGTGTGAGGAAGTAAAGGGGCTGGAGAGAGTAGCGAGTAGCACAAAAGCGAAAGTGATGGGGCGAGGGTGGTAGAAGAAAGAAGAAGTAGTGGGCAGAACGAACATGATGGCCACAAATTTGTAGTGGCCACCTGGCACATGGGTTTGTTGATGTGATAAGATTTTTTTATTAACCTTTTCTTTTAAAAAAATGGTGTAAAAAGCCTTGCACTAGATCTTGTTCACATGGCCATTACAAACTCATATTATAAGACATATTGCATTCATGCATCATCAAAAGAAGTTTCAATTCAAAATTAGACATCAAGAAAAAGTTATTTTTGTAGAAGAAGATGTTAAAAAAACCAAGCACAAGGGCCACCATCAACAAATGCATCATCATCGACAAAATGCCTTCATTAAAAAAAAATAGTAACCTTTGTACATGCCGCCAATATGAGTATGCAATTTCATGACCAAGAATTGGAAAAAAATAAAACCTTTGATAAAATGCAGCCAAATGAGTGCAAAAATTCCCTCATTACCCAAACCAACATTGTAAAAGCCACCAAATGAGTAGGCAAAAAATCATTTGAAATGTTGCAACACTCAACCACGTGAGAGTAGCTAAAGATGCACCAAGGGGGGGTGAAATAAAAACAAACCACCTCCAAGTAACCTCTGAGCTAGAGCATGTTGAAGCCAAACAAGAGCCTCTGAGTCACCCAACCAAGTTAGAATTAAGGGGGGGAAAATGAAATTTGTAAACCTCACATCCAACCACCTTGAGTAGCCCAAAGATTTGGCACCAAGGGGGGGTGTTGAGATATGTGGTGCCAAAGAGCATAATGAAGAGGTAGGGGGAGTGAGTCACATGAACAAGAGAAGAAGCATGCACATTAGAAAAAGGAATAGACTAAGGGTCTAATATCAAAGGTTGATTTGTATGGTCACTTGTAAAAGGTGAAGTCAATGGTCAAAAGGTGATACATGGAAAGCACAAGGTTGCACATGTGTGAGCATTAGAACATATGGTTGGCACTAGGGTGCACAAAAAGAATGGATTGGAGTCCTTCCCAAGACTATAAATATGGGTGCATAGAACTTGATTATTACAATGAGAAGATTATTGAGTTTGTGCCTTAACCATTATATCATTGATTAACCTATATCTTAATCTTGCATTAGCATTTTCTCAATATTCTATTATGGCCTTGACCACTTACTATATGAGCCACCCTAGCCGTGCTGAAATTTAACAAGTTAGAGCCAGGAGGAGGAAAATTGGAATGGATGATTTTCAGTTGGGAGAAGGGGAATCCCCTTATAGCCTCCTGTCTCAAAAGCTAAGAATAAGAAGGCAGGCATAACTTAGCTGATGCAGCTGAATTCAAACATAAGAAGACAATGGCATAAGTTGGCCAATGTAAGAGTCAAAGTCAAGACGCCTCAAGCTAATGTAGTGCAGCTGAGTAGGGTGTTTGACATTCTGCCAATTGTAGATGTCTAGATACAAGGTAGAAAGGTAAGTAAAGTGTATATTGATGGTTAAAGAGAATGTGGGGGAGAGAGAGCTAGAGTTCCTTGCAAGTGAACACACACACACACACACACACACACACACACACAAGAGAGTGCAAGACACAAGAGAGAGAGAGCTAGAGTTCCTTGTTGCAACAAGTGAACACACACACAAGAGAGTGCAAGACACAAGAGAGAGATGGATGGCTGGATTTTCTTCTATCTTCTTCTCTTCTCTACAACCATACAACTAAAAGATAAGAGTACATACTAAAAGATAAGAGTACATACATAAAGGGAAAGTACTCTCCTACTACAACAACATACAATGTGGTTGGTCTATAGTGTGAACTTGATTATATGAGCCAGCACTATAACTATGCCATAACTCTAGTACTTCAAAGTGGTTATCACAGAGCCTGTCATCCACTAGTGGCATATCAACCATAATCTCACCAACCATTCCATTGGCATAAATCCGGAAGCTGTCACCTAGGTGGGTCATTAATGTTCGCCCCACCATAGCACTAGTTGAGCTCAATATCTCAACACTCCTCCTTGAGATCAACTCCACACACTGCACTCCAATAAGCTCCTAAACCTGTGGAGCTTTTATGTGCCCAATACCTTCGTGAAGATTTCAGCCACCTGATCCTCTGCCGACATATACCATATCTACATCACCTGCTACTAGAACCTTCTCCCTCACAAAGTGATAACGCACCTCAATGTGCTTTGTTATAGCATGGTATACTGGGTTACTAGCCAATTGTATGCTACTTATGTTGTCACAATAAATGATAATTGCTCTATCCAACACGGGCTCACCCATATCACCAAGTAGCTTCTAAAACCAAGCTACCTCACAAGCTACCATATCAACACCCCTGTACTCTGTCTCTGTACTCAACAAGGAAACTGTTGGCTACTTCTTACTACTCCAACTCATAGTAGCCCTCCCAAATGAGAACATAAAACCACTGGTAGATCTCTTGCCTGCAAGACTACCATCCCAATCAGCATCTGTGTACCCATGTAGTTGTATCTCTATACCAGCCTCATACAAAAGTTCATAATCAACTTTGGACTTTATGTACCCAAGAATCTGTCTAGCCACATCCAAGTGTGGCTTCCTACGAGCTTGCATAAATTGGCTCACAAGTCCAACAATATCACTCAATTCTAGCCTACTAATGGTTATGTAGATCAGGCTACCCACTATATGCATGTATGTAGTGGGGTCCTCCAAAAGCTCACGTGTATATGTGGAAAGCTTTGTGTTCTCTTCTCCAATGGTACTGAAATAGGCTTACAGTCTGCCATACCATACTTGGACAACATGCCCAAGCCATATTGCCTTTACAATAACAAAATTCCATGAGGTGATCTTACCATGTCTATGCCCAAAAATATCCTAGCTTACCCAAATCCTTCATCTCAAACTTTTGCTTTAAAAGCCTCCTGACATCATGTATGTCAACATCACTTCTATCACCAGTGATAATCAAGTCATCCACATAGATGACTAATAGCATGATCCCTGTATCTGTCTTTTTCACATAAAGTGAAAAATCTGCATTAGATATCTGAAATCCAATGGTAACAAGATACTCCTCAATCTTGTTTGACCATGCTTTGGGTGCCTGCTTCAAGCCATACAAGGCTTTGCATAACTTGCACACAAAATAAGGGTGTGCATCACTCTCATACCCTAGTGGTTGCATCATGTGAACTTCTTCTTGCAAATCACCATGTAAGAAGGCATTCTTTATTACATCCATTTAATGTAAAGACCAACTCTTTTCCATAGCCATACTAATGATAGCTCTCACGGTTGCCATTCTTACAAACGGGGTGAATGTCTCTTCATAGTTCATGCCATAAGTTTGCGCATAGCTTTGGCCACCAATCTTGCCTTATACTTGTTCACTGAACCATCAGCGTTATGCTTGACTTTATACAACCACTTACATCCAATTATCTTCTTTTCCTTAGGTAAAGGCACTAACTCCCATGTTGTATTTGAATCCAATGCTGCCATCTCCTCATTCATAGTAGCATCTTCCCATTTCTTATGTCCAAGTGCCTCCTCAAAACAAGTGGGCTCCAATTCTTGTATTGCTTTAACCATGTAAGCATAAGGATGGGCTATATATCCATCATATCTCAACTTGTCAACATGGTACCTAACCCTCATAGACCTATGTACACCTAGATCACTTCCAGGTTTCCTCAAAACAGCCCTCGTTCTCCTTACACCATGAGTGACCATAGATGGGATGCCAAGCTCCTCTTCAAGGCTCTGCTCAAAGCCGCTAGAGTCACCATCCACATATGAGTGACCTGCTGATAGATCAGGCACAAAAGGTTGATCTACCTTTTCCTTTCCTCTGCATGATACATGTGTACCTAAATCTGTCCTCAACCTGCTTGACCATGGGCTAACATTGGATCCACTGCTAGAGGACTCTCCATGTCCACTAAGCACATGTGATTACTACTCTACATGTGGTGCAGCATTAACACTTCTTACATCTGCATCTTCTATGGCCTTCACTGCTGCTGGTGCATACCAGCTACTCATCTCATCAAAGACAACATCTCTACTTACTCGCATCTCACGAGTGGTAGGCCTATAACATCTATAACCTTTCCGCTCCATAGCATAACCAATAAAGATACATTTCTTTGCCTTTGGATCCAACTTTGCTCTCACCTCATCAAGAACATGCACATATGCAATACACCCAAACACTTTCAAGTGAGACACATCCAGTCTTATGCCTGTAAACTTCTATTCAGGCATCATACCATGAACAGTTGTATTGGGTGTCATGTTCATAATGTACATAACATTTGCTACTACTTCTGCCCAAAAATAATGTGGCGTATTCTTTTTAGCCACCCATCAAGGCACATGCCATTTCTGCAATGTGCCTATTTTTTCTTTCTGCGCAACACCATTATATCATGGAGTGTACCTGTATGTAAACTATCTCTTGATTCCTTGCTTCCACAGGAAATCGCTGAACTCATTGGAGAAATATTCTTCCCCACCATATAATCTCAGGCATCTTATTTTCATGCCTTTTTCCTTCTCGACCAAGGCTTTAAATCTTTGAACGTGAGCAAACACCTCACTTTTATCCTTCATGAAGTAAACCCACACTTTCCTAGTGTGGTCATCAATGAATATAACATAATACATGCAACCTGCAATTGTTGGAGTCTTGGTCAGTCCCCATGCATTTGAATGTATGACATCTAATGGCCTTGCACTGACATGATTTTCATGGGGGAAAGCATGTGAGGCTTGCTTACCAAGTTGGCATACTTCTCCACATACTTTGTGCATACCATGAACCCTAAACTTTGGCAAACCTAAAACAATATTTTGGGCCTGCATAGACTTCAATCATTGTACACTCACATGACCAATGCGCTTGTGCCATATGTCAATATTTGCAATGACACATGTTCCATGCGCAAACATGGCTGCCTTTACTTCATGCATGTTCACATCCAAAGTAAACATCCTCTCATTTTTGTTACCCTTTGCAACCAAGTGACACTGATTTTTGAAGTCTTCCACAAAACATCCTTGAGGATTAAACCTCACTTTTGCAGACCCTGCTCAACCATCTGTCCAACAACAGAAACCAAGTTCTTTGTAATATTTAGAACATGAAGTACATCTGCCATATCATGTACTTCATTTTGCCATCGTTCATAGACAATGGCACTTTACCAACATGGAAAATGGGATACGCAATATCATCACATGTTTCTACATAACTTGGTTTTTCCATTTTTTGCATGTCTCTAAACCACTAAGCATGACTGATCATGTGGTTTTTCCATTTTCTGCATGTCTCTATCATCACCTCCCTATTTACTAGATGATATATAGTTCCTTTGCTGCAACTTTCCACTTTTAATGTCATTCTGCTTTTTATAGTAGTCCTTTGCCATATGCCTTGGTTTGCCACAATAATAGCACTCTATGCTATTTGTGTTCTGATTTTTTTACCAACCACCTTGGCCTCTTTGGCTCCCCCTGCCTCTAGTTTGGCCTCTTCCACCTATGTATGATTGCTGCTGTGAATCATTGGACTATTGTTGTCTAAAATTCTGATTTCCTTGTCAGCTACCACCTTGGCCTCAACCACAAACTCTACCTATGTCTCTACCTGAATTGCAATAGAAGGCATGTTCTGATGATCTTGCTTTGTGAAGAAAAGTCCTCACCTAAAGCCTTTTCTTCTATGATCAACATAGACACTAAGTCCTGAAAGTTGGGAATATTCTCCTTGACTGCAATGGAGGTCTTGAATGGCTTGTACTCTTTGCTAAGCCTATTCAAATAGACACTTATCAAGTCATCATCTTCCACCGATACATTGATAGACCCAAGAGATTCAACAATGCCCTTGATCTTTAAAGCATACTCATTGATAGACATGCTTTTCTTTTCCACAGTATGCAGCTCTTGTTTTATCTATAATTTTCTTGCCTTTGTGTTAGTCTAGAACATCTGCACCAGGTTCTACCACACAACTGCTGGAGTGTTGGCATCTTGTATATGTCCTATCATCATGTCTGTGACATTAATTGAAAGCCAGTACATGACTTTCCTTGCACCCTAGTTCCAATCCTTCAATGCCTTTATGTCTGCTAGCGTGGCATTCTCTTCAGACAACTCAGGAGGCTCCTCATTATCTCCTTCGACATAGTCCCAAAATCCTTTACCCACCATAAGAAAATTGGTCATTCTGTCCTTGTCTAGCTTCTCACTAACAATATGATTGATTCCATCACCAAACATGTTTTCCTGTGCAACAATAAAAAAATCGCAACAGATAATTTTTGTATGCTACCTATAACACAGCAATATCCTCTGTGCACAGCGGTACTTTAGCACAACATGTAGGTCACCAGATCTTACCAAAGTACATGTACATGTACATACACCCACTGTCATCAATACGTGTAAACACTATATACACTCCCAAAATGCACTGCTGCATTGCAATAGCCGGATTTCGACCAAAGATAGTTCTTAACCAGAACTTCCTGAAACTATCAAAAATACCTTGCAGTGATAGAACGGAGACCGAGACGCACCCGAAATGCGATTTTGGCTGCAAAATTGAAGTACAATGTACTGTGTATAACATAGGCAACTCTAAGCCTACGAAGATAGCTCCTTAATCAGAGATGTGTAGCTCCCGGAGCTACTGAGGGGTGTTGTATCTAAACCAAGAAGGGAAAGAGATGATGATGCCCTTACCCGTGTACCGCTTCCTTGCTTCCTTGTTCTTGCCTCTTGCTTGTCTCCTCAGCTCTCACACAAACTAGAACTCTGATACCATAAAGAGAATGTGGGAGAGAGACAGAGCTAGAGTTCCTTGCAAGCAAACACACACACACACACACACAAGAGAGTGCAAGAAACAAGAGAGAGATGGATGGCTGAATTTTCTTCTCTTCTCTATAACCATACAACTAAAAGATAAGAGTACATACATAAAGGGAAAGTACTCTCTTACAACAACATACAAAGTGGTTGGTCCATAGTGTGAACCCGACTATATGAGCTGGCACTATAACTATAACTATACCATAACTCTAGTACTCCAAAGTGATTGTCACACAACCTATCATCCAATGGTGGCATATCAACCATAATCTCACCAACCATGCTAGTGGAATAAGTGATGAAGCTGTCACCCAGGCAGGTCATCAATGTCCACCTCCCGTAGCACTAGTTGAGCTCGATATCTCAACAATGGTGGAGCCCAAGTTTGTGTTATGACAGAGGAAATAGTTCATGACTTAGGCCTGAAAGTAATAGGGAAGTCCACTTTTAGTGTTAAAATGGCCAATAGCTTTAAAGTAAAATGTATAGGTGTGATTGAGGCCATGGAAATGAATGTATTAGGGCAGAAGGTTGTGATTGGCATGCATATAATGCCAACTGGGGTTGGTGCATAACCTATCATATTAGGTAGGCCCTGGCTCATTGCTACAAGGTCCAGACAAGACTGGTATAGAGAGGGTGCATTGACCTGTTTGTTGGACAGACCCAAGGGGAAAAGAATAAGGTATGATCTGAAGACGGGTAAAATATTGGAGACTTGAGAGAAGCTGAAAATAGAGAGGGAAGCTAATTCAACCTCTGCAAAGCAGTTTTGAAGACTATATTACAAGTTCATCTGAGACAAATGGGGAATCAGAGCTGGACCAAAGTTTGTTAGAATTAGAGGCAGACATATGTGGTGTTGTACAGGTGACTAACCATCCAACAGAGTCAACTAGTGTTTAAGATGTGAAGCTAAATATTCCTAAATATGAATTGTTGTAGGTGCTAGCAAAAGATTTGACTAAAGAAGAGAAAGAGCAGTATGAAGAGTTGCTCGACAAGTACCCCAAATTGTTTGCAAAAGATTACACACTTCGATGAGGGGAACTAGTAGTGCTGTACATGAAATTAAGTTAAAAGAAGGTGCTAAACCAATAGTTCAAAAACTAAGGAGATGGGAACAATGCAGAGACAAATTCTAGAGAGAGAGGTTGCTAAGCTGTTGCTACTGCAAGCAGGTTTTATCTATCTAGTAGATGATGCTGAGTTGGTGTCTCCCATTGTGATTGTTCCTTAAAAAAGGTAATAAATGGAGGATCTATGTAGATTATAAACCATTGAATGCAGCTACTAAAAGACATCACTATCTACTTCCCTTTCAAGATGCGATTTTGGATTAGGTAGTAGGGCATGAAAGGTACTCTGTGTATGTGATGGATTTAGTGGTTACTATCAAATAAGAATAGCTCGTGAGTGAGGACCAAAAGAAGAACTAGTTTCATTACTCCATGGGGAGTATTCTACTATAGGGTGATGCCTTTTAGTTTGCTTAATGCTTATGCTAGCTTCTGGAGTTGGGTTCGACAAGATTCTTGCACCATACTTGGGGAATTTTGTGAGAATTTTCATGGATCATTTTTGTGTGTATAGTGAGAGGTTGTTGCATGTATAGAAGCTAGATATTTTTTTGGATGATGATGGGGCTCAATTGAACCCAGGTAAGTGTAAAATAGCTAGGGCCAGAGTTGTACTGCTGGGACATGAGATAAGTGAAAATGGAATTGCACCAAACCCATCAAAAGTGGAAAGTCTGCTACTACAGATCGAGAGTCCCAAGACAACTAAGGAATTGATGAATTTTGTATGAAAACTCAGATATCTATCCAGGTCTTTTTGCATGTTGGCTGAGTTTGTCTATACCCTTTGTAGAAGGCAAGTTAGCAAGATCCTTTCAGCTGGAGCTAGATTGAAGAGGATGCATTTGAAAGACTTAAGGACAAGCTGTCACCCTACCAGTCATAATGCCCCCATACTAGAGCCAGCCATTTTATTTGAGTCTCAGTGTTGGGAAGCATGCAATAGGGGCTGTGTTGATGCAGAAAGGGTCCAAGTAATCATATATGAGACAAGTATTTTACATTAGCAGGGCAAAGGGTGAGGTTGAGAAAGCCTAGCATGAAGTTGAACTGCTCGTCTAGACACTAATATATGCTACCAAGAGGTTGAATTCTTATATGGTCTATACACTTTTTATTATACTTACCTATTGTAACCTTCTTCCACATGTAATGAAGTATCCTAGGGATAACTCAAAAATTCAGCAGTGGATCATGGCATGGCAAGAATATGATATGAGATTTATTAAAGAAGATAGTGCGAGAGCCCATATGGTTGATATGTTAACCTATAAAGAGGTGTAGGTGAAGCCCAAACCAGGGAATGACATTGAAAAGCAGGTGGTTCTAGACCTTAGATTACATGAAGAGCTGTAGGATGTGGATGGGACTCTCTATTTTGATGGGGCTTTTAAAAGAACTCTGGGTAAGGGGAGTGCTGGGTTTGTCTTTGTGAGCAGACAAGGTAAGGAGTTGTGGTTTGGTAGCCAAGAGATCCAAGTCAGGAGCAATAATGAAGCTAAGTATACAAGCCTCAATTTAGGTCTAGAAGAGTGCAAACCGAGGAAGGTTAGAAAACTAGTTATTAAAGGGGACTCTCTACTAGTTATAAGACAAGTACATAGAACTTGAAAAGTAAACAAAGATGAAATGAAGTCCTGGTTTTTCAAAATTAGGAGCTCTTAAATTATTTCTAGGCCTTCCAAGTATGGCATGTATCCAAGAGAATAATATGAGAGCCCATGAGCTGGTTGAGCAGGTTTTCTCAAAATATTTACATGCTGTGACAATCCAAGAACCACTATATCAAGGTAGAGAGACCCTTTTTGAAGAAGAGCAAGTCTTGTTGTTGAGACAAGTTTTTTCAGGGAGCTGGATGCTTCCAAAAGAAGAGTAGTTTTTGTTAGAAGAGACTTAAAGTATGTATTGATTAGAGACACAGTGTACCATAAGGGAAATGATGATGTTTTGAGAATATTTTTGTTTCAAGAGGGGAGATTCTAGATTGTCTAAAAGCTTTTCATGAGGGTTATGGTGGCCACTATGGTGTGGACATTACAAAGAGGAAGGTATTGACATCAAAAGTTATGTGGCCAAGCATGAATAGATATATTTTAGTCATGAATCTTGGACATAAGTCCAGTACTTGTCTCAACAGAACCTGTCTATCCACCAGTAGCATTGATACTACATTGGTTTGCAACCAATCACCATCCTTCTTTCTTTCTTCCAAGCATATTTCATTGTTGTGCTTTGCGCGCATTTGGTGCAGATTTTTGCTTGCTTCCGGGAGATCTACGATGACTTTGCATGAGCCATCCTCTTTCTACTTGCCTTTCCCTCTTTCTATTTCCTTAGTGGTTTGAATCCTCACCTTCTCCTACTATTCCCGGTCCACAACTTCCTTCTTGCGGGATTTGGGTGAGTCTTGATTATCTAGCGGAGTTATTATTACACCGAGTTCATTTGCTTTAGCCCTTGTGACTGCCAAGATGTCTTGAACCTCCATCTATATGTCATCCAACTGCATCATGTTGGCACTTGGTAGATTTTCTTTGAGTTGCAATAATTCTGCCTATCTTTCTTCATCATGCTTTTTATTCATGGCACATTCCACTTTGGTGTGCCCAGGCTGTTAATAATACTAGCATGTGAAGGTGGTAGAACCACCGGCATGTCCTTGGCTTCTTCTTCCTGAGTAATTTTTGTGACCTCTACCCCAAAGGGTCTTCTTTCCGCTCCTTCCATGCTGTTCACCATGGGAGCTCTATTTTTCATGTTGTACCTGTAGCTCCATATACTATGATTGTGCATGTTACAAATGGTACACGTTGGTGGCACCTTGCATTCCTCCTTGAGGTGGCCTTCCTGTTTGCATTAAGAGCAGAACACATTTTTATGGAATTTTGAGCTGTTGCTCTTTTTCATCTCTTGCATCAATTGCTGCACCTGCAACAATGTTGAGATATCGAGCTCATCTAGTGAGGCGGTGGACACTGATGACCCGCCTGGGGATAGGCCCCACACTTACACCACTGGCATGGTTGGTGAGATCATGGGAGATATGCGGCCAGTGGTATGACAGGCTGTGTGACAGCCATTCTAGAGACTGGCATAGTTATAGCGCCAGCTCATTTAGTCGGGTTCACACTATAGAGAACCCGTGTATGTATTTGGTTGAGTACCTTTCATATTGTGTGTTCTCTATTAGGGTTTTGTGAGTGTGTGTGTGTGCTTGCAAGAGCTCAAGCTCTCTTCCCCCCTGCATCTTTTCCTGGTATCAGAGCCTGGTTCGTACTAAGGGCTGAGCTGCAAGCAAGAGAACCACATGAAGCGGTACGAGGGTAAGAGCTGCAACTACTCTTCCCTATTTGTGTTGGTGACTACACCCTTGTCAGGAGCTCTACGGGAGGCACCGGCAACGATCTCTGATTGAGGAGCTTTCTTCGCGGGACAAAATTTTCTGGGCCAAAAACGCGTTTCGGGCGCGTCTAGACCTCCGTTTTTCAGAAAGCAGGCGATTTCGAGCACTGCGAGTAAGTCATCGATTCTCTGCAGAACTCTGTTTTAAGAACTGCAGGAAGACAGATTGACTGTGCAGACACTGTGGGTGTTGCAAAGAGGTCTACAGTTGCCATTGGGTGTATGTATGCACATTGAAGTCACTGGTTGTGACATTTGAGAGTACTACAGTACCGCTGTGCAAAAAATACAGCAGTTTGTGCAGAAAAACCAGAGTGCAGTTTCTGGTAAAATTGTGTGTTTGGTAAGATGTCAAATGATGGGATAACTCAGATTGTAGCTGAGAAGCTTGATAAGAATAACTTCCATGCTTGGAGGTTCAGGTTGACGAATTTCCTAATGGGAAAAGGCTATTGGGACTACATAGAAGGTGAGCATGAAGAGGCACCGGAGATACCGGATATAAATCCGACTGCTGCTGCAGATGTGAAAGAGTTTAAAGACTGGAACCAAGGAGCCAGGAAGGTTATGTATTGGCTATCCATTAGTATACAGGACACCAATATATGTGAGACGCTGAAGAGACTGCGCCTGTGAGCTCCGCCTCTCCCCCTCCCGCTGCTTCTCGCCGTCGCGCCCCCCTCTCCCCCCCGCCTGTTCCCCGCCTTCTCCTCCGTCCTCTCCCCCGCCTCCTTCCTTGCACCCTTCCTTGCCTTCTCTCCCCCGCCTTCTGCCTCGCATCCTCCCCCGCTCTATCGCTCCCCCGCCTTCTTCCTCGCATCTTCCCCCGCCTCCTTCCTCGCGCCTTCTCTCCTCCCCCGCCTTCTCCTCCTCCGCCCCGCCTCCTTCCTCGTTTCCTCCCCCGCCATTTCTCCCCCCCCCCCCCCCGCCTCCATCCTCGCTTCCTTCCCCCGCCATCTCTTCCCCCCTCGCCTTCTCTTCCTTCCCCCCACGCCTTCGCTTCCTTCCCCCGCCATCTCTTCCTCCCCCTGCCATCTCTTCCCCCGCCTTCTCTACCCCCCACGCCTTCTCCTCCGCCTCGCTTCTCTCCCCCGCCATCTCTTCCCCCCCCCCCGCCTTCTCCTGCGTTGCGCGGCTCTTCCCCCCCGCCTTCTCCCTCTCCTCCCCTGCCGTCTCGCCCCTCCCCCCACCGCTATTCCCCGCCTCAGCTCCCCCCTCCCCTCCCCCCCCGCCCCGCCCCCGCTATCCTCTAACCTTCCGCCCCTCCGTTTCCTCGTAGGGCTGTGTCCCTCCCGTTGGTGACCCCAGTTTCTGGCCTTTTCCCTCTGAAGGACTCCATGGAAGCCGCTCCGACTACCCCTGCCGATTCCGGTCTCCGTCTGGAGTTCATAGCTGCAGATCATCAGCTGTTTGTTTCCACAGTATCCGCTCTTGAGGCCTCCTCCTTGGTCTGCAAGATAGTGGGTAGCCGTCCGATGTGCGGAGAGAGCTTCGCGACCTTCTGCAAGGCAGCCTCGTTGGCGTGCCTGCCAAGATCGTCAACGTCAATTTTTTGGGACGTGGCTACTACCAGGTGGATTTCGAGTCCCCCCAGGCAGCTCAGATGGTGCTAGCTCGGAGCCCCATTGCCCTCCGCTCATCCCGGGCGTTCCTGGCGCGATGGACTCACGGTTTCGACCCCGCTTCTGACCCGCTAGCAGGCGCGACAGGTTTTCCCATCACTATCTGCTTTCCTGGACTCCGTAGGGAGTACTTGCCCCTCTTGTCATCCATTGGCAAGGCATTCGGGCAGGTGGTGGAGACGCCTCAGACAGCGGCTTCAGTGATAGCTCGGGCAGCAGGACTCCCGGCCATTCGTGTTGTGGTTCCGTCACTCACCGAAGTCCCTCCCGAAGACGATCCTCCTCCCTTGTCTTTCTGGAGGACATCTGATACAGCGCGTGGAGTATTCGGGCCTCCCCGGCCAGTGCTACACCTGTCGGGAGATGGGCCATCTCGCACGCGCCTGTCCCCGCAAGGGGGTTCATCCTTCATGCTCTGCCGCCTCTGGACCCCCAGCAGGAGACCCGAGGGGTGGCCATCCACCTCAGAGACCGGACATCCCTGGCTCATCTCAGCAGGCGCTATCATCTGACGAGCAAGCCCCGACGGAGGAGGCCGCGCAGACCCAGGAGGCTGGCGGATGGCAGGAGGTTTGCCGGCGGAAACGCACGGCCCACAGGGACCGTCGCTCGTAGACGCCAGCAGGCAGCACAGGCTGGCGGACAGGCGACTCTGGCTGGCGTCCAGGTACCTACCCGCACTTATGCTCCAGTCAGGGATAGGCGGCCAGCAGGTCCCACCCCGATGGACGAGGATTCAGACTCAGTGCCGTTGAGGCCGCCGGTGGAGCCCCCCACGTGGAGACCCCGCTCCCGCCTCCCCCAGGCGGGGGGCCCCGCCCCCTCCATGGAGCAGATTCCTGAGGATCCTGGGCCGCACTCTGCGACCCCCGGCTCCTCTTCCCCTCACCCGGAGAGCACTCCTTCCACCCTCCCCTCTCCCCCCCACCGCCTCCCCCGGCGGCCCCCCCTGACACCTATCCTCTGGCAGATGCCTCTCCATCCTCTCCTCGCTCTCTCCCCTCCTCTCCGCGAGCCCCCATCCCTCCCTCGGCCTCTCCAGGATACTTCGCCAGACCACCCACTGCCCCCGGGTAGCGCAGCTAGGTAGGCCAGAGTTCAGTCCAGCGGCTGTTTCATCGCCACTCCGGGCCGGTGGAGATGGCGATCCTAGCTTCGCCTGCCACCACAGAGTTCTCTCCGCGGCCTCCCCTGGGGGGCCCCCGCGAGTGATGGGGCTCCCAGTGGATTACGGTTTTTTCAGGTGCCTCCAGCTGGATGCTGGCCTGCCGTTCAAGACTCTGGTCGCGCCCTTGCGAGTTTGCGTGGTGTGCCATCCCTCTCGTTCTCCTTCAGTGGTGAGCAGCATGGTGGCCTTCTCCTTTCCTCTCAGTGTTGCCCCAGACACAGCATGGGATTGCAACTCTGTAGAGGAAGTTTTGCGTGATCAGATACTGGAGTTTTCTCACCACTTCAGTGACTTGGGGCTCACGGACCTATTGCAGACCCGATTACACTCAGCCCGCATGAGCTTGTTTGGTATAGGAGATTGGCAGGCGGATCCGGTCCACACCTCAGTTGAGGTGGTGCTACTGATTCTCCTCCATGCCGCCCCGAGGGTGCAGCCTACCTTTAGATACATATATGGAGAGGACTGGTCTCACGCCTATGCCCTGGACAGGGCGAAGGCGGTGGACACAGAGACAGGTCACCCTTTTTTTGGAGAGACTCCGCACCCGGACAGACAGTGACTATTCTCCCTCCAAGCCGGCGCCCAAGACTCACAGAGTGGAGGGCAGATCATCCGGGCCGGCTGAGAGGGGTGAGCCAGTGGGGGCGGCTGCTTCACTTGCCATAGCTCATCCATGAGGATCCTCTCATGGAACATCCAGGGTCTCGGCGGTGGACATCGCTGCTACATTGGTCGGGGCAGACTTCGCCAGGAGATCCAGAGGGCTCTCGTTGGAGGACCCATAGATATCCTTTTCATCCAGGAACACCACCTTTCTGCCGGGCGTACCCGCACCTGCGGGAAGATCTTGCCAGGCAGGAGTCACACTTTTTGGTCACCGGCATGTGGCTCCCAGGGGAACCAGGGTGGAGTATGCATCTCAGTCAGCGAGAGCAGCTTCTATCCGAGGTTGTGGATTCTGGCACTCTGGTCCAGGGTCGAGCACAGTGGATCATCCTTCGGGTTGGGGAAGACCGCATTGGCTTCCTCAACTTCTACGCCCCTAATGGGGTGACTGGGAGAGCCGAGTTCTGGAGCACCATTAGGCAGTCCCTCCCCATGGCAGACCATTGGTGCCTAGGGGGGGATTGCAACATGCTGGAGGATGTAGAGGACAGGATGGGGGGCAGCCAAGAGACCATTCATGGGCCGGAGCTCGCTGCCTGGGAGGAACTAGTGCTGCAGGTGAGAGGCCAGGATCCGTGGACTCTCTCGGAGTTTGGCAGGTTGCAGGGGAGTTTATCTTTCTCGCGCTCGGATAGACGGGCCACAGGAGTTAACCTTTCCCGCATCGACAGGTTTTACATTGATGAGTGGGCTTGTGATAGAGGTGGCACGGTGGGCATACTTGCAGGCTCCTCGTTTTCAGACCACTTTCCGGTGCTTCTCCAGATTGAGGACCCTACGAGAGGAGAGCGAGGCTAGAGCGTCCGGATTCCAGATTGTCTCATAGAGGAGCCCGAGATTGCGACCAGAGTTGAGCAGGTCTGGCAGGAGCTGCAGTTCAGGAGAGGATCGGCAGCCAGCGATCTTGCCAGGGGCTTACAGGAGATCAGTAGGATGCTCAGACAGGCTGCCCTGGACCGGAGGCCTTCAGAGAGCAGGAGAGGAGCCTGCGGCGGAGGAGTCTAGCGTCCCTTCAGAGACTCCAGGAGAGGGACCCTACGAGCCCTTGGATCTCAGAGCAGATGGAGTCAGCTTGCACAGAGATCAGATCCATCGAGGAGAGGAGGGTGGAGTTCCGATTCCATGCTCGAGCTTCTTTTTGGACACAGGCTAGAAACAGAGTGACTCGAGATTTCTTTGAGGCGACAGGGCCCCGCTTCAGACAAGAGGGTCTCAGGCATCTTCGGCAGGCTATGGCCAGGTTGTGGTGGATCCCCCCAGGGTTTTTTACAGGGATCTGCTCTCTGCTGAGCCAGCAGATGACAGGGTGAGAGAGGCTCAGGAGAGGCAGTCTGGAGCTTCACGAGACCGGTTGTGCCGGCCCATTTGCAGCACTCCCTTCTCTCCCCCTTCTCGGATACGGAACTGGAGGAGGCTCTTCAGGCACTTCCTCGGGGCAAATGCCCAGGAGAGGATGGTCTCTCAGTGGCTTTCTTCCAGAGGTACTGGGGTCTCTTACATAGGGGTTTCAAATTGGCATTCCAAGAGATAGGTTGCCCCTTGGCGCCCTTTCTTTTTCTTTTTGTGGCGGAGGCCATGAGCACTTTTTTGACGGCACAGGATACAGGTTTGCGGGGCCTCCAGCTCCCCATCCGCACCTCGGAGGAGCTCCTAGACTCGGAGTTTGCAGATGACACTGCTGTCTATCTTCAGGGAGGAGAGGAGAACCTCCGCCGCTTCGCCTCAGCCATGGACAGGTTTTGCAGAGCTTTGGGCGCTTTGATCAACTGGCACGTCGTCTGGGTTGTGGGTCAGTTCTAGGCCCCCCCTTGACTTGGAGGCCAGTTGATGGTTTTCAGTGGGGTGGCTGCCCCCGGCACTACAGTGCGCTATTTGGGATGCTATGTGGGCATTGACATATCTCCGAAGCAGCAGATAGCCCCCCTTCTTCTGAGCATTCGGAAGAAGCTTCTGTATTGGAGTACTGCTCGTTTATCTCTGGCTGGCCGAGTGGTCGTGGCCAACCAGGTTCTGCTTGCTACCATGTGGTACATCACTTCTTGCTGGGCCTTCTCTCGGGCATGCATTGGCCAGGTGCAGAGGCTCATCAGGAACTTTCTTTGGTCCGGTGGCGATGGGCGGCCCGCCAGGGCCAAGGTGGCATGGGCTGTGATCACTCAGCCGAGGGAGAGAGGCGGCCTGGGCATTGTTGATCCTATTTGCCAAAGTCGAGCTTTGCTTGGCAAGTTGGTGGTTCGTGGCCTCCTACCAGGCGCTGAGCCGTGGAAGGAGTTTCTTGTTTCCAGGATTCTCAGCCGCACTCCTTCTCTTAGCGGCCCCTGGACCCCCAGCATCAGGTGGATCTTTTCAGAGCAGCGATCCTCCAGAGGAGTGGGCCTTGGCTTCGAGGAAAGCTAGCCTTCTGAGGGCCTGGGTGCATCTTAGGCCGTCACTCTTCCAGACTCCCCCGGGCACCGATGAGGAGCGCCTGAGGCAGCCATTGACCTGGAACCCCTTGATCCAACTTCCCAGTGGTCATATGGTTGGATCGCGGTCTCACGTGTCGTGGGGCCCGTTGAGCTCCGGCCCAGCCCAGTCCCTAGACGATTGGATATGTTTTCAGCAGCTGCCTCTAGAGGCTCAGGAGAGGAGACTCAGCGGGATGAGGGGCAGAGAGTTGATGAGACAGGACATTGAGGCAGCCATCCCCGAGAGTGGCGGACCCCAGTACAGGACCCTCCACCTCCACAGTGGATGGGCGTCTTTACTCGGCATGAGATCCTTCTAGCGGTCTGCGGCACAGCAGAGAGAGTCGCCCCACTCACTTTCGAAGTGGGAGAGGGTGGCCAGCTTCAGAGGACACGACTAGATTTGGATGAGCTCCAGGGTTGTATTTTTCAGAGGGTGCGGGTGGTCGGCTTTCATCAGAGACAGTGGCATGTAGACCCCTCATCGGCCTCGATAGGGGAGGACTGTTCTTGGAGATTATGGGCTTGGGACAACAGGCCTTTCTAACATATTCAAGAGCCTTAACTAACCAAACTGATCCGACCGAACCCGTAAGTCACATGGTCAGATCAAGGAAGAGACTTGCACTTGGATCATAGAGACCAACACTTTTTTCCTCATCAAGAGGCACAGCCGTTGATTCTTTTCCATAGAACAAAGACTATCCAGGAATTACTTCATCTATCGTAACATAACAGAATTGAGTCTCATTTTAGGGCTCCATCAGTCTAGCCTAACCCCATCCAATCCCATGGGTTAGCCAACCACCCAACCACTATAGTGATAGGATCCATTTAGAAATTTGGTTATGTTTTGTCTTGGGTACCAGCAGGGAAAAGAGTTCCCAGGCCCCCTAGCCAGCACTTCAAGCAAACTTCAAGATAGTCACACCACTTATACACCCAATATGAAATTGCTTGTTTCACAGATTCAGCTGTCTTTAAAACAATCTTTTATTGAAACCATAGTATCACTGATCATAATCTCCCAAAATATCCAGCTTCTTGAATTCTAATTTCCAATCATTCCTTCATCAGTGTACCTACGGTATCATTGGCAACTAGAACGCTCACCACCTGTTCACTCAAGGGCCTTTTCAATAGTTCTTAGCTCATAGTACCTGGCAATATAATCATATAAGAAAATCCAAATGGACTCTTCGTTGAAGATCAACAAGATCAACCAGCAGATCTATATAAAAGAGCCATGGACTCATCCGTTGAGGACCAGCAAGGCCAATCATCTAGATCCATGCCCGAGTTCAGAAAACAACTCTAACTCCTTGTTCCAGTTTTCTTCCTCGACACACGCGCGGGTATCTTCGGTGACCCAGAGCCCAAGCACTATATGGTCAGCACCCTCTAGGCTCCTTCGCAGGTCACCTAGTGCTTCACTCATAGGCCGCTTCCTTGGTCCCTCATCCACCGTACCGGAAGCTCACCATTTAAATCGAACCGAGGTAGGTAAAGACCTCTGCCGACCTTGCTACGTGAGACGTCCTCCGTTGACTCTCTGTCCGTCAGCCGTTGCAACTTTATCACTTAGGTCTCCACGACCTCATTCAAAAGATGGTCAAAATGCTTCTCCAGCATTCTTGACATAAAACAATCATTTAAAAACAGGTCATAAATACAGTTTCTATAACGAACTCTCATCTTTCCACATTGTTCCACATCATTTCTCGTTATTCCACGTTCTTCTAAATCAATTCACTTTGCTTATTCCACATCTACTCATATCTATTACCATCATCCTTCATCCATTCTCATCCAATCATATCATATTACATCTCATATGATATTACATCTCATATCATATTACATCTCATATCTAACGAACTCTCATCTTTCCACATTGTTCCACATCATTTCTCGTTATTCCACGTTCTTCTAAATCAATTCACTTTGCTTATTCTACATCTACTCATATCTATTTTCATCATCCTTCATCCATTCTCATCCAATCATATCATATTACATCTCATATCTATTCCCATCATCCTTCATCCATTCTCATCCAATCATATCATATTACATCTATCCACATCACATCACATTCATCCATATCATATCTCATCTCACATCCAATTACATCTTTTCAGATCCTCATCACATCCATCCTCATCACATCTCATCCATTCACATCTACCCATATCCACATCACATCACATCCATTCACATCTCATCTCATCTATTCACATCTACCGTGATCCACATCACATCCATTCACATCACATCTCATCCATTCACATCTACCCCGATTCACATCACATCTCATCCATTCACATCTACCCCGATTCACATCACATCCATCCTCATCACATCTCATCCATTCACATCTACCCATATCCACATCACATCACATCCATTCACATCTCATCTCATCTATTCACATCTACCGTGATCCACATCACATCCATTCACATCACATCTCATCCATTCACATCTACCCCGATTCACATCACATCTCATCCATTCACATCTACCCCGATTCACATCACATCCATCCATTCAAATATTACCACATCACATTCACATCCATTCATATCTCATCGCATCCATTTAGATATCATCACATCACATTCACATCCACTCACATCTCATCACATCCACTCACATCTCATCGCATCCATTCACATCTCATCGCATCCATTCACATCTCATCGCACCTATTCACATCTCATCACATCCACTCACATCTCATCACATCCATTCATATCCATCACACACCCATTTAGATCTCATCACATCCATTCATATCTCATCACACCCATTCACATCCATCACATTCATTACATCCACATCACATCACATACATTCCATCCACATCTATCCTTATCACATCACATTCATTCCATCCACATTACATCACATCCACATCTATCCATATCTCATCACATTCCATCCACATCTATCCATATCTCATCACATCCATTCACATCTCATCACATTCATCCACATCCATCCATTCATTCACATTCACATCTATCCACATCCATCCATTCTTTCACATGCACATCTATCCACATCCATCCCTTCATTCACATTCACATCTATCCAAATCCATCCATTCATTCACATTCACATCTATCCAAATCCATCCATTCATTCACACACACATTTATCCCTATCCATTCATCCATTCACATGCACATCTATCCCCATCCATCCATCCATTCACATGCACATCTATCCACATCCATCCATTCATTCACATTCACATCTATCCACATCCATCCATTCATTCACATGCACATCTATCACATCACATCTCATTATCATCCATTTACATCACATCACATCCATTCACATATCATCACATCTCATCACATCCACATCCTCATCCATTTACATCACATCATATCTCATCCACATCTCATCACATCCACTCACATCTTATCACATCGCATACACATCTTATCACATCACGTTTACATCTCCTCTTATCACATTCACATCTCATCTAATCACATCGCATCCATTTACATCCCATCACATTCATTTACATTCATTCGGCTCTACATCACATCTTATCACATCTACTTTTAGTATTGTTTTCTACTTTCGATACCAATGGGACTTCTCTAAGTTTCTGCCAATTGCTTGGCCTAGTTAAAGGTACTTTTTCTCGATGGATATTTTCATATTCTTTCTCAAATTTCTCAAGTGAAATATATTCAATATTCTTCTTTTAAGTAAAAGATTCATGGGATTTACAAAAATCAATTCTACCCATATTTTTTAATAAAATTAATAATGCTCAAAATTTTACTTTTGATAAATACTCATAATTTAAATTATGCCAAAATTACTCTTTTACCATTTAATTACTTGGATCTCAAATATCATGAGAATTCCTCTTTTTGCATAAAAATAAATTTACCAAAAATTCCTCTTTTACCATTTAATTACTTGGATCTCAAATATCATGGGATTTCCTCTTTTTGCATAAAAATAAATTTACCAAAAATTTCTCTTTTACCATTTAATTACTTGGATCTCAAATATCATGGGAATTCCTCTTTTTGCATAAAAATAAATTTACCAAAATTTACTCTTTTACCATTTAATTACTTGGATCTCAAATATCATGGGAATCTCTCTTTTTGCATAAAAATAAATTTATCAAAATTTACTCTTTTCTCATAATCAATTAATCATGCATAATTACAAAAATTATTTCTCATAGTATGATGAAAATCATTCTTTTTGGATAGGATGTCCAATCCTAGAATATGGTAGGAAGTCCTTTTTTAGTATTATGCATAATAATAAGGTATGTATTATTTTTTAAAAATTTTGCTATAGCTTCGCTGCTATTACTGATAATTTTTAAATTTTTTCTTAAAAGAATAAAACATTGTAATGCAAATATGATAGAAGATCTATTCTTAAGCTTAAATCTAAACTATGAATTTAAACCATAACTTTAACCATAAGCATAAACTTAATTATGATTATTCTACTAGATTAAGTTATTCCATTATTCCTCTTTTTCCAAATTGATAGGATTATCTCTTTCCCATTTAGAATCAATTAAAGTAGTTTTAAACTACTTATAAATCATTTAAAAGAATTAACCATTATTTTGTTAATATAAAAGCATGAAAATACCATTTTCTTATTCTCTAGCTTAACAAGCTTAGAGTTTGATTTTGAATTAAGAATGTATCAATGAGAAGCATTCTTTTGCTAAAGAATTAGCCATAGGAATGACTATTCTTTTTGAGAGAGAGAGATATACATAAGAAAGCATTCTAAATAAACATAAAGATTAACTTTTTCTTGATTACACATTAAAATTCTTAGGGAAAGCTTGATTTGAATTTAAAACAACCAATTAGAAACTTCTCAAGCTTGAGAGGGGTTGAGAAGAGAAGTCATTTGAGAATATTAACAAAAAACCATAAAATTCATTCTTACCTCAAGGATTAGCTTGCTTCTTTTTCTAGAAATGAAGCCCTCAAACAATCAATTGGTTTAGCAAGTGGAGAAGAGAGTTCCAAGAGTTGTTGAAGAGAGAGAGAAGCTCCAAGCTCCCCAAAAGTAGAGGATTTTTAAGGGATAATAGAAAATATGATTATTTTAATGTAATACTAGCAAGGCATAGCTCACAGATTTTTTTACAAAAGACTAAGGGTCTATTTATAGGTGAGGGAGGCCACTAACCAAGTCCAACTAGGTTCTAGAAATTTTTAGGTTCTGTTTGACTCAATTTGGACAAGATTTGGGCCAGTTTGGTTCCCTTTTTTATTTGGTTTGATCCAGGAGAGAGGAGAGATAAAAATACCACAATTTTTTTGAATTAAAAACCCTTCCACACATGTGAAATAGGCACCTACCTCAAGTGTCCCCCTCTCCTCACCAAGGTGTCAAAAATGCATCATTATTCTAAAATATCTCATTTTTAGTAATATCTCATAATTTTTAACTAATAAACCTTGTACTTAGTCAACTCTTCATCTTATGTGAGCATTTACTCATTTTTGGGTATTTTTTTTTAATTCTTTGGATTTATCTTATCCCAACAATTGGATTAATCCAATTGGCCCATTGGAACCTTAATTGGACCATAATCTAAAAATTTCTGAAAATGTAGACCCTTAGGCTAAGGTCTCTTATACCATTTTCAATTAATTCCTAATGCACATTGGAAAGTTCATTTTGAACTTCTGTTTCAGGGGAATCCATTTTAGATCCTAGGAGGATTTTTATATCCAAAGATATCTAAATTTTGGATTATCTCTCTCTAGGCCAAAACAGGGTAAAACAATATCTCTCCTATTTCAGAGAGGGGAATAATTTCAAGAACAGAAGGGGAGGTTCTTACACCTTTACACCTCAAAAGCTGGAGGGAGGAATCTTAGAGGATATGGAGAGAGATAGAGAGAGAGATGGGGATGGAGAGAGAGAGAGAGAGAGAGAGAGAGAGAGAGAGTGATCTTAAAATACCCTTCCAAAGAGCTCCTTTCCTTCCCTGAAGGAGACCTCATAAATGACTGTTTGGTGGGTGTCGGTCGCCCGACTCCAATGGAGAGCTCTTGATGCCGATCAACTTCACCCTTTTTTGCCATGGTGGAGGGCCATAGTCGGCTCTTTGAGGCTCTAAGTGTGAGCTTCTTTGCCCGAGCTCCTGCACACCTATTTCTCTCTCTGGTGAAGTGGTTGCAGGAGAGGATGACTCTAAACCCTCTCCCTCCTTTGGCGAGTACTTTGAGGCAATATCCTCTGCCTTATTTCCCCTAATAAAATCTGCACGCTAACGCGGCTTGGGCTTGGGGCCCACCATTGTCTCCCCTACCACCCTCTTCTTTCTTGTGGCCCCCAATGTCTTCATGACTCCCCAATTGAAACGCCCATCGAAAAGCTCCTTTAGACTATCAAATCCTAAATTTTTGCACATCTTTGCATGAGTACTATGCATGATTACCATTTGTAATATCAAAGCAAAGAATATATATTTGCATTACAATGTACAGACCTCATATATTCTTTTTCATATGCTAGCAATATATGCTATTTGGTACATGCTAACAACCATAAAAAGCATAGCACGTTAACATGCTAACACCAAGAAGGCTGCCAATCGCTTAGTTGTTGATGAGGCTATGAACAATGATAATTTACTGGTCCTATTAGGTGAGAAAGAGATAGAGATCATCACCCACAACGCTCAATGTCATGCCTTTATAACAGTGTTGTTGAGAGCTCCATGCACTCAGTGATGCCAACGCTTGCTCTAAATTTTTTAATCTTTTATATACTACACAATTTTTGGCATGTTTAATGCACTATGAATGTTTCTCTATGTTGCTTCTAACACTATAAGTAGCCATATTATTTGAAGCTTGCTCTGAGCTTAGGTGAAGATGTAGCATGCTTGCAGAGAAATAAGAGAGCTTTGTTTTATAACCAAAAGGTAAGAAGAGCTTGATGTCCCTAGTCTTAGAGAATGGGGATTTCATGGAGCTTCTTTGCCGATCAAATCCTGGTACCAAAATATGTAACTAGAGAGTTGGAAGAGGCACCCTGTACATCTCTTACTGTAAGTGTCTTTAGAGAACCTTGTGAAAAGAATGGCTTCATGGCCAGTTTCCAGGGCAACTAAATTGTATGCTCTCGCCTCTTGGGCTTCAAATATGCTTGGATCTTAGACAAGCTCAAGTACTCATTTGTTATTGTTTAGCAAGTGGCTAAAAACCTTGATTTGAAAATCAAGAAAATCAAGATTCTCTCAAATATGTCAAAAAGTTATGGTTTTTGAAATCTGCAATTAGAATATACCTAAAAATGATTACCATTAATCTCATTGTTAATTCACTCAAAATAGAATCAAAAGAAAATCTAAAAAAAACATCAAGAGCTCTAATACCACTAAAAGAAAGCTACACCTAGATTAGTAGCCTGAGATTAGCCTAGCTTAGAATAATTAGCTTATGATTAGTCTGGACAAAACTCCAAGCATTAGTTGAGCATGTAGATCATCCATTTCTTCTGCATCTCCATGAAATGTGCATCGATTTCAGGCAGCCTAGAAAATGACGATTCTCATGGCCAAGTAGGGTAGTCTATGTGTTGCTCAAACAAGCCCAAGCCTTGCTCTAAGCTTTGGCAAACATTTGAGGTAGGTATGGTGAGATATGGTCATGGCAAACTCAAGAAAAGGGAGGTAGAATAAGGAAATCGTGATAATACAAAAAGTTTCCCTAATTTTGGTTCACATCTTCCCAAAATTTGATCCCTCATCGCAAATTTGGTCCAAAAATTGCAAAAAAATGATTCAAAGCATACCCAAACCCAAAACCATGAAGAAAATTTTACAATTTCACCATCTCTTCCATTAATATCAAGAAAATCCAAGAAAGTATGCAAGAAATCAAGAAAATACCAAAATCACATGTAAATGTCCATTTTCTTGCAAATTTCTTGCCATATTGGTAATCCAAGATTCCCATCATCAAAATAAAAATCAAGGCCAATCACTATGATCTTCATGTCCACTAATCTAAGTATGACTAGCTCTTGAAATATTTCATGCATGAATCAAGATTCTCAAGAAAATGTGAGAAATTTTACAAAATCAAGAAAATCAAGAAACCATACCTTTTCTTGAAAGTTTTGCAAGAAGTGAAAGAAAGAAATAAAGAAGATGGATCAAAAGCAAGGGCCTTATATCAATGCAAGACAAAGAGTACATATATCCTAGCATTCATTACATGAATGCACACAAGAGTGGACTACATTACAATCTTACACTTTTTGTATGGAAAAATAGCATGCAAAGAGAACATTTACATTGGTTTTCTGAAGAACTTGACATAAAACTCAACAACTTGTATTATGCTTTCTAAAATTTTTTATCAAATAATTAATATACATATCTAAATAAAACTTCTCCTAGTTTTAATTATCTCATGCATATTTTTTTCACCAAAAAAAAATGAGAAGAGGTAAGAAGGGCCTCTCAGAATTTCTTGGAAAAGTTATAATTTGGGAATTTTTATTGTATTGAAAACATGCATAGTGTACTTTTCTTTTTAAGAAAGCAAAAAAATGAGAAGAATAGTTTTAAGGAATTTACAAAACCTATCTTTTTCACCAAAAAAGGTTTTGAAAAGAGTTAAAGAAATTCTGAGAACATTTTGAAGAAAGCTATAAATTTGAGTCTTTATTGTGTATTTGAATATGCATTGTGTATATTTTTATGAGAAACTAAATAAACAAGGAATACAATATTTCACAATCACTTGGATGCTTAAAAGTTTTTTCTCAAAAAATGCTCATAATATTTCTCCATCTCCAATGAATTCGGTGGCTAATAGCAATTGTAGTGAACAAGATGCCCATTGTTGTAGTTCATGAATGAGAAAAGGATACCTCGTTTTTTAAGGCTGAAGTAGTAGTAACTGTAGTTTATATCATGAACAAGATGCCCACTGCTACAGTTCATAGCATGAAACATAAACAAAAGTTTACTAGCAAAAAACCCAATTTAGCACACTTGAAAGTGTTTGGGTACATTGCCTATATACATGTACCCAAACACTTGAAAGTATTTGGGTACATTGCCTATATACATGTTCCAAATGAGACAAGAAGTAAGTTAAATCCCAATGTAGAAAAATGTATATTCAATCGTTAGATTCTATAACACCACTACGCGTGAGATGTAAGTGATGTTGTGGAGATAAGTAAAAGTGAAGAATTATATAGAGGCAAAAGCAAAGAATCAAGTGGGTGCCTTAAATACTAAGCAGAATAAATACAAGCACTTAGTGGAGATAGGTAGAGTTCTCTAGCAATGGGTCTATTATGAGACCTTGGTTAGGCAGGTTAAGGTAGAATGTTAGGCATTTTAATGTGTCATGTGGTGGTACTACAGGTCCTAAAATTCAACAAGTGCACATGTATCACACAAGGGAAAAGAAAAGGTGGATCAAGCTTTTATAATGCCTGATGTTTTAGCAAGTCACTCCTTTGTTGATAAAGATAGTAGTTCAAAACGAGGTATTTGGGATCCCAACGGTTGTTACATAAAAGAAAGCAACATCTAACATAGCCTTGGATTAGCCTAGATTCACACTATCATTAATATTATCCATGGGCATGGTCCATTGGCCTTGGGCCCATTATTCATATGAGACCATTCACTTTGTTACATTACACCTAGTGTACAAAGAGTTAAAGCAATGTTAAAGACATCTGGCAAGGATCCAAGTGTATACATATATATCTAATGGTAGATAGGTTGAAAGATGATGGGTATACAACCCACCATTATATATATATAGTCAAAGTTTTACAAGAGGTAATGTTCACATGTTTTGAAGAGGCACTTGGACATAAAGCATTGGGAAGATACCATGGATGAAGAGATGGCTATGTTAGATGGTGATGAGACATGGTATTTAGTGTCTTTACCTAAGGAAAAGAAGCCAATTGAATATAAATGAGTCTACAAAGTGAAGCATAATCCAAATGGTTCGATTAAACAAGTACAAGACAAGATTGGTTGCCAAAAGATATGCACATATATATGGCATTGACTATGAGGAGACATTCATCTCGTGTTGCTAAGATGACAACCGTAAGACCAACATTGCTATGCCTACAACTAAGGGATGATCTTTATATCAGATGGATGTAAAGATGCATTTTTACATAGTAATTGCTTAAAGTAGGCATCTATGTTGATTTCTCACTCTATGTGAGAAAGACTTATAGGAGTGATTAGATCTCATGTGATAGAATTTGGGTTTTGAAGAGACATGTATACTTTGGACATGCCATTCAAGTATGGAATAATAGGATATAAATCAAGAATGTAAGCCAATCTTAGTGCCATTGAAGCAGAAACACGAGGCTATCTAATGATACAAGTGATCTCTTGGAGGACCCTACTATGTAAGGGTGCATAATAGGTAGTGACTATCATAATGCCAAATTTAAGCAATTCAATTGGATTAGTGAGTCATTTTATACAAGCGCTGAGGAGCCACACTTATGACAACATGAGCATCATACATTTAGCCAATAACCTGCTAAAAGGAAGCACATTAAGGTGCATTAGGTGATGTTAATTTGGTTTATGTTAACATAGAGGATCAGCATGTGGCTAACATCTTCACGATATAGAGAAGCTTTGTAGGCTTAAAAGCTTACTTAGAGTGCAAGGTATGGAGTTGAGCTCGAGGAGGAGTTCGAACTTAAGTAATACATGGATATGGATGACATGCCATGATAACACCTCCGCACTTACACTTTTGGCATGGTTGATATGCTGCCAATGGTTCACAAGCTATATAATAGCTATCATATGACCACCACTTTAGTTTTCCCAAATGTTGGAAGTACAAGTCAAAATATTTCATAATCTATGATTCTTGAAATGCTTCCAATGTTTTAAGAGATGTGTCCCATAAGAAACCTGGAGACTGCGCTTTTTGCATTAAACACCCTACTTATTAAATGCCTACACAGACATCTCATTGGTTAGTCATGGTAGCTAGGGTTGAAAATAAAGGTGACTATAGGTTAACTATGTAGACAAAACATGGGTTAGTCATGAGAAGTAAGGCTGAAAATACGACTACGTGATTCACCAACATGTGTTTAATAATGCTATTCCTCAAGTCTCTCTAGGCTCTAGTGTGCACTAGCCGAATCTCTAGAGTCTAAATCTGTGTGTGCCAACTACGCACAATTTATTAATTTATTTTTTTGATGGGGTGGTACCGAAATAGAAGCTAAGTGCTATCAATGCGTCCACAGGGCTGCGCAGTGTGAACTGCAGGGTGGACAACATACAGCAGCGTCCACCCGCCCGTCTTCTAGGCCGAACGGTTGTGAACGCAAATGTGGTAACAGTCTATAGCATTTTTTACCGTGGAAATATTGGTCGATATTTTGAATAACTCTTATTTTAAGGGATAGTTTTTTTCTATATTTTAGTTAGTAAAACCGGAAGAAATAGATTTAAAAGTTGTCCTTATTTTGATTAGTTACAAAATATGCTTTTTTTCAAGCAGTGGACGGAAGCACTCTAATCGTGCTGTCAGATTCCATAATATTTTCTTTTTCTTTGTGTTTGCAGTACATCCATTCAAGGTTGCTTTTTCCAGAGGTCTTGTTCCATCCAAGCTTTGCTTTTTGACAGGCAGCGTACTGTTAAATATAGCACTTTCCCTTTATTATTATTATTTTTTTTTTTAAAGGGGTAAAATGTGATAGCAACTTTCCGTTTAGTTTCGTCTTTATTTTTAAGGAAAAATGTGGTAAAAGGGGTAACCTAGCCAGTCAAAAATTAAGGTAAAATGTGATAAATCATAAAACCAGTAAAATGTGATAAAATGGGCACCATTTTGAAGCACCCTTGGGTCACCGCCCACCTCAAATTAATGGAAGTTCCTGCACAATACATGCAATTTATCCACACATGAAATTATTGAGATGGTAAACACTGATGAATGAGAGAGAGAGAGAGAGAGAGAGAGAGAGAGATGTTTCAACATCCCGAGGCAGTGAACCACATAAGATCCATACCATGGTGCCAAAGCAGAAAGAATGGTACTTGGAAACTCAATTATGAGCGTAGCATGCAAATTGCTATGAGAGAGCTTCTCTTTCTGGGTCATGTTTTAAAAGTGATGAGGGCACCACTAATGGGGCTTGTGGCACAGGCTGGCCGGCGTGGCGCCATTGCCAACGGTCCTCCCCATCCACCTCTACAAAGTGCTTGGGGGTCCAGGCCTTGCCCTCCTGCTTCCTTTGCTTGGCCAGGTCCCTCTGCCTCTCCTCCACCTCATGCTTGGCCTGCCTGGCTGCCTCCCACTGTCTCCTCACAAGCCCATCCATCACCGCCCTCCACACCACCACCGACTCGGTCGCCTCCAGCTCCTCCTGCACCCCCACCATGATGCATACCAACATCAACTTCACATAAAATTATTATACCAATGCGAAGATTTACAAAGCCCCTTACCTTCTTACTCCTTAGTGCAGGAGCCTTTAAGTTGGTGAGGGCAGCCTGGGCATCAAACAAAACAGAGCTCTCCTCTGTTTTCAGATCCTTCAGTGTCACCACTCTGCACATGGCAACTGTTCATAGGTAAAAATACATTTGTACACATGAAAAAAAACTGTAAATACATCTCTACACATGTTCATACGTAAAAATACATGGCTACACATAAAACATACATGCTTTGATGTATGTCTGTGCATCCAAGGATTAAGATACCATTAAGCAAAAGCCAAGCTTACCTGTTCCACGCACCACTGAGCTCATACAGCACTGTGTTGCTGTTGGTGTCCCGGATTTTGCCAGTTACGTGACCCACTACCCCTCTCAAGCCAAAAAAATGTTTCCCTTTGAAGACTATAGTGGCTTCAAGGCCAGAGGAGCCCAACTTGACTGTTGAGTTTCCCACCCACTCAGTTCCAGGTGCTGGGAAGAGCCGAATCAGGAGCTTTGGGCTTGTCATCTCATAAACCTCTTGGTGCAAATCAAGCCAGAGAGTTCTTTTCCCGTAGATTGTCGCCTCCACCTTGTTGCCTGGGACATCCCAATCATCATAATCATGAGCATTCCACATAGTTTTAATACATATAAGATGCACACTGAGAACATAACGATCCACATTAAGAAAGTACCATAAAACAGGTAACTTGAAAATTCAGAAATTCTTACCATAAAATCTCGGACAGGCATAGTGCCACCACTGCAACCGGATATTGCTGGCCTCATTTGTCGCATAGAGGGCTGTTATGGGTGGGTGGTGAGATACCTGCAGCAAACCTGATGTTATAATGCATCTTATATTCAAATGCTGAATGCATTCACATATGCATGCATAGCATCTGAATTGGTATGATCTCTCTCTCTCTCTCATTCCGGTGACCTCACCAGACAGACCAGTTAGCACACATCGGTACCAACCACTCAGCCTCCCAGGTGTCATATTGGAGAGAGCACTCCAGTTGCAGCAGGTCAGACATTGAAGGCTGCACACAGCAGCTCCAGATCCAAGGGAACCTCCAGAGACATAGGAGTACTCTGCCACAGGCAATGGATGTAGAGAGCCTGTATGAGGTCAGAGGCATAGGCATTGACCTCCATCTTTTTTGCCACACAGAAGACATGTACCAAAGATCTGCAACTCTTATCACACCACATGCTTCAGCCACTACAGGGCTACCTTGTAACTTTGTTTGTCTTTCATATATGGCTGTTTTGTCTAGGTAGTTAGATTGTTTTATCTTTGGCCTTCTGTAGACATTAATATACTTTTCTCTCTCTCTCTCTCTCTCTCTCTCTCTCTCTCTCCATGTATAAGATGTCTGAGTGTGCAGCAGGCACATGCACTTGCATGTAATCTATTAAGACCATTATTAGTAACGCGCGAGTGCTCTAGATTGTATGTTAATGTAAATGGAAAACATAACAACATCCTCAAGTATCCAAACACATACATACATATACAGAAACACAGCATACAAACATTACATTCATATGTCTGCATGATATATGTATATTATGTACACAAATAAAGAAGCACACGCATTTGGCATACATACAAGATGTGCATGGGCATGATTGATAGGGGAGGACCTGCTCTAGCAAGACATTGAGGTGCCCGGATGAGACGTGGTGGGTTTCGCCGAGAGTGGGGTTGAAGGGGACCTGGGCAAATGGGACAAGCCTGCATGTGGAGATCTGCCAGGCCACCACATGCAGGAAGCGTTGCAAGGGGGTGGGCCCCTCTACACATGCCCCCAGCAGGTCCTGGCTGCAGCAATACACAGTCTCCCCATAGCTCTGCAGCTGTGACTTGGGCAAGTTCATCTGCACTGGCACCTGAAAAAGAAAGGATCCCCCAAAATATCTTCTACCTTTGAGTACAAATACAGGGTTAATCTTATTCTAATTGCAGTTTCAGAAGAATAACCATTGAAATTTTGGAAATGCACTTAACTGATTACAGCTTAGATTGACAAACATTTGGGCTTTTTTTTTACCTATTTATAGCTATAGATATAGATATAGCTTTGAGTGACAAGAATTTGGGCATTTTCCAGCTAAACATAGCTCACATAGACATCAGTTGAGCAAATAACAGTGAATGCAAAAGCATTTGTGGGCAAAAATGCATGGCTTTAGGAGCAAAAGTTTTAGCTAAAACTGATTGCTTTGCAAGCTTAATCCATCTCTAAGCTAAGAATCTTAAATCAAAAAATCCCTTACAAACAAGGTTGTGAGCAATGTGTAGCGCCAGAGGGTAATGTGCAAGAAAGAAATAGGTAACTTGCTTACTTGAAACTTTGTAAGATCAGAGCCAGGCCGCATGCTCTTGAGGAGATCAAGCACGCGAGCAAGCAAGCTTTTGTGCTTTTCGCCATCACCAGGGGGCTTTGGCTCTAGAGCAAGGGGTGGCGATATAACTAACTGATCAAAATCCATCATAAAACGCTCTAATGATGGATTAAACCCCACTTAAGCAGCAGCACACTCCTCCCCTGTAGCTCCATGCAAACGCACGGAGCAACCACACGGCATTAAACACCTCGTGTTACTTATTAATTGCTCCTCCACCGCGGCTGGACATCCCCCTCACATCCCTCTCAGTTTTTTGAATGATAATAATAATAATAATAGAAAGTTTTACAATTTCAATGTATTTTTTACCGGCTGAAATTTGGAAAAATATATGATTCAAATTTACTAGTTTTTAGTTAAAATACTGGCAAATTATGAACATTTAGTCTATAAAACGGGTTAGTGAACATTTAGCCTAGAAAACGGGTTAGTTTATAAGCATGTCCTTAGCCCTTGTTGTACCAATTGCAGCCTTGAAAAAATACTATGTGAATAAAATAAGTATGTATTTAAATAAAAGCAGCTTATTCCCCTAGTACTTTAAGCATCTTATTCCCCTAGTAATTTAAACAATCATTTATTTCCACCAATTATTTAGGGCCAAGTACTTTAAGCAGCTTATTCCCCTAGTAATTTAAACAATCATTTATTGCCACCAATTATTTAGGGCCAAGGTACTGAAATCACATGCCATTACTTTCCACTACCGGAGTGGATGGATTCGAACCGAGCATCTGCACACAGAGAGTTGTAAGCGCCATCGAGGAGGCAAGTGAGTTTGAGAATTAAGGTAGGTTAGCTTTAACCTAGAATCAGTTCAATCTTTGATTAAAAAATTCTCAAATTTGTGGAAAAACAAAAAAAAAGCTCTTCAAAATTTTCAAGAAAACGTTTGTTCAAAGTTAACACTTCCTCTTATACACGTGGTCAAACTAGAACCTTTCAAAAACCCTTTTCTCAAAAACGGTGGAAGGAAAAACTTTTTCAAGGTCTAGTTATAATTGGTTAAGATTGTGAAGAAAATTCATGGTGAAAAGGATTGATGTGATTTTTTGTGAAAATAGTATCTCAAACACTTCAACTTCACTTTTTGTTCACACCTAACACTACATTATTGGGTGCCCGCATGTGACATTGCACAAAGGATGGGTTGTTTTCCCACCCATGCATACATTGGATTGGCAACCTTGGTCCTCCTCAACCTCGATAATCACATGAACCTATGTAATGTTCACAAACTTCACATACCCCTCCCCCCCCCTTGATTGTAGAAAAATTCGCTTATCCTCATGTTTAGTTCATTTTATCTCGACTGAAATTTAGAATTATCATTTCTTTCAAAGAGAAAAAAAACTATACATTTTAGTTATAATCATGGCATGGTGTCTTGTTTTGAGTTGAAATCCCATCTAGATTTTTAATTTAAGACCATATTAGGGAGTTTGAAAAAATCAGATTACTTTGGGAATTTTCAATCTACTTTTTGGTACATCTTCAACATACCAATTCCAAAGTTGTCAGAGAATGTGGATCTAGAACCTACTCTTCAAGAGGACCTATATTTTAAGTATGGCCAGCCAAGGTGTGAATTCTTAGGGCCAAGATAAGGGTTAATTTGTATTCTCACCATTCATTCCTTATGCATAATCAATAGAGTGCTCTTCTTCTCCGCTCTCTTGCTCTCTTGTGTCTTGCTTGCCTATTTTGATTGTCACATAAGGGGGTTTTGACAAAATTTTAACAGGGTTTACTGTGCCCCCCATTTTTCAATCTTGCAAAATGGGAATCGGGATTTTCCTGAACTCTCTAATATGGTATTAATTGCCTTTATTTTAATTTGTTGAAAAATGAATTTTTCCCAACAAATCGCCTTTAATTTTAATTTGTTGGAAAAATGACTTTTTAAAGAAGAAGTTGCACTAGCCATCCCTTTAATACACCGTATTCTCCTATCTTGTAGTGGAAGCCTTTCCTACCAATACCACACTTTTTAAAGAAGAAGTTGCACTAGCCATCCCTTTAATACACCGTATTCTCCTATCTTGTAGTGGAAGCCTTTCCTACCAATACCACACTTTCTTTTCCATCCATCACACCTCGATCATGACACATGCTAGCCCTTTCCAATTTCTCCTTTTTAAAACATTTATTATCAAAATGTAAGAAGCACGTTTCGATATTGACATTGATTCTTTGTACAATTTATAGATGATTTTATTGATTTTATTTTTGGAAGTTATAAACATTAATACCTAATTTTTTGGTTTTATTTTTTGAAATTATAAAGGTTTACTTTTTATAGAAACTAAAAAGTTCATGATTGTGAGTGTACAAGTGGCCTAGCAATTAAACATAATGCTTTTTGGATGAAATATCTATTTTTTTATTTTTTAGCTAATTAGATTTTTTTTAGTGCTTAGGTTGAATTCTCTTTTTGAAAACATTTTTTGGCAGCTTACAAGTAATACATTTTTTATACGATTTACACAAAAATTTTGGTTTTGTTTATTTTTTAAAAATTATAAACCTTTTTGTAAAATTAATACTTTTTTCATAATTATTAGGCTCAAATTACTAGAAAATTCATGCTTTATGTTTTCTCATTAAGAACGAATGCTTTCTAAAATACAAATATGAATGTAACACTACAATAGTACACTACATTACATCGACATCTTTGTTGTGCTACAAATTGTGAATTGTGAATTGACATCACTTGTGTCATTTGTATTAAATTATTATATTTTTAATAAAATATAAATATCAATACACTACAATAATACATTACATTACATCAACATCTTTGTTGTAGTACAAATTGTGAATTGTGAATTTAACATCACTATGTGGAATGTAATGAATTATTGTATTTTAGAAATAGTGGGTCTTTTATTATACTAATATCTTGGAGATGGAGTTAGATTCTTGCAATATTTGTGCAAAGTAGTTTCTATGATATGGGCATAGTATTTCCCAAAAGAATTTATGTGGATATTTGCTTTACATTGATGGTGGTTATGGACAAGCATCCCTGATCACATGGACTATTCGCTATATGGGCATCCGACCAAGATGACTACACAGTTGAGATGTGCGTCCATGTACGGGCACCCAAGTATGGATAGCTTAGATACTTTTTTAAATATAGCCTCTACTTATCTATAGATAGCTTCTACTTTTTTAAATATGGCCAAGTTTACTTATCTATAGATAACTTCTACTTTTTCCATAGATAGCTTCTACTTTTTTAAATATAGCCTTTACTTTTCTATTATTGCATGTGCTTTCTCACCTTATATTGAGCTTCTACATTCTCCCTTCCTCACTCTTCCTTCCATCTATTGCCCTCTCTCCTTCGACATTCTCTCTCACATCCCCATCCTCTCTTCCTTCTCATACCCAATTTAAATTATCTTCCTCCACTAGCAACTCCCAATCTCTCAAGGATACCCTTCGTAATGTGATTTGTAAGGTTATGAAACAAGTACAAGAGGGTGATGATGACCAAGACGATGAAGTATACCCACTCAACCTACAATCTACAGCAACAGAAGCACTAAACATGTGTGGACACAAATAACCAATATAGAAGCTATTGAGTCTAGGGACCTCTATGTATGGAGCACCAAGATGCATAATGTAATTGATAAGCTTATGCTGCTTCCTTTGTGGGCTTGTAGTAGAAGAAGGTAGATATGCAAACTTGAAGTGCTAAGGTTGTATGGGTTGTTCCCACTCCTTTGGTTATTCATTATATTCTCCATCCAATTGTGCATTCCTTGTGTAGATCTAATCATCTGGTGTAGATTGCTTCCTTTAGGCTACTCATGGTGGCTGTCAATAAGAGTGTAAAGTGTGGAAGGCTCTTCGGCCTACTTTTGAGCATTGACAGCTCCTCCTCCAATGCCTTTATGAGTGTTTTACTCCAAGACTCTTTTGTATCTTATCAGCTTTTAACCTAAATTTATCTATCATGGAGCGTGCCTCTATAGATCAGCACTACACTTTTTGATAATTTGATTTTTTTGTTGGATCATTTTGTTGGATCTAGAGAGGTGGTGATCCAGAATGGATATCTTTTGAGTAAGTTTAGTGGATGCCTTTTCTTTTACTTCTACCTCCTCCTTTAATAGGTGTTGCACTTGATCTTCAAGAACGATTCATTTCACATGGAGGGTTTTAGCTTCTTGTGCATGCTTCTGCTCTGCACTTTATACACCTTTTAAAGAAGTCTCATACATATGTACCTTTGTTGTATGTGATTGCAAAAGCTATAGTGTATTGTTTATAATGGCCTTTGCACACCCCTCCTTTACCTTTGGGCTTGGCATAGCTACATAATCCACCATTTCACTTGCATCTACTAGCAGCTATGTTGTCTGCTTGGCATTTTTAAAAAATTTGGAGAATCGCCCAACTATTTGCATTTGCATGAATACTGTAGAAGGAGTGGCTAGACTCTGCAGCATCAGGTGATGGTTGTGTTGGAGGCTATGGGGTAGGCTGTGGTGCTAATGTGGGTTGTTGTTTTTCTTTTGCCTTGGCCTCGGTTTCCATGCCTTCGTCTACCTTGTCTTTACCCTTCTCTTTCTTCTAATGGGCATCCTTTTGTGCTTCGGTGTTAGCCTCTATCTTTGACCCAGACTTAGTGATATTACCTTGTTACCTTACTTCGTCGATAGAGAATTTTTGTTTCTTGGACTGTGGGTGTTCACTGTTGTTGTTGTTGTCCCCTGATCTCTTGTCCTTTTTCTCCTTCTTGTCTTTCATGTCCTTGGGTGGTGTCTTTTGCTGTGAACTAGCAACTATTCCAACGAGTCTGTTATGGATTGGTAAATCACTCGTGTGAGCAAGGGTGCTATTCCCTGGAAGGTCCTTTTCAAATTATTTAGTGCTAATACCCTTTTAGTCTCTAATAAATCAGTTTTGCTTTCTTTTACTTGTGGGCCACATGTGAGATCTGTTGAATCGAGTGAGTAGCCCTCCATACACCTTGGTTGTGCGATGTGGCTTGTAAAAGGACAAGCATGTGTAATATAGCTTGCATGTCATACAAAGTACTTACATGCTAGCAAACCTATGAACAGATTATTATGGCTCACCCTAACCCTCCTTGAAACACATCCAATAAGAGATTACTTGGTGAACCGCAACTGTCGTGAGGATCTTTCCAATGGCCAAGCTCATAACCCTTGAGGTCTCCAGGCTCTACAACTCCTTGAGAAGCAATTCCACCGTGCCTCCCACGAGCGTTGTCACACCGCCGTGTTGCACTACAGGTACTCATCCCTCCTCTCACCTCACTTCACTCACACACACTCACTAGCATGCATTAGGGAGAGAGATTCGCAAGAGCAAGGCTCAATTGCACAATGGGAGAGTATGTTGTATTATGAGAGATATTCACTTATATACATGGCCATAAGTGTTCACACTCACTTAAACTGTGGCCGACCAAGCACTCTAGTAAGAGGCCTAATGCTATTACAATGACTACTCTCATTATATATCCATGAATTACATTACTTAGGACTTTGTCCTTCCTTGCTACCACACACTCTGGAAGCAGGAATCACCATGAATACTCCATCACACCATTACGGGTGCCTGTCCAAGTTGTAGATATGGACACCATTGCTTTATATCTTGAATGTATGACCCTTTGGTGTATCTACCTTCAATCCTTGATGTAAGATAATGGTGGTAGCTCTTGTTAACCCTAGGAATGGGTTGACATCCCCCCCTTCATGATGGCGATCATGTCCTCCTCATCGTGATCGTGTTGAAGACCTTTGTGTGGGAAAAATGGACAAGCTTTGTCGATGGCTTTGATGTTGAGTGACGCTCAATGGTTTTTGTCCCTCCGGAAGGAACGAGAAATGTTAGTTAGTGAATGAAAAGGTTAGTGGTTTATTGGGAATTCCTAACGGGATGGGAAGTGCGGTTTTTGCGAATGATTGCATTTTTATATTTGTGTGAGCATGTTTTTTGGGGGTTTTTTGCTCACTTTGTTTTTTGCAATCATAAGCAAGGTTACATGTAATTTGTGTTAATGGGGATGCTAAGAGATGTTAATAATGGGGAATAAGAGAGGGGAGGATCTAGAGGAAGGTAGACATAATCATCAGAATGAGATGGTGATTCTTAGTTTCTCATTTGATTCATTGAAGCAACATTCATCATTTGAAGAAATTGGCCTTCGATGATGTCTCTTTGTGTGGCAGGATTCTTGTCAAATGTTGTTGAGTACTTGTTCTTGCATGCTTCTTCCCATGTGCTTTTTATGTTTTTATATATATTCAAGTGATCTTATGAAGTAGATATACATGAAGTACAAGAAGTGAGTCATATAGACTCTTATTGAACTGCTCTGTGTTGAAGTAGCCACTTGTTGGTGAGGATTGAAAGAATTACGTCGACTTGTGAGGATAATATAGATATTTGCACTAAGGATTGAAGATTATTGATTTGTGAAGATGGTAGCATCGTTTGGAGAGGTTTGTAATTTGAAGAAAAATTATAGGCGATGGGTTTTACCATTGACCGGGCATTCGCCCACCATGGCCCCCCATTAAGAGATATACTTGGAAGTTGTCGATGGTGAGGCTTTGGTGCAAATGTTCTCCAGTGCATGAGTATGGATATGTACTCATGGAGCTGCTGCTACATTAACATAGCTAAAAGAATAGTAAGCTATAAGCTTAACAAATATATAATGGCTAAGATCGTTGGGAAGGTATTAATGTGTGAGATGGCTTAATCTATGAATTGGCTTAAATTGAGAAAGTGCAGGTTCTTAAGTCGTGAGATTGTTAATTCGTGAGAGACCTGAACTCATGAGATTACAAGTTTTGACCCCGATGGTTTTTTGATTTGAAATGATTCTATGGGTGAGTTAGGGCATGACATGCGAGTAATAAGATCTTGTGCACTTGTTCTTCACATCTAGAGGGGTGACAAGAGCATTGTTATTTTGTCCTTAATGCGCTCATACGTCTCCATTGCAGACGTGGGTATTGATTCTTGAATTTGTTGCTCAAATGTTGTCAAGGCGGTAGGTAAGACTGTTGGTTTGGTTGCGTGAACATACAAGCTCTTGTGTAGGTACTGAATGCACGAGAGTGGTTGAGTGACTTACTTGGTGTTGTTTGGGCCTCCATTCTTGTCTAACTTCAGATGAAGTTGTTGGGGTTGAAGTCGGTGGTGAGGTTTTCTTCACGTTGTTCGATTTTGGCAACCATATGATGGATGAAGTTGTTGGGGTTGAAGTCAGTGGTGAGGTTTTCTTCACGTTGTTCGATTTTGGCAACCATATGATGGGATTACCATCATAGTATCCTTGTTGTTGAAGCACATGCACAGGTACCATCTTTAATGAACATTATAAATTGGTGGCTGATGTGCTTGGTGCTGAGGTTTCCTTTTTTGTGCAAACTTATGGGCCTTTTTGATGCACTTGAGAATCCAAGTTTTGGTATTACTTTGGTAGTACCCTTGTGCTTGCAATAATCTTTTTGGTACCCACACTTGTTGACTTGGTGGAGTTCTTTGAGGAACTCGCATAGGCTTTTGTGGACAGTGCTGTGGAGTACTTTTCTTTTTCCTTGGCCTCTGAGCGTTGCGTTGAGGAAGAGGCTTTGACTGTCAAGGCACCCAAATTTGATTGGCACCTTCGTAGTAGCCTTGAGCTATAAGTAGCTTCTTCTCCACCCACATCTTGATACCATTAAGATACCTTAATTTTGGTTGTCTTGGTGGAGTTTTCTTTTTGGTTAATGCGGAAGGTTTGGGGCCCTCCTTGACATTGGTTGGCGTTGAGGTTGTAGGTTTGAGACTTATGGTTTTTTTTGACGATGATGCGGCTAGAGTCTCTTGTGGAATGGCTGTCGATGATGAGGCTTTCGAGCATGCGGTTGATTCCTTTGGTGAGGTTTGTCGATGAAAAGGTATAGGCTCTAGGGCTTTTCCTTTGAGTTCCTTGTTAGAGATAGATGGTTGCACGGGGGGAACTTCTTTAAAAATGGTTGTTGATTGTGAGGTATTGGCATCTAACTTCATTGGTGAGGATGGGGTTGAAGGAGTAGATGCTGTAACGGAGTCAGTCGTTGATGCAGATGGTAGGTCAGTGTGTAAAGGGGATTCTGTGGAAGAGTCTTGTAACCTTTTACGTTCAACATCATAGAAATCCATTAAAGTTGGATTCTCTTCCTTGCAATATGGTATTGTCAACTTTTTGTCGTTGACCATCATGATGACTTTATTGCTAGCAAAGCATAGTGGTGCTTGGGCAGCAATAGTCCATTTATGCCCCAAGATCAAATCTGCTTCCAACACATACTCAACCACAAAAAACTTGCAACAACAAGTAAGGGGGTTAGTGCGTGTATGCACATTCAAGGGTACCGTGGGCAATTGCCCATTTTGTACACTAAAGATGTTAAGAGTTGTAGTTTGTGAGACAAGTTGCATTGAAGCAACTCGTCTTGGGAAATCTTGGAACATGTGATTAACGCCACATCGTTCACACATGGGTTGCAAAGTGTTAGTGACTATGGGCATGGAAGTATTCCAAACTGTGCAGTTTGCAACTTTGCCCACGATAATAGAAACATTGAAGCGTTTGATTAATTGCTTTTCTGGAGCAGTTTCTACCCTTTGGATTGTTTGTGTTTGGTGCACGGGAGATGGGGGTAATACAAATTTCCTTGTTTGGGGGGGGGGGGGGGGGGGAGGGAGGGAGGGAGGAAGGGAGGGGGGGGATATTTTTGAATTTAAATTTAAGAAGATATTGGCATTTTTCCAGAAAGGTAAGTGGGAGTCAAAAAAGTCAACCTTTTTATGACACCCCTTACACCCTTCATAAATGACCCCTAGTAAAATGAATAATTTGACAACTCATGAGCATCTACTCATTGAATGCTCATTAGCCTTAATGAGTTATGTAAAAAGATAATTAAGAACTAATTAAGGATTAATTCTTTCACTAATCTTTTCCTCTTTTACACTAATCAAGGCCTCTAATTAACCACTAGTCCCTAATTAATTCACACAATCGAGCACATCATTGGATAGAGCAAGGAAATGCTAAGCTAAGTGCATCAACAGTGGCTATCCAGACCAATTTGGGTTCTTTCCCAAGTAATGAAAATCTTACATTTTTTGGTCTGTTAGGACACTCCTAGTTCCTTGGTAGTGGCACACACACCTTCCTATTTTTCACTTTGTAATTTTTGAATCAAGCAGGGACTTGTTTAGAGTCCTCTTCTTGATTAGTGGTTATTGGGCTTAAAGGCTGAGCCTTCTTCTCGGTTCTTCCTTTCTTTATGGTCTTGTTTCTCCGAATTATTTGTGTGTGTTTTGGTTTCAAGTGTGTGTGGGTGTTCATTCAAGGCTGTTGCTCTTGCATGAGGGAGTTGCTATAGAGGCTGGTTTCCTTTGCTACTCTCAATATCTTGGATTTAGGTGTTGGATCTAAACATTTTGGGGGTTGCAAGTAGGGGGAGTGTAAGGTAAAGGATATGGTGATGTGGCATATACAAGAGGTGGTGAAATCTTGGCAATGTTTGCAATGGATAACCACCATGGGCTATGGGGTCATAGTGATGGTGATACTATCTAGCATGGAGCCCTCCTAAGGGAGTTGCTCTTGAGCTAGCAAGTTCGCATGGTCATCTTCTCTCCATGATTATTTTGGTTTGAATAGCACTCGTCTTCTTTCTCATCTTCTAAGACTAGCTGGCCTTCTTCTAACCTCGAGATTGCTGTCTGGTGGATAGACCTCCTAAAGATGAAGTCTCCAACTCTAGAATCCAAGCCTTAATGAGATGGCATGGGTGATGTTAGAGCATGAGTCCCAATGGGTTCCACGTAACCTATTCGAATTTTGAGTCATGGATGCCTTGCCCTATACTAGCATTTTCCTCACTCACTTGTTTTGTCAACACGTGGCAAAGTGGTACAACTCCAATAGATGGAGCGGAGATAAAAGATTCTTTGTTTGAAGGATCTTGGGATTATGCATCTTTGCATGCACATTTTTCAAAGAGCAGATTATTTTTCTACTAGCCTTTGTGAGCATAGGTACATTAACAATTTGTCGGCTAGGTCCAACTGTTGGTTGGATTTAACTTATTGGTTCTAGAAATCTAGTTGTGCCCGAATTTGGAAAATTTTGTCCTCGAGAGCTTTAGGTACATGCACACAAAGAGGATGGTGTTTTCAAAGGATAGTCTATGGACACATGCATGGTCACTGAAGGAATGTGCATGGATATGGGTAAGTATATGATACATAGATATCTTTTCTTTGAAAACATGCATGGGTATGGGTTGGGTACGTGCATGTATATAGATGGCTAGGAACATACATGGCCATAGACAACGCGATGTTGTGAGCACATGCATATGCATAGGGTAGGAACGTATGTGGATATGTATACGTATCTTCTATCAAGCTGTGTGTAGAGACTTCCTAGACACAAATGTGCACAGTGTAGGGACATAAGTGTGTTCCTAGAGAGTAGATGTTTGTATGGCCATGTGCATGGCTAGAGATCTAGTTATGTGCATACACTAGTCTCTACAAACATGCATGGCTAGAGCTCTAGGTATATGCATACGTAGGTCTCTGTGAACGTGCATGGCTATGCAAGAAGTTACTTGGGTATGTACGTATATGGGCAATGAATTCTAACACTCTCTAAATTGGAGGTGGTTGGCTACATGATGTGTCAATTTGGGTACATTTGGTGGGAGGGAAATGAAAATGCAAGGTTTGATTTTGGGGCTTTCCTCTAGCCATCAATGATGATAAACCCCTCTTGTGAGGAAGCTAGGGGCTTCAACCCTTGCACACCAATGGTCTCACTCCAATGGTGCCTTACCAAATGGGTGATGCGCAAAGGGGAAGGAGATATGAAGAAGCCTAGTGTACTTGCGAGATGGGAAAGAAGAAGAAGCTAACTACTGTGTGGTGTGTGTGTGTGTGTGTGTACGTGTGCATGTTGGTGTGTGTGTGTGTGTGTGTGTGTGTGTGTGTGTGTTAAGAGAGAGAGAGAGAGAGAGAGAGAGAGAGAGAGAGAGAGAGAGAGAGAGAGGATACACAAGCAATACACCAACCAAACACACAAGAATCCACAAGTGTGGAATAAGAGAGAAAGCATACACACAGATATAGGTAAGCTATTAACCATAAGAACACAAGTAACAAGACTCAAACTCACTTGCGATAAATGGGATTCTCTTGTTTCTTATTACTTAAAATGCCTTATATACATGGCCTTATATTTACGTTGTTCAACTGCCCATTGTGGAATGTCTGAGAGATCAAAAAACTAGTGAGCTATCCTAAGCTCTATGTATATACAAAAACCATTATAGTTGATAATATTGAAGTTGCAGGCTTGTCAAAATCCCATAATCATTTATCATTAAGAATTTAGAACAATTAAAAAAGTTGATTACAAAAATGGTGTGCGATTGTGCATTAGAGGTAATGTTTACTAGTGTTGTTAACATATAGCAAGGTGATGCTATGATTTGTAAATAGACTAGATCCTAGGGGTTGTTTGACATAAGGAAGATGAGCAAGGGAGAAAATTTAAGAGATTCAATTAAGGTAATTATGGATTAAAATATGCATCTAGGAGGCTATAAATGATGTACCTCCTTACTCATTTGATTGTGAATTTATAATGAAATTAAAGTTTTGTTCATGCTTATTATTGGAGCCACTTGCATTTGATTAATTATAATTAGGTGTCATCTTCTTCCTTCATTAAACTATGACTAGCATGCTATTTTTTAATCTTCGTAACATTCTCCCTTTTTCACTAAGTTGTAGATTTGAGTTAGAAAGTCATTTGAGAGATGTACCTTCATAATTTGGATATAAAAATAGCTACGCTCTTTACCAAAGCTAGAAAAAGTATCACCTTTACAAGTGTGCTACTCAAACGCCGCATGATCTATATTTACACACACAAACATGAAACATAATTATAGCCTTTTTCCATAAGGCAAAAGGCCAAAACCATTTCATGATCTATATTTACACACACAAACATGAAACATAATTATAGCCTTTTCCATAAGGCAAAAGGCCAAAACCATTTCATGAAGCTTGCACATGGGCTATACTTTGGCACAATTAAGACATTTATTAGTTAGAGCTTTGTCTAGAAAACTTGGTCATAGCATTTGCGAGAATGGCCTTTTATGTGTGCACGCCAACCTTAAAAGTGAGTAATAGTGTAGGGTGCAATATAATTGGAGTGAGTGTATAAATACTATACTCCAGAGTTGGGATTCATCCTAAGGGTACACAATTTTAATATTTCGATTTGCTATTGTTTTACGAATTGATTTTAAAATTACACTACAAACTGGGTTAAGGGAGCATTGACAAAGACAACTTCATTGAAATTGTTTTTAAAAAAATGTTTGTAGTTTTGAGGGCCGCTCTTGGTCACCACCATATGGTGGTGGTGGGCGGCTAAGCGAGTTTTTTTTTCTCTCTCTTTTTTAGTGATGCACCATGGGGGAGGGTATCACCAACGGGCCTGGTGGCACAGGCTGGCCGGCGTGGCGCCATTGCCAACGCTCCTCCCCATGCACCTCCACAAAGTGCTTGGGCCTCCACACCTTGCTTTCTAGCTTCCTTTGCTTCGCCACGGCCCTGTGCCTCTCCTCCACCTCATCCTTGGCCTTCCTGGCCAACTCCCAATCCCTCTTCACCACCCCCTCCATCGCCTCCCTCCACACCACCACCGACTCTGTCGCCTCCAGCTCTGCCTGCTGCAACGCCACACGCCACCCACATCAACTCTGCATATTATTCTACCTCGCATTTTACAGATTAGCCATGGCCACACACACATGCTGCAACACTTCATCCCATGATCATTATGCCATAATTAGGATGATAATGCCATAACTAGGAGATTTCTGGCATAAGTAGGAGATACAGTGAGCATAATTAGGAAGAATACATCTCATATTTTGTATTGCACTTTGTGACATAGAGCTCTCTATCAAAAAGGCAAAGAGGCAGCAATCACCTAATGAAACATGTGATGCAATGTAGTGATCATCAACACCAATCAGTAGACTTGAGGTTGCAAATTTAAAGCCAAATTACCTTTTCAGATCGTAACGCGGGCGCCTTCAAGTTGGTGAGGGCAGCTTGGGCATCAAACAAAACAGTAGTTTCCTCTGTTTTCATGTCCTTCAGTGTCACCACTCTGCCCAATGCAACAACAGCGCCAAGGTCTCAATCTTATGATCAAGGCTTTTTGGCATTTTTCGCAAAAATATTGATAAAATCTGAGCATTCTCTCAATTGTCAGTTTTAACCCCATTGGTTTGCCTTTGATCAAGCCTATTTTCTCATGGCTATATACACACATAACACACACATACATGTATAAGAGAGGTATTGATCCTCTGTTAGGCAAGGCTATACGAAGCTCGATCGAGCTATGGTCTTGCATACATCTGAGTATTGACATGGAGAATCCTAAAATATGCACATGTACTCATGACATACGCATACATGTAAAAGAAAGGCATCTCCACAGATTGATAGTAGATACTCTATTTAGGGAAGACCATAAGCTTCGGTCTGGTATACATATGATTATATACATGGATAACCATACATACACAAATGCATACATACATGCAGAGAAAGACATTGATTCGCATACATACATGCAGAGAAAGACATTGATTCTCTACTAGGAAAGACCAACTCATGTGAGCTATTATCCTGCAGAGATAAGAGTATATGCAAGGATAATTATGAATATGCATATATACACATGATACATACATGCATGTATAAGAATAATTTACAAGCTATTTTTTGCTTCTTCAAATGAATTGTTGACAAGCAAGTTCTAATGGCAAGCTTAGCTTACCTGTTCCAACGACCACTGAGCTCATAAAGCACTGCATTGCTGTTGGTGTCCCTGATTTTGCCGGTTATATGACCCGGTGTCCCTTTCAACCCAAAGAAGGGTTTTGGTTTGAAGACTATTGTGGCTTCAAGGCCAGAGGAGTTGCACTTCACAGTTGAGCTGCCCACCCATTCATTTCCGGGTGCCGGAAAGAGCCGAGTCAGGAATTTTGGCAATGTCATCTCATATCTCTCTTGGTGCAAATCAAGCCAGAGGATCCTTTTCCCATAAAATGTCGCCTCGGCCTTGTTTCCTGACATGCCGCATCCATCATAAGACTCTTAAGAAATCCCTTAAAGCCCCTTCTCTCTCAGTGCCATTACATGCATAAATCTTGTAAAATCTCTCATGATAACCCTCACATCATCCATCCCTATATCAAGTTCTAAACCAAGCTATTTATGGCACTCCTAAGCATCCCAGTTCATGACTCAGACCACTACATCTACATTTGATTATTGAGCAGCTTGCCAAGTTGGAAGCTTGATGTCGCTCACAACAAACATAAGATATTCTAATAAACATCAATCAAGCATAGCTAGCCAGCTACATCATGATTTTGATATAGAAAAACAGTTTAACACAGCATAAAATTAATGTTATCTTACCATGAAAGCGTGGGCTAATGTTGTGCCACAACTGTAACCGAAGGTTGCGGACCTCATTTGTTGCATACAGGGCTGTTATGGGTGGGTGGTGAGATACCTGCACCACATGTCATGTTAGGTATATATCCCATGCATTCATCCATCCATCAAGCATGCATGGGATTAACATATGTGTAGGTTCCAAAGATTTATTCTTGCATGTATCCATCCATCCATCCATGTATGCAAGGATGCACATACATGCACACCTCTTCCAAAGACACATTTTTCCCATGCATCCATCCATCCATGCATGCATACACGCATATAAATGTAGGCGCATATGCTTGCCTACCTTAGTGTATAATGTAGTTAAATGTATGAAAGATTCACTCATACACAGACATCTATATCCAAGCGCATACATACAGTTTGCGTGTATATGTATTTATCATATGTACACCAATACATTGTATGTCCAAGCAATCTACATACACACATACATACATACACACAATGCACATGGATTAACATACATACAAGATGTATATGCACAAAGGGGAGGACCTGCTCTGCCAAGACATTGAGGGATCCCCATGAGACATGGTGTGTTTCGCCGAGGATGGGGTTAAAGGGGGCGTGGGCGAACGGCGTGAGCCTGGTGGTGGAGATGTGCCACGAGACCACACACAGGAAGCGCTGCAATGGGGTGGGTGCATCTGCACAGGCACCCAACAGATCCTGGCCACAGCAATACACAGGCTCAGCAAAGCCCTGCAGCTGTGACTTGGGCATGTTCATCTGCACTGGCACCTGACCAAAAAAAAAGGGGGGAAATTTTGATCTCTCATTTGAGAAAAAAAAAAGCATGTTTCAGCTACATTAAGCTCATTCATTGACATTTACATAATTTAAATTTAGCTACAACGATAAATCGCTATACAAAAACTTCTCTGAATTACATCAAAGGAATCTGATTCGGCTTTTTGCAGATTGCATTAAATACACGATTAAACTTGTGATTTATTTAATTTGCATGTATTTTAGATCCATTAGTTTGCTTGCAGACCAGTGTTCAAGACAAAAAAAAAAAATTTGTAAACTGAAAGAAAAAGAAAAAGAAAAAACTTACTCGAAACTGTGTGAGATCGGCCCCAGGCTTCAAATCTTTAATTATATCCAGGATTCTTGCAAGCAAGCTTTTCTGCTTTTCGCCATCGCTGATAATGAGCTGAGGAACGGGGGGGGAAAACACTAATTGCCCTTTTTCCATGTGTATGCGCAGCTAATGGTGTTGGATTAGGCGTTAACAAGCGAAGCTTAAGGCTAATCACAAATGTTGGATTGCTCTTATAGACTAATTGTATCAGTGAAGCTCACGCTCACACTGTGCAAGCTCGTTAGCATGATTATCAACTGAAAATAAGTTGACCCCAGACTAGCATTAGCTGTTTTCTGAACTAACTTTTGGGGGGTTCTTTGACTCGTCTACCCTTTTTTGGATTGTATTTAAGAGGCACATTTATTAAAAATTTTGGGGTTTTTTTTAAATGTTGACTTATGTTTAAAGTTGCCCTTTCACGAATCAAAACCTCCATAAAACTTTTACGTTTTTTTTTTCAAAAGTTTCAAAGTGCATTTTAAATGGCAAAAACCAAGACTAGCACCACACCTTTGAAGGAAAAAGACAAGGATTTTTCAGTGATATGAGCTTCATGCATTTTACCATGAGTTCGATGAAAATAAAAGATTTTGCTCCTTCCACCATAAACCCAAAGTGAGCATGGAATTAAACTCATAAGCTTAATCCCCCTCTAGCTCTACTTTGATACATCTGTGGTGGCAAAGAATCTTAACAATAAAGGCATTAGGTATCTAGCTGACTGCTGGGATAGGGATCTGGCAGGGTGGTGGAAAGATGTAAACATGTTATCTGTGGAATTTCAGCTAGCTATGAGGGAAAGAGACTTGATGGCTCAGGTGTTGGAGGTGCTTCATAGGGAATTATGCTCCACAGCAAAACTGACACCTTAGTTTGGATCAAGGATTAGACTTGGATCAATGGTGTCAAACTTAAGGAGGGCAATACCATGGATATTTATGCATTAATGAGAAATGGGGATGCCAATGTGTTGTATTGCAATAAAATATGGAATGTAAAGTGGAGTTCCTCCAGCTAGAAAAAGGGATAGAATCTTATTTGGGATTGTTAGATCGCTAAGAAGTTCCAAGTTTTTCTGTGGAAGGTTTGCATGTGGGCATTACCTATTGGTTCTAAACTGTAAAGAAGAAACATGTCTAGTGGCATTTGCCCCAGGTGTGCAGGTCTTCAAAATTGAAGATGGCAAACATGTATTTTGGGAATGCCTAGCTATAAGGAGTAGCTGGGGTACAAAATGACTAAATGGATAGAGAAGGGTCTGGGCATGCAAACATATTGGGGGGACTGGATCTTTGGAAAGTGGTCAGTTAGTGATGAACACAATGGGATGGTGTTTAATATTATCAGAGCTTGCATTTTATTGGAAATTCTGTCTAGCAAGAATGCAATTGTATTCTTGAGGGTAACATGTACAGGATTGCAAGAGTCAGAGCTAATGCATAAATGTGTGTACATGTGCTGGTCTATATGTAATGTGAATAAAATTAGGTGTCCTGAGATGGATGTGTTGATTCTTCAGAATCTGCAAAGGAATATGCTCTGAATGTTGCCCCGATTCTTGATAAGCTTCAAACATACTAGGGTTATTTCCCTAATGATCGATCGTTTGCTGCGGGTGAGATGTTGGGTTGGGAAGAAAAGGCCTCCTAGATTTGGACCTAAAACTATGAGGTGGTACCGCAAAGAAAAACAAATTGATCATACATTTGTTGCTTTTATGGAGAATCTGATTGGTAACAGACCCACGGTTAAAGTCTGGTTCAAGAGAGGGGGAATGTTGGAAAAACAGTCTCCCCGTGGCTGCACTACTACAGAAGCTATGATGGAGGCTTGCCTACTGCTGGGGTATCAGATCTCTTGGGAACAATCTTGCTTCTTGGAGGATGAAAGATGGGAGTTTTTATGTAAAATCTTAAATGAAGTGGAGAAAGAGTAGTAAGTAGTATTCTGGTTTTGGTTGTATGACAGCTTTTGGATAGTTAATATAAATAAATATTATTGGTCCCAAAAAAAAGATTTTGCTTCTTATTCACATAATATACAAACCAATAGTAGTACAGTCATTAGGATGAGCCACTCACAAGATGATGGGATAGTTGCACATACTAGGGGAACCTAACAAACTCATGGCATGTTGCAGGTATATTCATGGAAAGATTTGAAGGAGTTGGTGACACATAATAATAGGAGAGTTGGATTGCCAAAGTTTGGGCCTAAAACACAGAGGTCATACTTGAAGGAGAAACAACCAGTACACACCTTTTTGGGATAGATGACCCAGTTTGGACAGAGGCACGATGTGAAGAAGATATGGAGCAAGAAGGAGGCTATGGAGGAGTAGAGGCCGAGGGCTTCACCATTGAGCCTGTGTTGGTAGCCAGTTTACAGCTGGGATACCATATTAGATGGGATCAATCATCTTTTATGTGGGAGGATGAGAGATGGGACCAGATTTGTGGGCTGCTAAAATAATGAAGAGCTCTACTAGTGCTGTGGACCGGGGGGGGGGGAGTATGGATGCAACATGAGAAGAGTATGGGGGTGCTAGGTTCTCCCTTTTTTTTGTTGAAAACTAAACTATTCCTTTAAGTCAAACTTTGGCAATGGAGGACCTTCAAAACCCTCATTAAAGAAGATAAACTTTTTGTACTGAGATAGTTTCTTAATTTAGACTTTGTAATATACTAAATCCACACTCACAAATAGCAGTACTGCAACATTGTAATAAAGCTATTTATGCTAGTTTAAGTACTGTGACATACTTCTCCTTCAAAGTTTTGTTATTACTCATATAACTCCATGTGTCCTTGAGATGTGTCCTCCTACTATTTTACTTTCTCCATAAAATTAAAGTAGTTCCTCTATCTCATCACCTCCAAAACTTTTAGTTGTTTGATTGGAGGATAACATGAAGGGGACAATATTTTAAAGCAACTTAACACACTAAGTTATCAAAAAACCTTTTCTTCATGTTTTATATGATGTAAGATGTGAATAACTTTTGAAAAGTTATCACACGGAGACATCTTGGCTACATTGAAGCTTAATGCTTCTAAATTTCTCTAATAAAGGTTCCCAATTTATAAAGAAGCCCTTTAATTATTTCATAGTCTGGACTAAGTGGATAGCCCCAACTATCTAGTCTACATGCATTCATATCTAAAGTAGGCTCCATGATTTATGCATCCAGACTAAGTGGATAGCCCCAACTATCTACTCTACATGCATTCATATCTAAGTAGGCTCCATGATAAATTGCATTTGCATGGGGAAAAGATTTATGCATCTATTATTCCTGGGATAGCACTAACATCAACATAAGTCTTTTGGAGTGTTTGGCTAAGAATTGTCAAGTGTCATAGAAAATCTCCCAAGAAATGAATGGTATACGCAAACTTAAAAGAAGATACTTTAGAGAGCAATAATAGTTTTTCTAGTCGAAAATACTCAAGAATATGTTCAAGCAACTCACAAACTTTGGTATTAACTTTATGCCTATCTTTCCAACTTCAAAGAAGTACATCTTCCAAGTATTTCATTTTGTCATCCTGCATAGACACTCTACCAACATGTGTAATGGGGTACACATGTTTTTACATAGCCTAGTTTTTCCATTTTTTACATATCTATAAATCACTCACCATGATTGGTCATGTGGTTAGAGGCGCCAGAATCCACATACCAATGAACCCCTAATCATGATACACCTCTTGTCTCATGGAATTGAGCATGTGCTACATCACAAACGATTGCTCACTTCTATCATCACTGTCACGACAACGATAGTACTGGGAGCCTAGAGAGCTCAACCGGCTGGACAAGGCACAGGCGAGGTTTAGGGAAACCAATATGACCAATAACGGACTCAAGAGTGACTGGGCACTAGTAAAGTGGATGGGAACATGTGAAGGGCAGATAGCGATTAAAAGAGTATTGAGTCCAGAGATAGGAACCATGTGGAATTGGTTGCAGGTTGGGTGGAGAAAGAGAGCTCTCAGCACCTTGCTTTTGGGAAGAAGGTCGTGTAGCCATGGTTACCTTGATATTGGTATGAGAGCTTAATGACTAGCAGCGCCCCAGCGTTCTCATCATCTGAGCGCTGCACTCTGTGGAGTAACCGGCTTTTTAAAAAAAACGTTCGTGCTTAAGCAAGCTGCCAAGCTGACATACTACAAGCGTTCAATGCCAGAAACACAAACTGGCCACCAGGCCAACAGTTGTTAAAGAGCGCAAATAGTCCACGTGCGAGAGGGGAGTTTAAGCAGCACTCTCTCTTCTCATTCCTTCGCTCATCAGTGTTATTGGCGACCAGTAGACGGTCGAGCAGCCATCCCTCAGTCATCGCGTAACTCAAGCCAGTATACGACCGATGCTACCACCTAGTAGGCCATCGTTCAGGCGATGGAATCTTGCAACAACAAACTGGCGCCGTCCGATCCCCATTGCAACTTCAAAATTCAGAAGATTTTTGTTTTACAAAAAAAAAAAAGAGAAAAGAAATCTCTAATTTTTTTTTTTACAGTCATACAAAGTTTTATACCTTTGCATCTAAGGGGCGGGGCTGTTCATGCGATGGAGTATTCAAGTGGAGTTTCGAGCTTTTCTTATGAAGATTTGATGGTGCTTCTCAACCACGATTCTCAGATTTTTACACCGCACCAATAACTTCACTTTGAGCTAATAATCCGATTGATTTCCAAGAGCTTGGACTTGAGGTTGGTGCTTGTGTTTATTCTCTTGCATCACATTTATAGGGTTCATATGGAGTCTAATAACCCTAATGAGTTTGGAAGTGGAGGTCCCAGTCCTTTGTTGGACACGAAAAAGGCAGTGGTCGATCCTCCTGATGTCACAATGACAAATGATGACCTTCTTGATGATAATTTGGTCAGTACTAATAAACAGTTTAAGGCTCTAGAGTCTTGTACTTTGGACATTGAGGCCAAGTACGATAAGATACTTCTCTTTGTTCAAGAGTTAAAAGATAATATGTAAAATTCTATTGCTGTAAGTGCCTTTGTGGGAGGGATGCCAGTAGCTCCCGCCCAAGGGAGCAACATGAATGTTGGTACATCTCACTCTAGAGATGCTACTGCTATTCTAAAAGATCTGAAACCTCTGACTTTTAATGGAGAGGAGAAGGAACACAATAAGGATGCGGTCAACACTTTTTTTTTACAAAAATGGAAGGATTTGCATCGATTATGTTTTCACTGCATGGGAAAGGGTCATAATAAACTACATCGTCCTAAAATTAAAGAAAATGAGAAGAATCAGGGTGATCAAAGTAAAGAAAAGCAAGTGCACATTATTTAAGTGCTTCCTCTAGAGACTTCTTGTAAGTTTAAAGAGGTTTAAGTTTACCATGCTGATTCTACTCATGCGTGTTGTGTCACGTCATTGATGTGGGTGCTAACATTTGGACCACATGAGTTGGTTTGAATGTATGGTTACGTTAAGGGTCACAAGGTACGACTTATGATTGATAATAGTGCCACACACAATTTAAAGAGGTTTAAAGAGGTTTAAGTTTACCATGCTGATTCTACTCATGCGTGTTGTGTCACGTCATTGATGTGGGTGCTAACATTTGGACCACATAAGTTGGTTTGAATGTATGGTTACGTTAAGGGTCACAAGGTACGACTTATGATTGATAATAGTGCCACACACAATTTCTTGAACTATACTTTAGTCAAGAAATTAAAGTTTCCGGAAAGTTCAAGTGACCATAAGTATGTGGTTTCTTTGATTAATGGTTATGATAAAGATGTATGGGATACAGTAGTTCGTGATGTCCCGTTCGTCATTCAAGGTCATGAGATGCATTTAGATTTTCAAGTTATGCATATCACTCACGCAGATGTTATTCTAGGCCATGAGTGGTTATATAACATTGGTCCATCTTTGTCTAGAAGCTATTTGCATAATTCTTTTGAGTTTGAAGTAGATGGTAAGAAAGTGCATTTGTAAAGTGAACATGATGTACCCTCCTCATCTCTTATATGCTCTATGGAACTCAATCGCCTTGTACAAGCTAATGAAGTAGAAAACATCTTTTTGTGTTACATGATTCTTGATGATGTCATTTCTTTTTCCGCATGTGAAAAGTGGTTTGAGTGAGCACATGGTTTACATGACTTCTTTTCAATCAAAGCATGTTATTAATAAAAAAGTTAATGAGTCCTTAAAGAAATTGTTACAACAATTTAAAGATGTATTTCCAAATGAATTATCGGAAGGATTACCTCCTGTTCGCGATGTTGAGTATCCAATCGAAGTAATACCTGGATTAAAGCCAATAAGTAAGTCTCCTTATCGGCTTAGTTTTAAGGAAGCACAAGAAGTAGAACGATGGCTAAAGGAATACCTTAAAAGTGGATTTATTCGACCAAGCACTTTGCCTTGGGATTCACCAATTCTATCGGTGAAGAAAAAAGATCGGTCTATGTGACTATGCGTAGACTACCGTGGTTTGAACACAATCACAATTAAGAATAAGTACCCATTGCCACAAATAGATGGGTTGTTTGATCAACTCCAAGGGACAAAGTACTTTACAAAAATCAATTTACGATCCGGATATCATCAAGTGAGAATTTGGGAAGCGGATGTCCAAAAGACTACTTTTCGAACTAAGTTTGATCACTATGAGTTTTTAGTCATGCTAAGAGCTTCGATTTGACTAATGCTCCGGCCACATTCATGACACTCATGGATAGTGTCTTGAAACCTTATTTAGGATATCGAGGTTTTCCTAGATGATATCCTGATCTATAGTCGCACTAAGAAAGAACATCTCAAACAATTACGAGGAAGTATTTGCGTTACGTAGGAAGCATTCACTTTATGCCAAAGAGAGTAAACGTAAATTCTTCGTAAAAGAAATCCAATACTTAGGCCACATAATCTTGGAATATGGTATTCGTATGGATCCAACTAAATTTGAAGCCATATTGAAATGGCCACATCCCACAAACATAGAAGAATTCTAAATTTTTCTTGGTTTGTCTGGATTCTATAGAAAGTATGTTCGAGATTATGATAAGATAGCTGTTTCGATGACAGATTAGCTTAAAGGAAAGGGAAAGACCTTTGTTTGGGGGGATTTCCAACAAAGAAGTTTTGAAAAAATTAAGGTAGCCATATAGCTATAGCTCCCGTTCTCCAAGTCGTTGATCCCGAATCAACCCTTTGTGGTAGAGACAGATGCTAGTAATGATGTAGGAGGCGCAATCCTTTCACAAGGGGGGAAACCTATTGCATTTGAAAGTAAAAAGTTGGACAGAGTTTAACAAAATTATTTAGCTTATCAAAGGGAATTATATGCTATAATTCATTCCTTAAAAAAGTGGAGGCATTATTTATATGGTGCCAGATTTGAGATAGTCTTTGAAAGGACGTAAAGCTCGGCAGAGTTGAAAGGACATAAAGCTCGATCGGCAGAGTTGCTCTAGGAGTTTGACTTTCAACTGAGATATAGAAAAAGACCTCACAATGTGGTAGCTGATTCATTGAGTCGCATGCCCCATGGTTAACGAGTTGAGTTTTACTCAAATTAAGAGTGATTTTTTAGAATTAGTTAAGGGAAAGTGCGTTGATGATCCGCATTATGCCCACGTGTGGAGTGTCATAGAGAAGAGGGATCCCTTGACTACTATAAATAAAGGTAGATAGATGTCTCAAGGAGACATGTCACTAGTGTCACGAGACCGGCGGAAACGGTCCTGCGACGCCTTTGCCGCACGCGGCCTTCCACAGTCCATGCTTCATGAAACGGCTCCATCGGCCCGTCGAGCGCGTCTCGCTTGTTTTCCTTGCGTCACCGATCACTTGCGTTCATGCCCGACTGGGCTCCCTCGGCCTCGTCTCGGGTCTTGCCTTCCATCCATGATCCGTCGGCCCACGCGTCTCGACCCGTCAGCACGGCACGGCTCGCCAGTCCGTCGGTCGGCCATTTTTCCACCGTTTTCCACCCAATCACCATTTTCAGTCCGATCACCGTCAAGGTGGGGAGGGCAACCCCCGGGGCACTCGGCACCCACGGAACCTCGCCGGCACCTGGGAAGGCCTAACGTGCCTACTTGGTGCGTGAGTGCGTTCCTAGGGTGCCTACCATGGGTCTGTGCTGTGCCTCTCCTTGCACCTCCTCTCCTTACAAGTGATGAAAGAAATTGTTGGAAGATTTTTCCATCGATAATGGTACCTACTTTACAAAGGTAGAGGATGTACACCTTCGCACTCAGACATTAGGCGTCGTATTTTATATGAATGTCATGATAGTCCGAGTGCTAGTGTGCTATGTTCAAGAGATTGGACACCATGCTAAGTATGAGTATGGCTGATCATCCTTAAAGCGATGGTCAAACCGAGAGAGTCAACCAAGTCTTGGAAGACATACTACGAGCATATGTAAGTAAAAAGAAAACCAATTGGGAAGAATATTTACCCATATTAGAATTCGCTTATAATAGTGCCAAACATTCAACAACAGGATTTAGTCCGTTTATGTTGATGTATGGTTTTTAAAAGATCCCTGCCCCCTCCGCGCAACGAATTTGGGGGTGCTAGCAGCGGAAGTAGCACTTCTTGCGCAGGGTAGAGCCTCTCATTCGAGGCCTCGCCCATGGATATCCGGACAAGAGACTAATCCCTCGGTTCTTCCAAAATCGAACCCGAAAAAACTTTCCTCGACCAGAAAGCATGGGCAATTCCTCTAGGATATTTTTATTCTAACGTAGTCAAGAGCCTTAACTAACCAAATTGATCCGACTAAACCCATGTCACATGGTCAGATCAAGGAAGAAACTTGCACTTGGATTATAGAGACCAATGCTTTTTTCCTCATTGAGAGACACAGCCGTTGATCCTTTTCCATAGAACAAGACTATCCAGGATTTACTTTATCTATCGTACCATAACAAAATTGAGTCTCATTTTAGGGATCCATCAGTCCAGCCTAACCCCATCCAATCCCATGGGTTAGCTAACCGCCCAACCATTGTAGTGATAGGATCCATTTAAGAATTTGGTTGTGTTTTGCCCCGAGTATCAGGGAAAAGAGTTCCCATGGCCCCTAGCTGGCGTTTCAAGCAAAGTTCAAGATAGTCACACCACTTACACACCCAATATGAAATTAACTTTTTCGTAGATTCAGCTGATTTTAAAACAATCTTTTAATGAAACCATAGTATCATTGATCATAATCCTCCAAAATATCTAGCTTGAATTCTAATTTCCAATCATTCCTTCATCAGTGTACCTATGGCATCATTGGCAACCAAAACGCTCACCACCTGTTCACTCAGGGGCCTTTTCAATAGTTCCTAACTCATAGTACCCGCAAATATATTCACTTATAAAAATCCAGATGGACTCTCCATTGAAGATCGGCAAGATTAACCAATAGATCTGTATAAAAGAGCCATGGACTCATACATTGAGGACCAGCAGGTCAATCAACCAGATCCATGCCCGAGTTCAGAAAACAACTCTAACACCTTGTTCCATTTTCTTCCTCGACGCACGCGTGTGTATCTTCGGGCGACCCAGATCCCGAGCACCGTATGGTCAGCACCCTCTAGGCTGCTTCGCAGGTCACCTAGCGCTTCACTCATAGGCCGCTTCCTTGGTGGTCCCTCATCCACCATACCGGAAACTCACCTTTTAAATCGAACCGAGGCTGATCAAGACCTCGGTAGGAATTCCTACCATATTGTAGGTTTAGAAATTTTAAGCAAAAAGAATGATTTTGACCATATTCATGAAAGAATACTTTTTTGTTATTATGCATAATTATTTAATTACAAAAAAGAGAAAATTTTTGATAAATTTATTTTATGCATAAGAATTTTTAAATGATAAAAGAGAAATTCCCATGACATTCAGGATTCAATTATTTAAATGCAAAAAGAAAAATTTTTGGTATATTAAAAAAAAGATATTTTTATTTAATTTAAAAAGAGAAATTTTCTTGGTATTTAGGTAGAAAAAGGTCTAAATTAATTTTGATGATAAAAGAGAAATTTTCACCATAATTCCACATAGAAAATTAGAGTATACTAATGTTGATGATTAAATTGGTGGAAAAAATATTCTTAGATATTTTTATGTTGTTAAATCAACAAATTGATATATACCCGAAATTGGATTAGTGGAAGAAGAGTATTTTTATAAAATCTCGATATTCTCATATAGAACTATTTTTTTTAAATTTTAGAAAGGAAAGAAACTCATAAAGTTAGAATTTTCTTACGATTAGAAGTTTCGTTAATTTATCTGAAGAAAATCCTTAGGAATCAATGTTAGAAGTAAACAGAATAATTTTTGGTTAGACCACGACCGTACGAATGGTGGCCAGTAAACTACTTGCCCATCTCTCGAATCTGAATCAAGCAAAAACCTCGTGACCAATTCCAAATCTTGACACAAAGAATAGACTACCGTTGAAATTAGAGTAGTTTTCCTTTAACCGAAATCACCAAGAATCAAGTTGGAAATTCAATTAAAGGATGGGTAGATTACCCTAATGTGAGATCAATGATTCTCATTAAGGAAATCTGGATTGTGGGAAAAAAGTGTCTTGTGGAATCAAACTCAAACCGGGGATTCTACTTGCATAGAACCTCTGTTTTTTAAAGGACTCTTTTATGCCAGAATGCTAGAGGAAGCATTTGGTTTGTGATTAACTAAGGAGAGACTCATTGCAATAGCTGGCGGGGAGTCGTCGAGGGACGTCGCTCGCAGCAAAGCCTGCGAGGTCTTGGGGGGGTCTTGGCTAGCCTTGATATGGTTAAAATAGTGCGCTTCTGGTATGATGGGTGTGAGGACCGGACGAAGCGGTCCCTTAATGAAGTGCTAGGATACCTAAGTAGGATCCTAGAGGGTTCTGACCAGGTGATGCATGGGCTCGCGATTGCTAGGACACCCATGCGTACGTCGAGCAAGATATGGATGAACTGGAAGGAATTAATTTTGTGAGCTGAATTTTGATATTGGATCTCGTTGGTTGACCAGCTGGTCTTCAACGGAGAGTCCAGATGATAATTTTTGTAAAACAATGAGCTTAATATTTTGGAGGATTATGATCAGTAATACTATGGTTTCATTGAAAGATTACTTTAAAGACAGCCAAATCTGTTATAATGGCAATTTCATATTGGGTGTGTAAGTGGTTTGACTACCTTAAAATTTACTTGAAGCGCCAGCTAGGGGGCTTGGGAACTCTTTTCCTCGGTATCCGGGCAAAACATAACCAAATTTTTATAAAGGAATCCCACCAATACAGTGGTTGGGTGGTTGGCTAACCCATGGGGATTCCTGCTATGATAGAAATAGTTATGATTAAGTTACGTTAGTTAGATTAAGTCCTAGACCATTGTTCTGTGGGAGGAAATCAGCGGTAGCTGTGCCTTGTAAAAGGGAAAAAAAAGTGATTATTCTATGGACCAAGTGCAAGTCTCTTCCTTGATCTGGCCATGTGACTTTTGGGTTTAGTTAGATCAGTTTGGTTAGTTAAGACTTTGACTTGTGTTAGATCAATTGATTTTCTTGGTGGAATCGCTCGTGCCTTCCGAGCAAGGGAAGTTTTTCCGGGTTCAGTTTTGGAGGAACCGCCGAGCTAGTCTCTTGTTCGGACATCTGTGGGTGAGGCCCCGAGTGTGGATCCCTGCCCCGCGCAACATGCTGACGTTGCTTCTGTCGCCAGCGCCCAGAGGGAGCAATTAAGGGGTGGGGATCTCACAGCTCGTATCAGAGCTTTGTTGAAAGCTAGAGGGAAAAATGAATTCTTTCTAGAAATTTATAAAAATAAAAACTCAGAAAGAGAATTTACGTATTGTATTTTCATTCCTTAAGCTTCATTAATGAAAACTTTTAATCAATGAATTTGGTTTTATAGATGGAAGTTCCATGTTTATCCGGTATTCTCGATCTCACCCAGTCATCACAGGATATGACTGCTTTTGTCTTTGAGCATATCGTCTCTTGCGCTATGACTCGAACGAGCCGAGTCAGGACCCGAAAACCATTTTGAGGATTTATATTTCCTAGACCCAGCGGAGAGACGTCAGCACAAATGGTTTGCAGGAGGGCAGTATGTCCATGCCTCTTGTAGCCAGCGCATGATGCTAAGGGAGAATATCTCGTTGGGCCATGGTCCTGATGAGGCTAAAAGTGATTCATGGTGTTATTCTATATTACCCCACGCCTCGAGATTTCAGAATTTCCTTCCATATCTTTAGTTTTGTTAGCCGCTTTATTCCAAAGAGTAAGATAGTAGCTCCTTTTGCAGTGAGGGAACATTTGTATCGAGGCATGTCTATAGCCCAGTATCACTGTGTTATGCATTTTCCGCAGAGGTTTTGATTTTCTGGAGCCGAGATGCTCTATGTACATATTGCAACCTTTATATAAATATAGAAATGTTTTGTGGAAAATTTCGTGTGATATAAGTGATTGTTTATTATATAACAAATTGAAGAAGCAAGATCTATTCCTCGGACATATGTCATAAATCTTCAATAAGATCGATTATCTTGTTTAAGCAATTATTTTCCGAACCTTTTAAGTCTTAGGATCTCGTTGATAAAATCAAATAAAAAAATTTTAATAATGAATCATTTTTGGCAGAATCATGAGACGCGCGAACCGTGGCCGATAGCCAGATCCTCTCATTGATGAGAAAGAGCTTGACCCCGATGTTCGCAAAGCCCTTCACAGAACTCAGCCACGTCCCTTCAAGGGTGAAGGGGAGAACTTGGGCGAGGCTATGGAGAAGTGGGTCGAAGCGATGGAATAATATTTTGATGTCACTGGATACAATGAGAGGAGCACAATGGCCCTCGCAAGGCTAAAGATAGTGGAAATAGCAGAGGCGGCATGGAGAAACCATTGCGATACCAACCAGCTGGATAGAAACACCTAGTCCTGGAATGATCTCAAAGCTTATCTAAGGAAGAGATTTTGTCCCCTTGGAGTTTTAGAAACCAAGATGAATGAATTCTTAGAGTTAAACCAGGGGAACAAAACTATTGAAGAATATCACCAGGCATTCGCTCTTCTCTCCTCAAGTACTCCTCACCACCGCTAGATGAAGAGCAACTCATGGCGAGGCTCATTCGAGGAATGAACAAATATTTGGACACCCTGGTCAAGAATGCCAAGTTGCCAGTTTCCATGGATGAAGCTGTAAGAATGGCAAAGGACTTCGCCAAAGCCTTTATCATTAAAGTTCCGCCAAAGTTAGCTCCCTTATCCTTCAAGAGATTCCAAACACCGGGAAGTTCTTCCAACCTTCTGCCTCCAAAGAGACACCAAGGTCCCAATCAAAATCTGGAGACAGGAAGTTTCAAAAATGAAGGAAGACCTTTTCCTTGAAGCTCTTTCTCAGGAACTCCGGCTCTTTCTAGAATGTAGAGGAAAGAGCTTCGAAGTGAGAACAGGTATTTCGGTTGTTAGGGGATCGGGCACCAGCTCAAGGATTGCCCATCTCCTTCTGTGGGCCAAGGAAGCCAGGGTCCCAGAGTTCAGAGACAAACTCCTGTGTATATCAGTCCAATCAGGGTCCCCCTACGCCAAAATAAGGGCAATCCCAGAAGAGTAGCCTGCAGCCTCCATGCAAAGTAGTCTCTGAACTCCCTCCCAGAATCAGGGAAACCAAAGAGAGAGAGTTCCACCTTAGACTGCAACAGCTAGAGCCATCACTATAGCTGAGGAAGTGGAGGAAGAAAAAGGACAGATCTATGCCGCGATTGAGCATCAGGGGCAGAATCGTCAATTCTCAGTCCTCCAAACTCCAGTAGAGTACCAAGGTAAGCAATTCAAGCTTTTGATTGATTCAAGCAATACTCACTCTTTTATTTTCCCAGGATGTCTATGTAAGTTAGTCCTAAATCAAAAATCACAGAAACCTATGCAAGTGGAATTGGCCAGTGGAAAGATTCTTTTCACACACCTTGAGACAGACCCTATTCAGTTTAGTCTAGATCAAAACGTAACAGATTGCCAGTTTAGAGTCCTACCCTTGGGAATCTATGATGGAATCCTTGGAATGGATTGGCTCCATAAGAATTAGGTTGACATTCATTGTAAGAATGCAACCATCTCTTTCCTTGACCTTCACGGGAATAAAGTTCAAGAAACTGGAATTTTTGGATCCCCAGTGCTGTAATTAGTCAAAGCTTCTAAATTGTTAAAGGGGCTTGCTTATGTCGTTAAGATGAATCCTGTAGACATAAAATGCAAGGCTAAAGAATCAGAGTGGTTAAGTGAGTATGTAGATGTGTTCCCTGACTGAGATGCCTCCAACTCGTGAAGTAGATCATGAGATCGAGGTAACCCCCGAAGCTCAGCCACCAGTAGCCCAGCGTGGATACAAAATGCCAGTCCTTGAAGCCATAGAACTTAAGGAGCAGTTAAGATAACTGTTAGAGCAGGGATTCATCAGACCCAGTGTTTCACCTTGGGGTGCACCCGTTCTCTTTCAAAAGAAGAAAGATGGAAGACTTTGTATTGATTACAGAGGATTGAATCACGAAGATAGATCTCAAATCTGGGTACTACCAGATCAGAATCAAGGAATAGGACATCCCGAAGATAGCAATTAATACTCGCTATGGGCATTTTGAGTTCACAATCATGCCGTTTGGATTAACTAATGTCCCGATGACGTTTAATCATCTTATGCAAGATATTCTCAGAGAACTCTTGGATGATTTTGTTCTTGTCTTCTTTGATGACATCTTGGTATACTCAAAGAATGCTGCAGATCATGAAGATCATGTGTGCAAGGTCCTGGAAATCCTAAGGAAGCACTAACTCTTTGCAAAAAAGAGCAAGTGCTCTTTCTCGGTTGACCAAGAGGAATACTTGGGATTCATAGTATCTAAAGATGGGATTTCTCTTGACCCCACAAAAATCCAAGCAGTTGTAGAATGGTCAGAGCCCAAGATAGTGAAAGAAGTCAGAGGATTCTTGGGATTAACCAGATGATATAGAATCTTTATACCCATGTATGCTTAGATAGCATCCCCTTTAACTAACCTTCTCAAGAAGAGTACCCTATTTCAATGGATTGCTATGTGTCAGAGTGCCTTTGATAAGCTAAAGACAGCCCTAGTAACCAACCCTATCCTTAAATTGCCAGATTTTACTAAACCTTTTGAAGTAGTTAATGATGCCACTGGTTTTTCCTTAGGCAGTGCTCTTATGCAAGAAGGTCATGCACTGGCCTATGAATCCAAAAAGCTTAGAACACATGAAAGAAATTATGCTATCCATGACTTGGAGTTATTCTCAATAGTTTATGCTATGAAGTTGTGGAGACATTATCTTTTGGGACAAAGGTTCATCTTGATGATGACAGATCATCAAAGTCTGAAGTGGATGTTCACCAAAGGGATCTCAACATGTGTCAAAGGAGATAGATGCAGACCCTACAAGAATTAGATTTTGAAATTAAGTATCAACCAGGGAAAGAAAATGTGGTAGCAGATGCACTCAGCAGAAAAGCCTCCTTGCTTGTAATTACATTGGTGTCAAATCCATTGATCAGTGAAGCAAAGGAGAGAATCATGCAAGACAAATTCTTTGTCCCTATTGCTACCCTTCTGATGCAGGAAAGCAAGACTCCACAGGAAATGAGTCAAGTTCTTGGGTACAAATTGGATGAAGGATGCATGTATTATAATAATTGGCTATGCATTCCCAATGATGTGGGAATAAAGGGTAAGATGCTGAGAGAAGCCCATGATAGCCTGATAGTTGGACATCCAGGGTTTATAAAAACCTATATGTCTGTGAAAAAAAGTTTCTTTTGGCTAGGACTCAAAAAGGATGTACTTGATCATGTGCGGCAATGCTTAATGTGTCAGAGAATCAAGGCAGAGAGAGTCAAGATGCCAGGAAAGCTGCAGCCCCTAGACATTCCACAGATGAAGTGGGAATGTATCGGTATGGATTTTGTCATTGGATTACCTTCAGTGCAATCAAGTTACAACTCCATTTTTGTGGTAATTGACTGACTAACGAAGGTTGCCCATCTGATTCCAGTGAAAGAAACATACACTGCAGTGGATGTTGCCAGAGTTTTCCTCAAGGAGATCTTCAGATTGCATGGCTTACCTAGGAGGATAGTAAGTGATAGAGATCCTAAGTTCACATTAAAATTTTGGACTACATTCTTCGAAGTAATAGGAACTTTCGTGGATCCCAGTATAGCCTATCACCCCGAGACAGATGGCCAAACTGAAAGAGTGAATCAGGTAATAGAAGATATCCTTCAGTCATGCTGTGGGCAGGGAACCCAAGAAGTGGTTAAGCCATTTGCACTTGGTTGAGTTTGCTTACAATGCTTCTTATCATTGAAGCATTGGGATGAGCCCTTTCAAAGCTCAATATGGACAAGATTTCCTTACACCATTGACTTGGTCTGATCCATTGATTAGGGTCAAGATGTCCAGACAGATGCTTGATGACATGGACCAGCAAATGCAATCAATCTGTAAAGATATTAAGGCTACCCAGGATAGGCAAAAGCAGTATGCAGATAAAAAGAGATCAGAGAGGGTTTGAAGAATCAGATATGGTCCTCATTGGAGTACGACCCAAAAGAAGTTCCTTATCTTTAGGGAAGTACAAGAAGCTCTCTCCCAGATAATGTGGACCATATGCTGTTCTAAAGAAAGTAGGCGATTTAGCTTATAAACTTCTTCTGTCTCCCCATCTCAAGGTACATAATGTATTCCATGTCAGTTTACTTAAGAAGTATGTACCTAGCCCGAGTCACGTGCTTCATGATGAACAATTGATTTCTTCGAGACTCAAGGCCAGATGGTACTCCAACCTGAAGAAATCCTTGACGTTCGGGAGAAGGTTCTCAGGAGAAGAGTCCTCAGATAGTTTTTAGTCAAGTAGACATTCTTCCCTCTAGAAGATGCCACTTGGGAGAAAGAAGAAGAGTTGGTAAAAGATTACCCCCACTTTGCGAGATAAGGACATCTCGCGTTTTTCAAGTGACAGAGGATGTAAGATTCCTCCTCAGCATGAATAATGAATAAGCTTTTACCTCAATCCCCTGTAATCATTCCCTATTTCAGAATGCAAGAAAGTATTGTTTTTCCTTGTTTTTGCCTAGAGAAGAAAAATTCTAGAGAGAGGTAATTCAGAATTGAGATATTTTTGAATATTAAAACTCTCCTAATATCTAAGATATATTTCCTTGAAACAAAAGTTCAAAATAAATCCTCCAATGTGCATTAGGAATCAATTAAATATGTGTATTAAAGGCCTTACCCTAAGGGTCCACATTTTAAATTTTGGATTATGGTCCAATTAAGGTTCCTATGGGCCAATAGGATTAACCCAAGTGTTGGGATGAGATGAATCCAAAGAATAAAAGAAAATACCCAAAAATGAGTAAATGCTCACATAAGATGAAGAGTTGAATGAGTATAAGGTTTATTAGTTAAAAATTAAGAGATATTAGTAAAAGAATGAGATATTTAGAAGAAATGAAGAAATTTTGACACCTTAGTAAGGAGGGAATGCCACATCAAGGAGGCGCCTTTTTCTTCATGAGATTACTTGAGTTTTTTAATCCAAAACAATGTGATATTTCTCTCTCTCTTCTCTCCTGGAACAAACTACATCAAAGGGAGCCAAACTAGTCCAAATCTTGTCCAAATGGAGTCAAACTGAAGCTCGAAATCTCTAGAACCGAGTTGGATTTGGTTAGAGGCCTCCCTCACCTATAAATAGACCCTCATTCCTTTGTATTCTCATCTTTGAGCTATACCATGCTACTTAAAATAATCATATTTCTATTATCCCTTAATTTTTCTCTTCTCTTGGGAGCTTGTAGCTTCTCTCTCTCTCTCTCTCCAACAACTCTTGAAGTTTGCTCTTCTCCTCTTGGTGACCAATTGATTGGTTGGGGGCTTCACTGCTAATCAAGAATCAAGCTAAACTTAGTGGTAAGACTAATTTTTATGGATTTTTTTCAATTATCTCAATAACTTTCTTCTTCTCACCCCCTCTTAAGCTTGAGAAGCTTTCAAAATGATTGTTTTTATTCTAATCAAGCTTTCCCTAAGATTGTTAATGTTTCATTAGAATTAAGTTAATCTTTATGCTTATTTGTAATGCTTTCCTTAAGTAAATCTCTCTCTCAAAAAGAATAGTCATCTTTATGGCTAAATCTTTAGCAAAAGAATGTTTCTCAATGATAATCTCTTATTTCAAAACTAAACTCTAGGCTTGATGAGCTAGAGATTAAGAAAATGATATTTTCATGATTTTGTGCTAATAAAAATAATGGTTATTTATTTTTAGAGTGTTTATGAGAAGATAAAAATTACTTTAATTCATTCTAAATGAGAAAAGGATTATCCTAGTAAATTGGGAAAAGAGGAATGTCTAAATTAGCTTAATCTAGTGGAATAATCATAATTATGGTTAAAATTATGATTTGAATACATAGTTTAAATTTAAGCTTAAAAGAAGAACTTCTATCATATTTTCATTATTACAAGCTTTTATTCTTTTAGGAAATTTGAGAATTATCAGTTATAGCAGCGAAGCTATGGTAATTTTTTAAGAAAAAAATACATATCTTATTTTTTACTATATTCATTAAAGAATACTTTTTTGTATTTATGCATAATTATTTTTTAAAGAATAAAAGAAATTTTTGATAAAAAATTTTTATGCATAAGAATTTTTAAATGATAAAAGAGGAATTTCCATGACATTCGGGATTCAATCATTTAAATGCAAAAAGGGGAATTTTTGGCATATTAAAAAAATGCAAAAAGGAAAATTTTTGGTAAGTGTCCATGGCTAAAGCTATCAGAATGGCGAAGGACTTTGCCAAAGCTTTCATCGTAAAAGTCCCACCAAAGCCAACTCCCTCATCCTTCAAGATATTTTAGACACAGAGAAGTTCTTCCAACTTTTTGCCCCCAAAGAGACACCAATATCCTAACCAGAATGTGGAGACATGAAGCTTCAGAATGTGGAGACAGGAAGCTTTAGAAATGAAGGAAGACCTTTCCCCCGAAGTACATTCTCAGGAACTCCGGCTCTTCTCCAGAATACAAAGGGAAGACCTTCAAAGCGAGAACAGATGCTTCGGATGTCAAGGACTTAGGCACCAACTCAAGGATTGCCCATCTCCTTCTGGGCCAAGGAAGCTAGGGTCCAAGAGTTCTGAGATAGACTCCTTATCAGTCCAATCAGGGTCCCCCGTGCCAGAATCAGGGTAACCCAAGAAGAGTGCCAGCTTAGCCTGCAGCCTCCATACAAAGCAGTCTCCGAACTCCCTCCCAAAATTGGAATAACCAAAGAGAGAGAATTCCACCTCAGACTGCAGCAGCTAGAGCAGTCACCATAGCTGAGGAAGTGGAGGAAGAGAAAGGAGAGATCTATGCAGCAATTGAGCATCAGGGGAATAACTGTCAATTCTCAGTCCTTCAGACTCCAGCAGAGTACCAGGGTAAGAATTTCAAGGTTTTGATTGATTCAAGTAGTACTCATTCTTTTATTTTCCCAGGATGTCTGCGTAAATTAGTCCTAAATCAAAAATCAGGGAAACCTATGCAAGTGGAATTAGCCAGTGGGAAGATTCTTTTCACTCACCTTGAGACTTTGGAGGGAATTAGAACCTTCATCTCCAATTTCAAAAGACAAATACAAGCCTTCTCTCACCACAGCCAGTTATATTCTTTCACTCTGCCTCATATAGTATACTTACTCATTCCTAGAACACTCCAATGGAGAACACCATGTACACACTCATTCTATTGAAGAGACTAATCATGAAAGCATTAAGAGAAAGTACCATCTGCACATTGATCTAGATAGTGCGTATGCGTCTATTCAAAAACGTAAAAGTGGACAACTATTGCTCTCTCATATGAGGTTGTCGGGGAAGCACATTTCATATTAGGCGCCACTAATTACTTCACGAAGTGAGATGAGTCCGAAGCTACGCAGAATGTTGACGTAAAATCTGTCTCATCAAGTTCCTCTATGAGAATGTGATTATTTATTTTGGTTACCCACTAGAAATAGTTAACAATTGTGGTACACATTTTATAAACAAAGTGGTGGAGTTCTTGCTTAAAGAGTTCCTTATGCTTCATAGAAAGTTATCACCTTACTACCCACATGTGAAAGAATTGGACATGTAAATGTGCAGAGATTGAAGTCTATGCAGACAAAAGGAATTGTGACAGGGCTGCCAAAATTTAAAGTGGAAGGTATGCAGAAAATATGTGAAGCATGCCAATTTGGGAAGCAAACAAAGCATGTGTTTCCACGTAACAGATATGTGAGCAGAAATGCACTAGATGTTGTGCATTCAGATGTATGGGGTCCTACGAAGACCATATCTATGGGAGGCTGTAGGTATTATGTGACTTTCATTGATGACCACACAAGGAAAGTGTGGGCATATTTCATGAAGGAGAAGAGTGAGGTGTTCACTCACTTTCAGAATTTCAGAGGTTGAAAAGTAAACAGGGAAATATGTCAAGTGCCTAAGGTCAGATGGAGGGGGAGAATACTTCTCCAATGAGTTCTCTGAATTTTTGAAGAAGAATGGTATTTGGAGACAGTTTACATGCAGATACACTTCGCAGCAAAATGGAGTTGCTGAGCGGAAAAACAGGCACATTGCTGAGATTGCGCGAGCATTGATGGAAGAGAAGAATATGCCGCATTGCTATTGGGCTGAGGCTGTTTCTACAGCAGTATACATCATGAACAGGACTCCAACTGCAGCCATACATGATGTAACTCCAGAGGAGAGGTTTACTGGCAGAAAACCAGATTTGTCTCATCTAAAAGTCTTTGGATGCATTGCATATGTGCATGTGCCAGATGAGCTGAGAACTAAGCTGGACTCGAAAGCTGAAAAATGTGTGTTTCTTGGATATTATAACCCTGCTACACGTGAGCTGAGGGTAAGCAGGGATGTTGTGTTTGATGATATGAGCAGCTGGTATGTTGCTGAAAAAGAAGCTGTTGGGGCTGATGTGAGTGGAAGTGTGGTTGCACAGAATGCGCTGTTGGGGCTGATGTGAGTGGAAGTGTGGTTGCACAGAATGCAGGTCAGCAAACACAGTCTTTGAGTGGACAGGAGAGTCCTCATCTACTAGGTCTGTTGATAGACCATGGAGTGGCAGGCTGCGTCATAATACCAGTCCTGCAAATGTGATTACTACATCACGTAAAGGAAAAGAGAAAGTGGTTGAGCCCCTTGGTATGCCTGACATTTCTGCAGGGCATTCTCATGTTGATGGAGAGTCTAGTGGCTCAGATATGAGCCTTGATGAGGAGCTTGGGATCCTAGCTATGAGAACACCTGGTGTAAAGAAGGCTATGGAAGCCATGAATGAAAAGCTGTGAAGATCTGGGAGAGTGAGAAATCCTGTGCAGAGATTTACCTATGATGGTTATGTGGCACATCACTATGCATATATGGCAAAGGTTGTGCAGGTTGTTGAGCCCACATGCATTGATGAGGCTATTGGAAATGTGTGTTGGGAGAGAGCTATGGATGAGGAGATGGATGCACTATATGGAAATGAGACTTGGGATTTAGTGCCATTGCCTGAAGGCAAGAAAGCCATTGGATGCAAGTGGGTGTACAAAGTTAAACATAATAGTGAATGGAAGCATAAACAGGTACAAGGCTAGATTGGTAGCCAAAGGATATGCACAGACATATGGGATTGATTATGAGGAAACTTTCAGCCCAGTTGCCAAGATGGCAACGGTGAGAGTTGTGATAGCAGTGGCTGCGTCAAAGCAATGGTCTTTACATCAGATGGATGTAAAGAATGCATTCTTGCATGGGGATTTGCAAGAAGAGGTGTATATGTTGCAGCCACTTGGTTATGAGAATGAGGGTCACCCCGAGCATGTTTGCAGGTTGAAGAAAGCCTTGTATGGCTTAAAGCAAGCACTAAGAGCATGGTCTGACAAGATTTCTGAATATCTTGTCACTATTGGCTTTCATGTAGCCAATACAGATTTCTCATTGTATGTGAGACATGGTGATAGAGGAGTTGTGCTTGTTGTCATCTATGTAGATGACTTGATCATTACGGGGGACCATGATACAGAGATCTTTGATGTAAAGATCTTGCTTAGACAGAAGTTTGAGATGAAGGATCTGGAGGAGCTCAGATATTTCTTGGGCATTGAGGTGATTAGGTCACCACATGGTATTGGATTACTGCAGAGACAGTATGGCTTGGACATGTTGTCCAAGTATGGTATGACAGGCTGTAAGCCTATTTCTATGCCATTGGATCAGAATGGCAAGTTGAGTGCAGATTCAGGAGAGATCTTGGAGGATCCTACTATGTACAGGCGCATAGTAGGAAGTTTGATCTACATGACGATCACCAGACCAGATTTTAGCTATGCTGTTGGGTTGGTGAGTCAGTTTATGTAGGTTCCACGGAAACCGCATTTGGATGCAGTGAGACGCATACTGAGGTATGTGAAGTCTACTTTGCATTGTGGACTATTCTATGAGACTGGGACAGAGATATGTGTACATGGGTACACAGATGCTGATTGGGCTGTATCTCAGACAGAAGATCTACCAGTGGATTCATGTTTTCTTTGGGGAGTGCTGCTGTGACTTGGAGCAGCAAGAAGCAGCCTACGGTTGCTCTATCGAGTACAGAGTCCGAGTAAGTACAGAGGAGCTGCTATGGCAGCATGTGAGGTAGCTTGGTTGAGAAAGCTACTTCCAGATTTGGGTCTATCAGTGGATAGACAAGTTGTCATTTTCTGTGACAACATTAGCAGTATACAGTTGGCCAGGAACCCAGTCTTTCATGCTCGTACGAAGCACATAGAGGTCCACTACCACTTCGTCAGAGAGAAGGTCTTGGCAGGAGATCTTGACCTTGTTTATGTCAGCACAGAGGATCAGGTAGCTGACATCTTCACCAAAGCATTGGGTACAGAGAAGCTCCACAGATTCAGGGCTTTGCTTGGTGTACATGAGATGGAGTTGAGCTCGAGGGGGAGTGTTGAGATATCGAGCTCGTCTAGTGAGGTGGTGGACACTGATGACCCAGCTCATTTAGTCGGGTTCACACTATAGAGAACCCGTGTATGTATTGGTTGAGTACCTTCCATATTATTGTGTACTCTTATCTTGTATATGGTGTGTTGAGTGTTGAGTAGAGAAGAAGAAGATTTCAGCCTCTCACCTTGTGTGTTCTCTATTAGGGTTTGCGAGTGTGTGTGTGTGCTTGCAAGAGCTCAAGCTCTCTTCCCCCTGCATCTTTTCAGAGCATATTGTAGTGCACTTTCCATTGTCCAAGTTTTTGACCAATGTTGCCATATGCACATTGCATGTTATTTCCATGCTTCTTTCATGGATGCTAGGTGGACAATGGTGGTATTCATTATGTCTCTTTCTTTTGAGTACTGAGGGCCCAAACAAATCCTATATGTTATTTTACTTGCAAAACAAGAGGCCATGTTGCCTTTGTAAGGACTTAAATAGCCTTTATGTAAGACCAAATAAAGCATGGATTAAGAGTTATAAATGGTTCTTTCTACATGGTGAGCGTATTCTAGTGCACTTTCCATTGTCCAAGTTTTTGACCAATGTTGCCATATGCACATTGCATGTTATTTCCATGCTTCTTTCATGGATGCTAGGTGGATTTAAAACCACCAAACATTATGTTGCTCTTAACAACCCAAAGAACCAAGGTAAGAAGTAAGATTTTCTTTTCTTTTCTTTTTTGGTGTATTTTCCAAATGTGTTTGCCCCTTGCCTGTGTTATAGATATTGGACTTGAAAAAGTGAAGGGTTTAGGCAACACAAAAAAATTACGCATCAGAAAGTAGACACATACTCAAGCTTATCATTAGGCATTAAAAAAGAGGTAAGAACTCAAGCATTGTTTCTGGAAATGGTACACCCAATCAAAAGACAAAGGGCAAGGAACTCGAGGTAGAAAGAGAAGGCTAAAACACACCCTAGGTTTGGAACTAGCAAATATTATATATAAATTCAAATTTTTAAAAAATAAAATTTCCACGATTATTTCGATGCTTGTTTCCACGAATATTTCGATGCCTATTTTGACGTATATATCGACGACGCGACCAGGCGTGGAAACTAAGCGTCGAAAAACAATGATTCTCTTGTAGTGAAGCAAGATTTTTTACAGCTTGTCATGCTGGGTTTTTTGCATTTTGGCCTTCAAATACTAGTAAAATCTAAAGGATTTTGTAACATGTTTCTTCAAGTACTCTTATTCTCTCTCTCTCTCCCCTCCTCACTCTTGCCACACTTATTTGTGTTAATTTAGAGTAGCATATAGCCTTATTTATCTCAACAAAAAATATAGGCTAATGTATCCATCTATAATGTCATTACAAAATTAAATACACAAATTCATATTTGTATTTGTTTTTGATAAGTGTGAAGACCACATTAGGGAGTTTAGGAAAATTCCAATTTCCATTTTGTAAGATCAAAAAATGGGGGGCACAGTGAATCCTTGTGAGTACATATTACAAAATGCAATCATCATTGTGAGAGACTTTTTTATGAGAACTACTTTGTTGAAAACTTTTATTGTACTTGATAAGCACAATTTGAATGGCATGATCAAAATGTGTGATCAAAAGATTAGCCCCATACCTACACCTTTTATACATAAATGCTATAGCATATGTGGCTATGCATCCCATGTAGTGTGTCAAGGTTAAGTCCCTTCTAAAATCATCTCAGATAGAACCTTATCATGTTACAAAGGCATGGAGGATTTCAAGAACATGCAAACAAACATAAAAGATTAGAGTTAGAGAAGTGCCATATACATACAAAATAAATTGAACATAATTTGGCAAAGGCACACCAAAGTCACACCAACACTTCTCTTTTGCATCTACCTATACAGTGGTGAAAGTGCCTCATATCCTCTTTCATAAAAGTGATGAAATATACTTAGAAGGACATACTGCCTCACCTATAGCTACATGGAAAGATTCAAATACACTTTTTAAGCACTCCAAAGATTAGGAAAGATAAATGTAAAGCGAGAGGTCATGGTCATAAATCTGATTTTTGCAAATCATGTGTTAATTTCTTAATATTTCTTAATCGCATTTTGGAAACAATTAGTACTAATTAATAATTATAAGAATGAATTTATTGATTTCTTAGAAATATTAAGTGTATCTACTTTATTCACTTAGATTTTAAAAATTCCTTAATTGCAGCTTTTTATTGTAAGGTTCCCCCCTTCCAAAAATAGGGGAAACACTTAAGATAGTCCACTAAGTCTTATCTTAGAGAAAATTTCCTACTCATCGACACCTTGGCCATACAGAGATTCAAGGATACGATTCATAGGTAAGACCTAGTTCTATCCCGCAGGGGGAGTGTGGTCTTCTAAAAATCAAATCACCCATAGGGTAATTGATCATAATTTGGGCAACTACTAGACTTGATTTCTAGAGGCAACGCTTTTTTTCTCATCCATGCAAGGCACAGCCCGCTGAGCTAGTCTTCTAGAATAGAGTTGTCCAAGAACTTAATTATCTAGCGTAGGGCTTTCACTTAACCTGTTGGAAAGCTACCCGACTAATCGGGTCCACCCGTCCGTAGGATGGTGCTGTCGAGGCATTCCATCCTCCTACTTTCCACCCTACTCACGCGTCAATTTGTTTTCTAATTAATCCTACCACACTGTTTGACATAAATAAACATGTTCCTTAATTAAGGCTCTTTTCACAAGGTTTATTAAAACAGCCTTTTTTCACAGTACAATAATGCCGAGACAAGATTTAAAAGAAAAGTTTATACATGAATCAATTTCATACAAGCCAAACCGGCTCTCTTATTCTTTTCCTTTATACTGCCGATGTCGGCCTTCCAGCCTCTACATGCTGGGCAAAACCCTACGGGACCATACACCTCATCGTTGGTCGCTGGCAAGGACTCAAGCCAGCCTGTCGCCCTCTCAGGCTCCATCGTTCGATCCTCCCATCCCTCAGAGGGATGTCTGCGCACTAGGGTGGGCTAATTCACCGCACTAGCCTAGGCCCTCAGAACTAGGCAGCATCACAATCACTTGCCTCAATCGGCAAACATCATTCTCCCAATGGTATGAGGGATACCATGGGCCAACTCCAGGCCTTACTAACGTCTTTGCCATCTGGCTACACAAGCACAAGAACGAGGCAGCGTCAAGGCAGGGAGAAGTTGTACCTGTACCTTAATTTAACCAAGATAACAATCCATTTACTCAACTAAACCATAGGACTAGAATCCATGTTACCTTCTTAAGAAAACAATCCTTTTCACAAAGATTTTTGCATTTCAACTTAAGACTGCGATAAGACATTCTTTATTTAAGGTATGTGCTATTGTTTAAAAAAATACAAACTTTAAATAGTAAATCAATCAAATAGATCACTAATTAATAATTAATAGAGAAGCTGGGGCCATACCTCAATCCCTAAGAATGATATATAATTGAAAAACAAAATATGTATATACCTTATAGAAATTTGTCATTTATCATTGCCTTTGCTCGTTATTAACAAGAGCTTTAGAACTTGACATATGAGAATAGAGTCTTCTAATACCTTGTCTTTTGATTGAAATCATCCAATAATCTCCAAGCTTTATCTCCTCTTACTCATACTGTGACTCTTCTCTCTTTCTAAGGTCTATGGCGGGATACTATTCTTTCTCTAAAAGAAAAGCTATGGAGTTTTGTTCTCTTCCTCCGAAAGACCATAGCAATCTAAGATTCTTTTCTAAGATATTAGATAAGAATGAAGGGATATATACATCTCAAACTCTAGGATTACCTTGAGGCTACTTGCTGCCTTCTCACAGTTTTCTTTGTGTAGAGACCCTGACAGAAATAGCAAATTGTTTCGGCCATAACTCTCTGATCAAAACTCAGAATATAGTCATATAACTAGTCAAAAGAACGGGAAGGTATCTGGTCTATAAGCCCTGGCAGGCAGAATAGGCAAACACGTCTGTATATAGCCACAAACATGCCATCTTTAGAAACGCATTGTTTTTTCACATTTTTAGTATGCATGGACTCTAAATATGTAAAGGTACTCTAAATATGACCTCTTATCACCTAAATTTGAATTTTTATGTTTGGAGATACTTATCTCTTAATAGAACTATTCTTATCTTCTTATTTCTTTTAGGATTTTTTGGAGTTAATATTTTTATTCTAACACTTTCCTAATGTTTCTAGCCTTATTGTCTCACTCTTCTCTAAGTACACTCTCTTTCCTTATTATTGAAATCTATATTAAAAGAGACACATACATACATGGCTTGGGAGGGACCTTACAATCTCCCCCACTTAAAAGATTCGAGATGTCCTCATCTCGCGAGCTGGGGTAGTATCTAAGTAAATCCTTCTATCTCTTTCAAAGTGGTGTCCCCACTAGGTAGAAATCTTCTTTTATCTAAAAATTGTTCCGAGTCCCTTATTTCATGTGTTTGGCTTATTTTGTTGTGCCTCCAAAATGTCTATTATTCTATAGTTAATTGGTCTTATTATCGTAATTTCATGCATCCATATACCTCTCATATGATATGAACCTTCGAATTCCTTATTCTATACCCCCATGTAATATAGTACTTAACAAATTGTCATGGAAAAATATAAGGGAATCAATCCTTTATGCAATCTAACCTATGATAGCAATTTTATAATCTTAGTATCGTCTTGTAGAATACCTCTATTCATCATGCACATTACTTCACATGAATCTTGCACCAATCCTCTTCTATTTACTCATAGAAATACTTGTTGAATCCGGTTATCTTTAACCGAGCTATCCCTATTTCTTGACCTAATTTTTGCTCTAGCTCATGATTCCTTGTAGCCAGGGGTGGGCTTGATGTTCCTCTTGAATTAGGAGACCTCTTCTTGGTTAACATGGAAGGACTCATGACCTTCTCGATACTTTCTATAAAAAAACTTTATCACAGTCTATAATTATGGCTTCTGAAATAGAGGATGGTTTTACATTCTTGATGAGGTTATTCAAAGGTAGATTAAGCTTCCAAATGAATTGTTGGAGAAGAGTTACCTCATCCATCTCTGGAGCAAATCGAAGAAGTTAACAAAAGTTTGGTGGTATTCTTTTAGGGTCTTTCTTTCTTGGATTAGCTCCAAAAATTCATTCATTTTATCCTCTCAAAATCCTGGAGGACAAAACCTTTCACGAAGGTGTAATTTCATGGCATCTCATAAAACTGATTCTAGTTCTAGTGGTTAGATTGACAACAGTGCTCCCAACTAATTCGGCATTTCTTTCAATTTTTAGACGAGCAAGGGTGAACTTGCTTCTTTCATTATATCCATGAAAAGTTCAAAACTATCAAATACTTATCATAGCACCACATTTAAAGGTAGTCAAGATTAGTACATCTGAGATCTTCATTTTTTTTAGAATTACATATCTGGTGCCATGGATTGACACATCCAAAGATTGTCAGAAACGTCTGAGATGATTAGTTTTCTGAAAATTACACATCTAGTATCTTGGGATTAACACATCTAAGAGCATGATCCTCTGGGAATTACACATCCGAGACCCATGTTTGTCAGAGAAACTGTAATGGTAATACAACAGGTAATATAGACAAAGATATCTTGTTAGATGAAGTTTCCCATGAGATAAGTTTAATCATTTTTCTTATTCTAGAGCTAGCTTGCTGGATGAAGTTGCCCAAGACCTCACTTTTCTTATTTGCGCATCTCTCCAAACAATTTGCATGGGAAGATAGTTGGATTGCTTGTTGGGAAGATAGTTGGATTAGGTATGCCTTGGAGCCTGCCTGCATCCAGCCTTCTAAATGTAGACAGTTGTAATGGTAATATAGCAGGTAATACACAGACAGAGATATCTTGCTAAATGTAGACAATTGTAATGGTAATACAACAGGTAACACACAGACAGAGATAGCTTGCTGGATGAAGTTGCCCATGACCTCAATTTTCTTATTTGGGTATATATCCAGACGGTTTTCCTGGGAAGATAGTTGGATTAGATATGCTTGGGAGCCCGCCGCCGCCGCCTGCTACTACCGGATGTTTTTCACGGGGTCTAGCTTGCCAGACAAACTACCTATTTTTTCTATGGCATTCATCGAGACTGTGAATTGAGTAGTAGTGGTGGCAACCTATGCATAGGAAGCCATGTCCTCCACACTCCACCAAGACCAGCTCCTCCCACTATCACCTCTGACCACCTATAACCGCCGTCAATGCCGCTGCCCTCTGACATCTCTGACCCATTGGGTCCTCCAACTACCCATGACACTTACAATGTGCATGGCCAACTCTAAAGGTACTCATGGAGGAAACACCCCTCTCACTTTCCCAAGGTAGGGCAAGATCCTCTTTAAGCACTATCTCCCTTTTCCCAATGGAAGATCTTCCCTTTACACAACATGATGAGGGGTTGGGACTTCGAGGAGGAGGACACCCAAGGACGAGTTAAGGGGAGCACTCTCTCTACAATGCATGACATTCTCTCTTGGATCAAAGTCTCTCCTGTATCATTCTTTTTCTCATTTTGGTATATAGTGGTACGCTTTGGTGATGTTTTGTCTATTTGTGTGTGTGTGAGAGGTGAGTGAGTGGTCAATGGTGGGGGTGTGGTGTGAGTGAGTGGACTGTGGGGATGCTACGGTGCTAGGAGGTGGTTGGAGAGAATGGTAGACAATGTAGAGCATAGGTCTTGCATGTCTAGCCAGTGAGGTCAACCCATCCTCGGCAGGTATACTTCCCTGAGAGGATCCATGCTCTTTTTCCCCCAACCATAGCATTTGTGTAGGTAGTCCATGAGAGGTGCTTTTTTCGGCGAGCAATTACGGGCAAGGAGTTTTGTGAATCTGGCAAGCAATTGAAATCGTAACACATAGGTACCTCTTATTCCCTACTGTCTTTCACTCTCTCTCACACACAATTCACATAGGTACCTCTTATTCCCTACTGTCTTTCACTCTCTCTCACACACAATTCACATGTAGACTCTGTTTGCAAGATATCGATAAAAGCTGCTAACACCAATAAGTGTTCTTGGCTGAAATCATAACATATAGGACATCTCTCTCTCTCTCTCTCTCTCTCTCTCTCTCTCTCTCTCTCTCTATCTCTCTATCTATCTATCTATCTATCTATCTTGATATTGACACATGTACACACCAACACATTTCACACTTTTGCAAGATATTGATAAAAGTTTCTTCCATACATGAGACAGTGAATACGAAATCCATGGAAAACAACAATAAATGTTTTTTGGCAACCAATGACATGGTTATCTCTATGACTCATATTCTATGTGAGAGGCACTAGCACTATTTGAAGTTGCATGATCTTGCTGGTTTATGTTGGGTCGTGGAGGTCCCCCCAATTCGGATATTGATATGGGTTGGTCATGTTAGGTTGTGGTATACCATAAGGGTATGGCATTATTGTTGGTGTCATTTCTACTCTTGGTGGTGGTGGATAATAAGCAAGTTGTCAGGATGTATTGGTAGTCCAAGTGGTGGTGGTGGATAGTAAGAAAGTTGCCGAGCTATAGAAGTAGCACCACGGGGTACACTCGGGGGGGGGGGGGGGGGGGGGTTCACTCACAAAAAATGTGAATATCACGTGCGTTCAACAGAAGCATAATTTTAATTTATGAAACTTACAGAAATATATTTACATAAGGGTATGATTTAAATTTTTTTCAAAAAAATTTACAGATTCATAAAGAAAAGGGGATATTATATAGATTAAAAAATTCACAAATAAGGGATTTAAAATATAGGCCTTGAACGCACGCGATATGGATATTTTACATATAGTGACCCCCCCCGAGGGGGTACATATGAAGCATTTCCTGGCAACCAATGGGGTTGTCTACGCGCCAAGGTTCCTCCAACAAAATTTGAGGTTGCATGCTTGCTTGAATAATTTTCTTGGATTCTTTACCTTGAGACCACATGGAACCAAGGTCTATGGGCACATCTTGCAAATGGGCCAACTCCTGATGATTATAGCACAGCCAATCAGTTTCTCCTACTGATACAATATTGATGAAGCTCCTTGCATGCCTTAGCCCATGACACCAATCCTTGCAAAGAAATCAAGTACTAGTTCCCCATCCATTGTGAAAGTACCAAGGAGCCACTTGCCAAAATGAAGAAAAACTTAAGATCAATGTGTACATTGTACTTTATCATTACCAATAAAAAGCACGTAGTGTTTATTCTATACCTTGCAGTCTCAGTGGGTCGCTCATTGCACCCTGTAGTGGTTGATTATCTCTCCCCCTAGTATGTGGCATGACTTCCTTTTAGGCAGAGTGACTCACTCAGAAGGTCAGTGTAATGTGTAAACCCAGATGTCATAGTAGATGCAGCCTTACTGTTCACTCTCATATATGCTGGAGGTTGGATGCTGGTGGGTGTCGCGAACAGATACCCCAACAATCAATATTATTACGTGCACACTCATGACATACACCTAGTTGTTTGAATAAATGATTTAGAGATTTCTTTTAATTTCCCAATACTAGAAGAAAAGAAAGTGGTGGTTCATACCTCTTCAGAATCTATCTCGTCATAGAGCGACAGTAGCTCTCTTTTGCAACTCAATTTATAAAGTGCATTGTAGAGCAAGATCATGTGCTCTGGCCCACTGATTATGCAAGTGGTTACAAAGGTTCCATCCTCTCTTAAGAACTCATTTGGTAAGAACACATGCAACCTCAACAAGCTCTTTATTCCAAATATTCCAGTAAGGGACTAGCGGAGTGTCCTTGTCTATAGGCAACCCTATAGGAAAATCTTCCCACACCATTGAACATCCTCCCAAAGATAAGGGTTGACTTCCTATATTTTCGGACTTTTTCAAGCCTGCAACAAACTTTTCCAGCCTATTGTAATGCCTTGGAGCCAAGTTAATATTAGAACACTTTGTAACTACAAATACTTATGTTCAAAATACAAGTTGAGGTTTTTATGCACTTATTAGTGAGATGTTTCTCCCAATTATATTATCAGCTATATCAGTGATTTTTCCCAAAATATCCATGTGATTTAGTGATATATTTTGAAACACTTTTATACAAAAAAACAAAACATGGTTACACAATTGAACACATGCTTTTAAGGAAACACTTAGAACAACTATAAAAGAAGGTCAATGACCATTACTACTTGGAGGACTGTTTGAAGTATTTGTGTCATTGTCTTCGTCCTCCTCCACCTCCTGATCTTCTGTGCGATCGTCTCCTCTGAATCATCATCATCCTCCTCCTCTTTGTTTGTGACCCCACCCGTTTTTTGGTGCCAAGATTAGTTGCACCTTTGCCATGCCTGCTTGCATTCTTTGCAAGCCTGCTTGCATCCTTTTCAACATTTGAAGGCAAGATTAGTTACACCTTTGCCACGCCTACTTGCATCCTTTGCAACATTTGTAGGCAATGCTTCCCCACTGCCTACCCCCTAGTTACACCTTTCTTGCCATGGCCTATAGGTTTCTTGAATCCCTTAGCTCTAGACCACTTAGGTTTATGTAGATTTGCTTCACAAAATTATGTCAAAAAAATAGTTAACATGGAGCAAGGCATGCAATATATCATATGGAGCGAAGCGTGGATAATACCTTCCCACAAGGCCTCCTTATCAGGGGGGTATGTCCCATTGGAATAATCCAACCACCATGGAAATAAACTCCAAAACTCTTTTCCAGCTAGTTCTTCTATCCAGATTTTAGGATATATGCCATTATCCTCAACCTCACCAACACCCATTCATCTGCAGGATGATGAAGCTCAATGAAATAAACTATGTCCTTCATCAAAACCCACCACCTAATAATAAATAGGAAAATTCAGAAGTTCTCTTATCATCTTACCTATACCTAGTGTACAAGCTCATGGAATGAAATATTATGTTCCATGGTGCATCTTGCTACACTTATATGAGGTGTGGCGGAGCTGATGTTGTGACCGAAGACCACATTACTTTTTGACAAGATACAAATGAGGTGTCGAAGTGTTTTGCTTTTTGCAATCGCTCAAATAATCTTTCAAGGACATTATTCCCTTTGATTCTCCTTCCACGTGAACCTCCCACAAGATTGTCTTCTCTTCATCCATTTTGCATTTCATATCAAGTTTTGTGGTTATTAAGTGATGCCAATACATGTATTTGTTGAAGAACATGCGGAATGCAAGTTCTCCGCATTGTATGTGCAGACTACATGGCATTCTCTCCTTTAGAACCAACTTGCCCTTTCTACAAAAAGAGAGCAACCATACATTACACTCTCAAACTTTACTTGAACCAACTTGCGCTTTTTACACAGCCGATGAAACTTACTCATGTGGAGGCAAGCTGGAGTGGGCAATGAGTTGCAACTTCTCTATTGTGAATTTTTACTGCTTCTCATGCCAATCCTGGTACTCAAATGCCACATCACAAAAATCCTTTCCATTTGCAGGATTTTCAATGATTGCAAATGTGTACCCCTTTTTCATGAAATTAGCTCTGTTTCCTTCAAGTAATTCTGGTACACCTCCTCCTCATCTTCTGTGCGTTCCCCTTTCTTAGGCAATCCTCTCATTTTCGTTTGAATCATATTCTTGAAGTCATCCTATTCTTACAAATCAAGAAGGAAAAATTGAGCTTAGGAAGTAACGTCTTTGAATTAAATGTTAGATGTACACACAGATATTACTTGAAAAATAAAATGGGACAACACTGCTATTGGGACATTGTACCAACTTGGTTTGCCCCCTTTTTTATTATTGTGAGAAACTATTTTGGTCGCCCACTTCTGTTCATCCTCTGTTAACTTCTGGTACATTATTCACATTTGCTAGACCAAAACGTAAGAAAAATATCATGTACTGGTGTGTGTGGAACATGCACACAAGTCACCCTGATGAAAAAAAAAAATAATTATTAGCTTCAAAGAGAATACTTACATACAAGACATTGAACATCTATATTGCAAAATATTTATATACCTATTGAGGTTTGCAAGATTCATTAATAACTTTGCCTCTTCTTCCTCTGTGAAGGAAATGACTCGACACCGAACTTGAGGATACATATCCTTCAAATGTAACCATTCTATGTAGCCAAGAAAATAAAGAAAATTATATTAGAGCTAAATTCAAGAAAATTAGAAAACATTCCAAAGAAAGAAGTGTGAATTTTGTTGCCATATACATAGGCAGTGATGTGTGTGAACACACTTAGGACCGTCGGGGCACTTTTTCCCTCTTTAGGAGGTTTTTTCCCTAGCTTGTATATACGCCCATCCTTCTAGGGCTAACTTATCTTTGTACATTGACACAATCTAATACACGTTGTGTTGTGTGCATTCTTGCTTCTTCTTCTCCAAGCTTTGTGTGCTTTCCTGCAACCCTAATTCCAACAATTGGTATCAGAGCAAGCATTGGCTCCCAGGGCTACGCCGCCAGCACCCTCCGACTCACGTTCTCCGATTGAGGTGAGATTTCACGAGCGCTTCCAGGTCCCTATACTCTGCAAATAAGCCCGTATGGCTTTGCGTTCTCAGAAAGCGCATCTGAGGTCGTTTCGGGCTCCGTTTTTGCATTTCAAGTTTTGCACAGGTGTTTTCGTCATTTTTTGCATAAATTTTGACAGTGCAGTTTTCTGCAAAACAGGCATACGTATTCTATTGTGGCCCGTGCTACATAGCACGAGTTGTTTTCTGTTCAGTCTTTGCTTCATTACAGGTAGCTTTTGCATCAGTTTCAGTCAGTGGCCATGGCTGATAACAGCAATGATGTATTTCGCATGTTGTCTGCTGAAGACAAACTGGATGGAGACAGCAACTACCCACTTTGGGCATACATAATGCAACATGTTTTGGTTGCAAAAGGAGTGTGGAACATTGTGTAGGGTACGGATGTACGTCCAGGTTCTGTGGATGTAGGATCTGTTGAGGATGTTGCAGGTTCTAGCAGCTCTACTGTTGCTGCTGTTTTACCCACTGCTGAACAAGCTCGTTGGGATGGTAAAGATGCGCAGGCTCATGCCTTGATTGCACTTTCTGTCAAACGTAACATCACCCCACATATTCGTTCAGCTATGATACTTTAGTCAACAAACTCTTGCAAGAAGCGCAGTCCAGGCAAAACAGGGCCAAGCAGCGTGCAGTTGATCAAGCATTTATTGCTGCCCAGCAGGCAGAGAAGAAGTGGTAAGGCAGCCCCTTCCACTGTTTCTTCTCCTATTAGTAGGTCTGCAACTTCTTCTCCTTCCACAGGTAGCAACAATAAGTCTGAGAAGGCTCTTGATAAAGGCAAGAAAAAGACCAGGTGCAACTATTGTTAGGCAAATGATCATGTCATTAAGAATTGCCCTAAGCTAAAGGCTAAAGAGGCAAAGAAGAAAGAGTCAAATGCAGCCACAATAGCGGATGCTTCTACAAATGCAGATTCTGCAAATGTTGTGCAAGATACAGAATGGGCATTTAGCGTGTATTGCCAGTATGACCCATCTGTACATGATGCATGTTTGGCAGTTTCTCTTGACTCTCATGTATGGTATTTTGACGGTGGTGCTACAAAGCACATTACCTCGCATCGTGATATGTTCACTTCTCTTGAGGCTGTCCCTAATGGGAATACTGTCACATGTGCCAATAATGCTTCTTACCCAGTGAAGGGCATTGGTAAAATTATGCTTATTGCTGCAAATGGCAGCGCTTTCACACTTTCAGATGCTTTGTATGTGCCAGGGATAAAGAAGAATCTATTGTCTGTCTCTGCGCTTGCTAGACTTGGACTTGTAGTCAAATTTGTGGATGACGGATGTACTGTTCATGATTTGACTTCTGGTGATACGATTATTGTATCTGGCACCTTGTTTCGTGGGCTGTATAGGCTCAATTCTTATGACAAGTGTGTGGAAGATTCAGCAAATGCAGTTTCTGATGAAAAGGCAGTTTCAGATGCAAAACTATGGCATGCTCGTTTTGGTCATCTGAACTTTGCTAGTTTGCTGCGTTTGCAAAAATTTGATATGGTTGCTTCATTGCCCCCTCTTGAGGCACCATTGAAACATGTTTGTGAAGGCTGTATTTTGGGCAAAATGCAGCATTCTGCGTTTCCAAAGGATGGTTCTGTGCGGGCCACTCACAAATTGCAGCTTGTACATAGTGATGTATGGGGGCCTATGCAAACTCCATCATTTGGTAAACACTTGTACTTCGTGACTGTCATTGATGATTACTCAAGGCATGCATGGGTATATCCACTGAAGGCAAAGTCCGAAGTGTTTTTGTGCTTCAAACAGTTTATGCTTATGGTTGAAAATGTATCCAATTGTACTGTGGGCACCCTCCGTTCTGATCGAGGGGGGCAGTACATGTCTAAAGAGTTTGATGCATTTCTGGCTAGTCGTGGGATAAAACACCAATGTACAGTGCCGTATACCCCTCAGCAAAATGGTATTGGTGAGAGGAAGAACAGGTCACTTATGGAGATGGCACGATGTATGGTCAAGAGCCAAGTTTTGCCATATGCGTTTTGGCTTGAGGCTATCATGTGTGCTGCATATGTACTCAACAGGTGTCCTAAGGCCTTGCAGTCTATTACTCCATACGAAGCTTGGCATGGCAGGAAGCCTTCTATTGGTCACTTGCGTGTCTTTGGTTGCTTGGCCTATACTTTAGTGCCTGTGCAACAACGCAGAAAATTGGATGATAAGGCTGTCAAATGCATTTTTGTTGGTTACAGTGCTGAGAGCAAGGGTTACAGATTGTATCATCCGCAGTCAAAGCGTATCTTGATTAGTCGAGATGTTGTTTTTGTGGAAGATGCTGTGCAGCCTTTGTTATCATGTACCAAAGAGACAGGTGTGAGCTCACGGGATGTATTTGATACATTGTTGCCTCTGTTTACAGGTGGGAATTCAAATGTAAGTCCTAATGAGGCAAATATTCAGCCTATGCAGATTTCAAACGACATCATAGATCAGCCTATTTCTGATGCAGATTTACAGGATGTAATTCATGACGATAAGGCTAAAAATGAGCAGGCTAGAGGTATGCCTAAATGGCTAGTGCAAACCTTGCGTGATAGTAAGATTGATGCACCTATGACTAGTCGTACTCGTTCAGGTTTTCAGCATGCCTCTTATACATCAGATTGTTATGCTTTGGCTGTGTCTAGTATGTGTGAAGAGGAAGAACCTCTTTCATTTGATGAGGCACAAAAATCAAAAAATTGGTTGGCTACAATGCAAAGTGAATATGATGCTATAATGAAGAATGGTGATGTACATCTAATCATTGCTCTCTATGTCGATGACATGCTGCTCACAGGACCAAATGAGAGTCGTATTGCTGATTTTAAGGCTGATTTGAATGCCTCTTTTGAGATGTCAGATTTGGGGCATTTGCATCATTATTTGGGGATACAATTTAAGCAGTGTGATGGAGGTATTGCTTTGTGTCAGACAAAGTATATTGAGACATTGTTGCAGAGATTTGGCCTTGAAGACTGCAAGCCTATTGCTACTCCAATGGAGACAGGTTTGAAGTTGAGTCTTCATGATGCTGGAGATCACTTTGATGTCACACTCTATCAGACAGCTGTTGGTTGTCTCATCTATGTATGCATTACGAGGCCGGACATTCAGTTTGCAGTCTCACAGGTGAGCAGGTTTATGCATAGCCCAGGGTCTCAGCATTGGAAGGCAGTTAAACGCATCTTTCGCTACTTGAGTGGCACAATATATATCTTGGGTTGTTTTATCCCAAGGGGGGATCGTTGCCGCTAGATTTACATGCTTTTTCGGACTCAGATTGGGCTGGTTGCTATGACACAAGAGTGCCCACAAGTGGTTTTTGTTTCATGCTCGGTAGCTCATGCATATCTTGGTTGAGCAAGAAGCAACCTACTATGGCCACTTCTAGTTGTGAAGCTGAGTACAGGGCAGCTTTCATAGCTACGGTTGAATGTGTGTGGCTCAGACGGCTTATGGCTGATTTGGGTGTTGGACAGGAGTCTGCCACCTCTATCTACACTGACAGTCAGAGCGCATTGGCAGTTGCGAGAAACCTAGTTTTTCATGCTCGCACAAAGCACATTGAGGTGCATTATCACTATGTCAGGGAGAGACTCTCAGCAAAAGAGATCAGCTTGGCCTATGTGCCAACACAGGACAACCTCTCGCCGATCTTTTCACAAAGGCGCTTCCTCGTGAGAAGTTCGAAGCTTTCCGCAAAGCTTTGGGCTTGCTCCCCTTTGTGGATTGATCTACTTCGAGCATGGCACTCCCCTATACATGAGTGCCAGCTCTCGTTCACACCATCACTCCCAGGGGGGATTTGTTGCCATATACATAGGCAGTGATGTGTGTGAACACACTTAGGACCGCCGGGGCACTTTTTCCCTCTTTAGGAGGTTTTTTCCCCCGGCTTGTATGTACGCCCATCCTTCTAGGGCTAACTTATCTTTGTACATTGACACAATCTAATACACTTTGTGTTGTGTGCATTCTTGCTTCTTCTTCTCCAAGCTTTGTGTGCTTTCCTGCAACCCTAATTCCAACAAATTTAACTTCCTTGATTGCATGCATTGAAGCCATGACACAAGTCTATGGTTTCTGTCCCAAACAACTAAATTTTTCTTGGTAAGATAAGCTCACTTTTGTGTTTCTTTGAGTTTTTCATCAAACATATTCGATTATTGCCACCAAAACCCATTCCTCCATCTAGGGTCCTTAGGCTTATGTTATGCAGGGGCTTCCTCTCAGGAAAAGTCTCAGAAACAATGAGCTCCCCTTGATGGCACATAACCGTGCCTATTGAAGCTCTCTTCAAGTTCCAAAAGATGATCGTCTGTAGTTCAAATGGCTGGATCACACAAAGCCTATACAATGGTACAAGTGGAAGTCTCACATTATCGACAAAGTGTGAAGACAACCAATTCTGCAATATCGACAAAGTGTGAAGACAACCAATTCTGCAATATCTCAGTTTGCACCAGCCTCCCAAAATTTTCCAATATAGAGGGAAATTTCTCGTCCTCCTCTTCAAGAGCTCTGTGGGGTAGAGGAGCCTACTACATTTGTTCCTTGGACCACATTTGATACAATCTCACTTGGCCCTACATTTTCAGTGTTCTTGGACAATGTCGGTTGAGAACTGTTAATGACATTTTGTTGTTGTTGAACGAGCTTTTCGAGATCGGGTTGATGAAGCTATTCTACAACATACAACATTGTAAATGAGTTTAAAGTCATGAGTAGAGGTAACATGTATGTATTACTAGTGTATGTGTACATGAGTGTGTTCGTGGGGGGGATTGAGATCGGGTTGATGAAGCTATTCTACAACGTACAACATTGTAAATGAGTTTAAAGTCATGAGTAGAGGTAACGTGTATGTATTACTAGTGTATGTATACGTGAGTGTGTTCATGGGGGAGATAGAGATGCATGCAAGACGTGAGTGTATTGTGCTTTAATATGTGTGCGTATACCAGAGTGTATGGGGGAAAGAGGCAGATAAAGAGAGAGAGAGAGAGAGAGAGAGAGAGAGAGAGAGAGAGAGAGAGAGAGAGAGAGAGAGAGATAGAGAGAGATGCATAGAGATGTAAGTGTTCAAAAGCGATAAAAGATAGAGAGAGATCGTCACCTCCTTGCTCCTGATGGTGATCAATACAAAAAAAAAAAGACATCAAGATGCCCTTTTGTACATAAACCAAAACTAACCATGGTTAAATCTAACCCAACTCGAAACCAAAACCTAGATCATATGCAGCTAGATCACATAGACAAGAACCCAAAAATACAAATGGTCCATATCCTTGGGAAGTATTTCAACCCACATCAAACAAAGCTAGAACACAAAAAAACAAATCATAATAAACAAGACCTATAAGCTATTGCATTGCAAGATTGGCATGCAAGCATCACACATGCTACAATCAAAATGAACCTAAACAAAAGGCCAAAATGTAACATCTGAAATACCCAGTGAGTTACAAAATAAGCACTTGAAATACAAGTAAAGAGAGAGTGCCTTGGAATGGGATAAATGGTGAGTTTTCCTCTATTGAATGGGATTAATAGTGAGTTTTCCCCATTCTTATCAGAAAGTTCTCTAGAAAGGAGCTTAGGAGATGGATTGACATGCACCAATAATGACATTGAAATCCATACCATAGCACCTCTCTTATTTTTCGTGCATGTAATCATTATGACAACATGATACCCATGTCTTCCAATGAGACAAAGGCATCATGCTCAAATATCACCTGTCAGAGCATACCAATCTCAACAAATCCATGCTGTAGACACCTCTATCCAAACATATCTCCTATCAATAAATCCTCCAACAATATAGTCTCTCTTTGATTTGAGGATTGAGCTACCTGCCAACAATATACCCCATGGCAAAGGGGACTGCATCAAGGAATCAATCTTTGAAAGGACCCAAAAGCACAAGAAAAAGATGCCTTGTGGGAGTCCTGCATGGTAAGGATTGATGGCCCCCCTCTTCATGCCTTGCAAAGGACTCATGCACACTCTAACCATGTGCAAGTACATCATCCCCTCCCAATTGATGTACCACATGAATACTACTCATTCTTCAAGACCAAGAAAACCAATCTAGAGAGAACGTCCGTGCACTTACACTTCAAACCGCATAAGGAGCATTGCAATAGAATTGGTTCAGAGCTACATTTTGGGCGCTACTTCAACGCTCTCAAAGGACCATGGTTTAAAATAATCAGGTTAATGAACAAAACCTTTTATTTACCTTTACATAAAAATGTAATACATGCAATGTTTGTCTTTATGTGCATCACCTTTACACACCTGAAATCATTGAATATAGTGGAACTAACACCTAAAGGTTGGCAACAAGCATGGACAACTAGCGTGGAAATAAAAGCGAGCCGACGGTGCACGAATTCGTGTCAAAACAAACGGACAGGAGAGCCATGCGCTTGGGGTTGATGACCATACACACAGAGGTGTCCATGTGAGTAGCATGCACTCTTTCGCCACTATGATGAGATGTGTCGAAAACACAGAGTAGAAATCACAATGCACGTTGAAGGCCTCCACTTATAGCACAAAGGCATCTGACATGGCCGCAAAGTTCCACGTCATATTCTCAAGTATTGGCAATATGATGTGGCAGATTGTGTGGCAAATAATGAAGGCCTCCACTTATAGCACAAAGGCATCTGACATGGCCGTCGTGAAGTGCCACATCATATTGTAAAGCATCAGCAATATGACTTGGTAGATGATGTGGCACATCATTTGCCACATCATATTGTCGATGCTTGGTAATATGACATGGCACTTTACGGCCATGTCAAATGCCTTTATGCTATAAGTGGAGGCCTTCAACAGTATTCACAGATCGTATGTGTATATTATCCAATGCGTATTCATAGATTGTGCCTGTTCACTAAGCAAGTAAGCCAAGCGCATGGTCACTAAGCCATTCCATGGGGTGAAATATGTCAGCGCCACAGCGCCTATTCACCAATCTTAGAATTGAACTAGGGCCATGTCAGCCGGCCACACCATATTGCCGATGCTCGGCAATATGACATGGCATTCCACGGCCACTCACATGCTCGGCCATGCACTAATGTGCATATGCTTCCCCTTCCTTTGTGCATAACCATCTCAATGCCATGGAACTCTATTTTTCCGCATACCTCAAGGATATGTAAATTGGGGATATGTATTTTCCATGTTTCCTATGTCAATGATAAACTCAGGTTCATATATATTACAAAAAATTAAGCTAATATGTGTTTGTATATATATTATAAATAAAAGGATTTATATATGTTATTGATAAAAGGATTTATATATATTACAAATAAAATAATTTTTATATTGATATATATTATTAAAAGAAGGAAGTAATTAACAACTTGAACTTGCATAAATAGAATAGTATGGGTAGTTCTTCAAAAACAAAGCTCGAAGAGTGGAGAGGCAAGTGCGAAAGGAAGTACTTATATTTTTGAGTTCTCCACATTTCTTATGTCATACCTATGAAATCCATTGATAAATCAAGATTGATATATACTATAAACAAAAGGAAGTACTTAAAAATGCAAACTTTTTCTCACCCAAAGTGACCTAGAATGGTATTAGAGGCTTATAAATATCCTTTTAAGGGTGTCCTAGGATCTATGTAATCCTTGGGGTTGGAAAAGTGATTAATCACAAACACTTGGAAATGGTTCCTAGGTGGCCTTCTTCTTGTCTAAAGTGAGTAGCAGAGGGTGGAAAGTAGGTTTTAAATGGGTGTTGGGCCTAGATCATAGCTCTTGGGGTTAAAAAGTACTCATAGACCACGCTACCAAATTGGTCTTACGTGGACTTATAATTTCCCATAGAGAGTCCATGCTTAAAAATGGGTCTTAGGTAGACTTATCCTTACTCATAGTGAGTTAATGAGTAGACTTGTCCTTGCTCAAATGGGTCAATAGGTAGACTTGTCCTTTCTCAAATGGGTTGATGGGTAGACTTGTTCTTTCTCATAGTGGTTCAATGGGTGATAGAGGATGAGTGTCTTAGGGTGTATGTAGTCACTGGGGTGGGAAAGTACTCACAAACATTCAAATGGAAAATGCCAAAGCTTATCTTAGATTATATTTCATTTAAATCCCTAATACTACTAAATATTATTTTTAATCTGTGTTTGGATTCCTACCTTAGATAAATTTCCACAACCTTGAAATTTAACAAAACACATCAATTTTATAATAGAGGATATAAAGCATGTCATGTGCTGGTCCAAGGAAGGTGCAGATGTGTGTTGCCAAGGAGTTGGTGCTAACTTCATTAGTCCGAGAAGGAGATCGAGGACATGATCTTGGCGATAAAGAATTCAATAATGTGCTAGAAGGACTCGGCTCGCTAGTTGAGAACATCGAGGACATGATCTTGGCGATAAAGAATTCAATAATGTGCTAGAAGGACTCGGCTCGCTAGTGGTGTGTTAAATAAGAGAAGAAGTTAATAAGGCCATATATACAAAGTGATTAAAATTTCCTTTCTTGTAGGTTTCAAAGGTCAGTAGCTCATGCACGCCAAGGACCACCTAAGTCATCATTTGGCTATGATGACTTACTATGTTTGTGAAGAGGGATTACAATTACGATTTCTTCCAATGGAAGCCGATTTCCAGGTCGTCTGAATGTTGTTTTGTTTTCAAGATGTCTACTAAAGGACTAGCCTCAGGTGTCGAACTTGTCAATAGAATGAGGTGTTCAGGGAATGGTGATTTAAGAAGAGCTCGGATCCAATTTTACCACACTACACACATCATGGAGGATTGGGTAACAATGGCTTGTCACATTTATGATCCAAGGTAGTAATAATGGCTTGTTCACTAGAAATAATGGCTTTTGAAAAAAATAGTTTTTGTTATTACCTCTTTTAGCATATTGAGTTTTAGTTATAGCCTGCAAGAGCTTCTAACTATTGCAACTTGCGATATGAAAGAGCGGGACAAGACTTTCCAAGTATTATTTTGGGAGTTCATAAATAGTGTCATGGTGTGGCATACGGATTTGAAAAGGAAGACTTCTTTGGTTTCACGGGGGCAGATGAAGCCAAGCAATTGGAATGTCATTAGAGAAGTCTACAATGAAGGATAAGAAATGAAAGGTTGGGAACACTCATGTTTATTTCATTGGGCACAAAGCCTAAATATACATACCACAAAGTTTGTTATAAAGGCCTTCCAAGGCGTGCATAAGAGCATGTGCGATAAGTGGCAGACCGAGTCAACAAAAAAGGCTGCACTAGCTCAAGGGCGACTTATCTGACAATGGTGGCATGGTGGAAATGTAAAAGAATAGATATACCTGCCATGGACCTTTGGCTGAGCTGGTGGGAAGTGTTCATTGCACATTGGGGCAATGTAATGATTTCGGTATGTATAAGAACCATTGTCTTTAAAACCAGTGTCTTTAATGATGTTTTTAATATGTCTCTAACTGTTGCATAGGTGGAGAAGAGCGGTGTGATTAGTCATGTACACCACGAATAAATTTGTCAAATTCTAAACATGGAAGCTAGTTAGCTGAGGAGGGTTTCAAACAAAAAATAATACTCTACAATGCATGTGTATCAGACATGGGTAATGCTTCATTACAGAGTGGAGAAAAATTCATACATGATGGGCAAGCATATCGAAGCAAGTCCAAGTCTTGAGAAGCTCATTGAGAGGGCAAATGCACATACCTCAAGCCCAACACAAGTTGTAAGGACAGTAAAGAGTACCACTGCAGGTACACCTATGTACAAGGCCACACTTCATGGATGAAGATGTGGAGACAAGAAATGAATCGAGTGACAAAATCATGATGGAAGCACCCATACACAAGACATTTTGGGCAATTAGGAGAACTCCAAAGGGTAGCAGAGTAAAGTGTTTGGGTTATATAGGTAGTAGTAAGTGTGGTTGCATAATTGTAGGATGTGCAAAAAGGAGTACCTGCACCATGATTTTTTTCAACAAGGTCCCATGCTGCTAGGAAGACTAGTCAAATGATGTGGTTTTGTAATAATGACATCATGCATACATGGGTTGTGGACAAAAACATTGACCCACAATGTGCCTACTATATGGCTAGTGGTGGTGGTGGTTGAAGTCACAAATCTGATAGTTGAGGAGGTAAACGCATTGGTGCTTGTAGGGATAACTTACAGAGTAAGCCATTGGGAAGGAGCAACAAACTCCATTGAGCTCAAGTCTACCAGAAGTGCCTAGAGGAGAGACAAACGCATTCAAAAATACGTCACGAGATGGTCGTCGCACAAGATACAAAACAGACATTTCAGAAGAAGCTGCAAAAAGGATTAAGAAAGCACTAGACATAATACACAAGTTACACAAGTGTAGGTGTTTCAATCTTCCAAACATGAGGCTTTCACCATTGAGAATTTTGCAGAAGTTTCTCATGTGGGAAGTTATGATATGCATATCAAAATGCATTCATCATGATTATATCCAAATTTTTTGGGAAGAGTCAACCAACAAAAACCCTACTTAGCATGCAAGCACTTGTACTTTGTGTACATGAGAGTCATGGGATTGAGCTGAAATGAAAATATGTTTATTCACCAACCAATTTTGACAAAAAGGGAGGTAACCAAATGTCTATGCAGAGAACGAACCTACCCTAAATTGGTTTAGTGAACAACTCATGTTCCAAATTTAACTTTAGAGATATATGGGATGTGCAAAAATGTTCTGGAGTATCATTTTATTGGAACAATTTCCATGAGTAATTTTATTTGAGCTTGTATCATTTTACTAGGATGTATCATTTTATTGGAGTAATTTTATTTTGCTATTGACAGAGATTGAGATAGATAGATGAGAGAGACAAAAATAGAGAGAGAGAGAGAGAGAGAGAGAGAGAGAGAGAGGGGCATACTTTGTATTCAATGTCTCATGTATGAAAGCGAATATTATCAATATCTCCCAAAAGTGTGCAATAGAGAGAGACAGATAAAGAGATAGAAAAAGAGAGAGAGAGAGAGAGAGAGAGAGAGAGAGAGAATAGACCAAGAGCCTCCCATTATATGCAGATAGTAGGTAGTTTTATTTACATGACTATCACTAGGCTAGATTTGAGCTATTCGGTTAAATTGGTGAGTTAGTTTATGCAAGCCTCGAGGAAGCCATGTTTAGATGTGGATAGGAGAATAGCTCAAGTACATAAAGTCCATAATACAGTGTAGACTTCTCTATGAGGATGGTAGCATCTTAGACATGGTACATAGATGTAGATTAGGATGGTAGCATCTTAGACATGAGATCTAGTATCAACTTTCTTATGTTCTGTTTTAGGAGTGTTGCTGTTAACAAGAGCAGCATTAGGGAAAATTTGGGCTCATTTTTGGGCCCTCTAAAGGATTTTTTACCATCTTTGCCTTGAAAATGGGAGCCACAGTGAACATTTCTTACCTTATGTTTAAACCCCATCATATGACATATCATTAGAAAGATCATGAAAAGTAGATCTTATAATTTTAAACTCCGAAACATTTGGAGTTGCTAAGCGCAAGATATACCATGTTCCTCAAAATCAAGTTTAAAGGCTATCGTAAACGATCCACATCATCACTTTTGAACCTACTTTTTGTACATCTTCCATGGGTCATGTCCAAACCCCATCATGTTACCATTGCCCCATTTTTTATGATGTGGCATTCCTTAGAGGGCCCAAAAATGAGCCCAAATTTCCCCTAATGGAAGAAGTCGATGGTTGGGTTGTCGAGAAAAGAGACTGAGGATAGGGGTGTTTTTATGGCAGCATGTGAGGTAGCTTGGTTGGAGACGCTAGTTACACATATGGGTGAGCCCATGGATAGGAAAAATGTTATTTATCATGACAACATGAGTAGCATATAGTTGGCCAGTAACCTAGTGTATCATGTTGGGACAAAGCACATTGACGTGCATTATCATTTTGTAAGGGCCAAGGTTTGGTTTCCTTGCCAAAAATGCATGTTCATTTCCTAATGTTTGTTATTGCAATGCTAATGTCTTTAAAGCCATACATATGTAATATCAAGGCATATAACATATGCAATACTACTAGCACTAATTGATGCAGAGAACATCAATTGCAAATGTCTTTAAAATTATATATATGTAATATCAAGACATATGGCATGCACAATATTATTAGCCCTAATGCAATACTATTATCCCTAATTGATGTAGCAAACATGATGCACATAATGGAAAGTTAGCAATAGCATATGCAATATTGTGAGCTCCAAACCTTAAAAAAGTATAATCAAAAGAAAAGTCAATGTGATTATATACTTATTACCTTATAGGATAATCAATTACCTTATGGAGCAAAGAGATCTTGGAATGAAAAGAAAAGCAATTAAGAGGACAAATGAAACTTTTGAAGCTTATACACAATGTGGGAGCTTTGTCTTGAGTTGTTCTCATCGAGGGTTATGAATCTAAGAAAGGGGGAGAGAATGCCACGTCTCTTCTAAGCAAGACGCATGATCACTAAATGTTCAAATGAGAACATGACAAAGTGGCACTATGATACACACCAACACTTGCAAGCTCGTGAGTGTGAATGCTCAGTCTAAGATGAGCAATGAAAGCAGGCAAGGTTCTTGGACTATGACGAGTGGTAATGGTGTGTATGCATAGGGAACCAAGGGATCCAAGTGGACAAGTGGCCAATGTGAACACCCAAATCGAGAAATATAAAAAGCAGTGGATGAGCTATGTGTATGGCTTGTGGAGCAATTGCCTTCGTCGCATGCACAACCTGGTTCAACTTCTTTGTTATGAAAGATCATGAAGGGATGGATGAGCTATGTATAAGGCTTAGGGAGCTCATGGCATGCACAACTTGATTCAACTTTATTTAATGAAAGATCATGCACTACTCTATTCAATTTTTATGTTATGAAAGATCATTTCGTACATGACAAAACTCCATGACTTTTTTAACGATTCATATCACAAATTGACACGTCAGTTTGTTGGCATTTAACGGTCTAATCATGCTTGGCTAGGTTTCTTTTAGGGTTGCAAGGAGAAAATGCAATACAAATATGGTGTTGGTTGCACCAAGACTCGCATGGCATTGACGGTCCAATCATGCTTGGCTAGGTTTCTCTTAGGGTTTCAGGGAGAAAATGCAATAAAAATATGGCATTGGTTGCACCAAGGCTAGCATGGGTGCAATACTTCGAAGTTCTACTTCATGAAATGCATTTGAGTGTACCCTCGTGCATCGCCTCTCTCTCTCTCTCTCTCTCTCTCACACACACACACAGATGTAGGACAAACAAAAGTAGAAAAAATATTGAACCTATATACCTCTTTGCATACATGTACTTCAACTTGTGTTGAGTTGAACTAACTCTCTCTCTCTCTCTCTCTCTCTCTCTCTCTCACACACACACACACACACACACAAACACAATGTAGAACAAGGATTAAAAAACAAAAAAAAAGAAGCGTGAATTACACTAATCTCTCTCTCACACACGCACATATATATGCGTGTGCGCGCGCGTGTGCTAGTACCACTAGTACCCTGCAAACTCTGGTATTTTGGAGGAGTTCACGGGTTGTAAACATTCCAACTTGACTGGGACTCATCATAAGCTTTCTTCATTAAAAGCAACGCCTTCCACGTGATGAATACTCAAGCCTGCAGATTCTCTGTGTTCCTTCTTCTTTGAAGCATACGGCTCGATACTTTTTGCAGGCATCTAGTTCTACGTCATGACATCCTCGTGAACCCTCCCCTCCCATCCATGGAGGAGTCTGGCACACACCCCCCGCCCACAAAAAACAAAAAAAAAATATTCCCTTCATATTTTGTCCAAATGTAACTAACGTTCCGTGTATTTCCACATTTTTTATAATTAAAAAAATGTTCGTTGTGAGGGTGGGAGGGAGAAAAATTCCAGAATTCATTAACATCATCTTCTATCTTCTCTATATATCTCTATATTATATAAAGTAAGAGTTTCACAAGACTGCTACGCGGTAAGAATTTGGAGGTTCGGGATGTAGTTTGAAGATTGGAAGAGAGGTAGGCTCCTACCCCGTCTCAAAACCCAGTGAGATACCAGGTGTGTCACCTCCATCCCTTCCCACGTGCAAGTCCAAGGTTAGAACCCCAACATCATTCTCAACAAAAAAAAAAAAGTTAAGGCTTGTCACCATGGTTTGTCACAATTTGGGTAGGAAGATGCTCAAAGAACAGAACGGACTACCAAGGTACCTAATCATGTTTGCCTTCCCACATACAATTAGCATCTTATCACAAGGCTAATGTCCTAGGCTAACTTTACCAATCAAATGTGATTGGGAAAGTTTCGGGACACTAAATTACAACATGCCATTTATTTATTGCAAGGAGAGTCGAAAAGAACTATACAAGACCTCAAGGGCCGAGGCTTCCCTACATTTACAAGACTTAGGTTGTCTCAGCTCTATTAGCTTTGTTTTTTCTTGGAAGAGAGGTCCCAATGTATTAAATGCACTACAAGTCACTATTATTGGCCAATGGCCAACAAACTTTGCTAACTAGCTAAGTCAAGTTGGGAAGTCATTTGTAGGTACGTGGGACACAACTCTAATTGGTGTGTCCCCACTTACATTTATCAATTCACTTCAATATTTTGTGCCTTACAAAAAATGAGTGCAATTTTTATTTGCACAATGCTTTGAATCCTTTATTAACCTTGTTGATGGAGACATAGCAAAATAGCATGCTACGATACGTGTGACGTGCCATTTTCTCTCAAGCACATGCCAATTGGCTACATCATCAATAGAGACATCACACAATAATAGGTTACAATATGTGCCATTTTCTTTCATGCACATGCCAAGTCGCTAGATCGTATTTCATGCACATGCACCTGGCTAGATCATGTAACTGTTCAAGAAAAGATTTTGAGTGAACTTGACATGAATCCTTGTCATCATCGGTTGAAGAGGAAAATGCAAATTTTTACAAACATTTTGAGTGAACTTGACATGAATCCTTGTCATCATCGATTGAAGAGGAAAATACAAATTTTTACAAACATTTTCTTCATGATGTTATCCAATTACTACTATTTTTTGAAAAAATTGGTGGCGGCATTTTTCCTTCTCCTCTCAAGATTAGGCATATTTTCCAGAATTTGAGTAGGCTCCAAGATAAAGAGAACCCATGTTTTCTTGAAACCTGCATGTAACTACTAAATGTCTTTTTTCTAGTTTCTACACTCCCTTTATTTCCAACCGATTCTGGAAAGAGAGAATATTGAATGATGAAAGACAAAACGTTCAGAGTGTTTGCGTGGTTGCATTGCCGTGAAAATTGGCCCTTGGTCACATAATGCAACGTGCATGCACATGCACACATTGTTCAAATTTGGAAAAGTTCATGTGGCAACCAATTGCTTACTTTTCTTGTTGTGGAGAATGGCCCTTAGTCACATAATGCAACGCACATTCAGGGCACGTACACGTGCACAATCTTGAAAGGGGAGACCTCATCCCATGTTCATGCACGTGCATGAACATGGGATGAGGTATCCCCTTTCAAGATTGTACACGTGTACAATCTTGAAAGGGGATACCTCTTGAAAGGGGAGACCTCATCCCATGTTCATGCACGTGCATGAACATGGGATGAGGTATCCCCTTTCAAGATTGTACACGTGTACAATCTTGAAAGGGGATACCTCATCCCATGTTCATGCACGTGCATGAACATGGGATGAGGTCTCCCCTTTCAAGATAGTGCACATGCACATGCATGAACATGGGATGAGGTCTCCCCTTTCAAGATTGTGCACGGGAGACCTTTCAAGATTGTGCACGTGCACGCATGCATGAACATGTGAGGTCTCCCCTTTTAAGATTGTGCATGTGCACGCGCACGCTCTTCGCTTTTAAGATTGTGCACGTGCACGCACACGCGTGCATGAACATGGGATGAGGTCTCCCCTTTTAAGATTGTGCACGTGCACGCACAATCTTACGCGCATGCACATGCACACGCAGATGCCCGTGCAGAATCTTGCGCGCATGCCCATGCCCGTGCACAACCTTAAAAAGGGGAGATCTCATCCCATGTCCTTCATGGGTGGGGATCTCTCTCATCCAACCCCTGCTCATTGCCCTAAGAGGCTGTCCAGTTAGCAAGGGATGTACCCAAAAGGGAGGATCTAAACCCCATTTCACATGGGGTTTGGGTGGGGATCTGGTACATCCCCTTAAGCTGCCAACACCTAAGCTATATATGTTGATTAGCATGCCAAAAGACTCCTAATTAATTTAATGTTTCCTAACAAATGTAAGGGTGCAAATACCACAGCGAAGCAAATCTCGTGTGCACATTAAGTTCATGATATTAGTCCACCAAATGGCGCACATTTTTCAAGCTGGGCATCCTTTGAAACACTGTATCCTGACTTCCAACCTTGATGGGTGTACTCTCATCATCATCATCATCAATACTTGCTACGCTATTGAAACTGCATATTTTTTCTTCATGTGGGCGCTTTTTGCTGCATTTCAAGGGGACCCCAAAGAGCATAATTGGGCTTCTCTCCTGTTCCACAGACTGCATAATAGGGCTTCTTCCTTCTGCTACAGTGGTGGCAACTTGGGTTATAGGTTTAACTGCGGGATTAATTGCCTCGCGGAGCCTCCCAACATCATGATAATCGTAGTGATTAGAGCTTAACCTGCATGTAGAAACCTTCTTGTGCTGCAGTATGTAAGCAGTGCTTGGCATGGCATTCAAGTATGGTTCATGTATGTCTCTGCTTTTATGTATAATCTGAGTAGAACCCACTTCAACATTGAAGCTCCCTTTTCTTGCAGAAGGATCAATGGCATTGACGAGAGATCCGGCATCACAATGGTGTTGTTGAGGATGGCCATGCTCCTGATAATCAAAAGCATGAATCCTGTTTAAACCGGCTGAAGGCGGTGGTGGGAGATGATTAACTCTGCTCTCATGATTTTGTAGCTGGACAAAGGAGAGGACTTCATTGTAGAGCTTTCTGATGTGGATAAGCTCATAGAGCAGCATGGTATTGTGTCTTCTGAGCCTGTCATTCTCATTTGAGAGAGAGAATGATGTGGGATCAACCACCACACAAGCAGGTGACATTATGGGTGATGATGATGATGATGGCATAAGGGACACATCATTATAGCAATAGGAGTGCTGGTCTTCCGCGGAGCTCGTGGGTGACCCCCTGTTTAATGTTGCATTTGCTGTTTTCCTTCTATGGATCTCACATAGTAAATGCTTCCCTCCCTTCCTGAAAAATTCATTTGCAAACTCCCACCTGTCTGTCACCACCTTCCTAAAGCCCTGCATGACCCAAACCACATGTAACCCCTCATTACTAAATGTTACTTTCATCAAACCAATGCTTTACCAAGCATAAACACATACAACCCATAGTTAAGAGAATTAAATATAAGAGTAGCATCATTAAGCCCATGCTTTCAGGCCAACAGCTTATCATAAGTAGACAGTTGCATAAAAATAACCCCTGCTTAAGTAGACAGTTGCATAAAAATAACCCCTGCTTAACAAGCAGAAACAGACATAATCAATCATTAGTAGCCAGTTGACACCGTCATTAAATCCATGTTTATCAGGGGGAAATACATATAACCCCTCATTTCTAAACAACTGACATGAGAGCATCCTTATTAAACCCATGCTTATCAAGATTTGACATATGTAATCCATCATTATTAAGACAGGACCTAAGGACACAATCGTTTAATCAATGCTAATCAAGCATAAACACATCATTGAGTGTGACAATGCTTGTAATCATAGGCATCAATCAGAGCTAAACTCTCCAACTGTATTTAAGACCCAGCAATTGAAACCAAGAAAGACCACAGCCATTATAGCTGAACTGGTCAAAATTATCTGCTGGTGTAAGTATACTATAAAACACAAAGCAATCACACAGGGTAAGCATAGTTGTTGGACCTGAATTAATACATTATGCTGCTTAATTCACATTCAAGCGCCGTGCAGATAATGATTTCTTAATAAGACTACCAGGGTAACTAGCAGTCATCAAAGCTACTACAGTGATAACCCACATTCACACTAATCCTTGCAGACATTAACTGTTTAATGATAAAACCATTATCTATGGTAAGCAGGAGCTGGTAATCTTACATAAGTGTTGAGCTGCCGGACAAAGCTGGAGAAGTTGTTGTGCTTGAAGAAGTTGGGCAGCAAGTCTCGGGCGAATTCGGGAGGTTTCCAGACCACAAAAGTGGTGTTGTCTTCACCCCAGGACACAATGTGGTCGGTGGATGGGTCATCAACCAGCTGGTAAGTCTTGGTGAGAAAAGGGGCAGGCACAGATGGGTAGTAGGACATCTCAATATTGGTGGTTAAAGGACCCTGCTGCATCATGCAAGCATCAAAAGGAGAGGGCCTCATGCATGTAAAATTTGCAGATGCCTGTTGTGATGCAGCAGACCTATTCTGGGCACAGCCCACAAGCTGAATTTGCATAGAAATGCTTGTAGAAGATGTACAAGCTTAGCTGCACAGTGCTGAAGAAACAGAGAAATTTCTGTGAATTATACCTCAATTGGGCCCTGCCCACTAGGTGATTTTGCTGGGTTTGATAGCTGCTCATGTGAGGAAACAGAGGGCATGGTGTGTTGGGCCAATGAAGCTCATGTGGTGCAGGAGGAGACAGAGACAGAGACAGAGACAGAGAGCTTGCTGTGAAGTAGTGCTCCTGCTAGATGGAAATGCACACAAGTGAAAGACCCAAAAGCCAAAAAAAAAAAAAAGCATGTGGATTTTTGCTGCTTTTTTTTTTTTGCAGAAAGAGCAGATCCATGGAGGGAATTTTCCCATGCTTTTTTAATGACGAGAATGCCGCTGCTTCTTTTGCTTCGGTTGTCTTATCATTGCCCTTCAATGCTACCACCTTTTGCTTTTTTGCTTTTCTGGAAGTCCAGTACAAGCCACGAGAGTTCATGCAGTATTAATATTTAAATCTTTTAAATACTTGCTTATACTATAGATATTAGTAGTTAGTACTACTAAGTAGTTACTCCTACTTAGTACCGAAATATAATGCTCCACCACTTCCTTATGTACGGTGAATAATTATATAATATATGTTTGTTAAAAACACAAGATAGCCATTAATTAATTTAGGATGAGTGGCGGGCCTGGAGGCAATGGGCGGCCCCTTTTAATTGCACTAAACTATAATAACTTTTAATCTTAAGTGCACACACTGTCACATGTCATCTGCATATGCAAAGTCCACATGAGTCACTTTTAAGTGTCACACATATGTGTATGTCTATACCACATACCTACACATGATTGTTTCCCTACAAAGATATGGCTTCATGACCTTGTGTATGTGTGTGCACATTTCGTTGTGAATGCATGTCTATATATGTATCAACCTATACATGTAAGCGTATTAGAAATTGTGTAATCAAGCCCTCGGGCACGTAGTCTTGCTAGTGGAACAGTTGGGTCCCATTATGGGGGCTCCAGTTCGATACGTGAACGGGGAGCCAATGGAGTAATCCACCTTCCCAACATAGAAATTGTGTACTAAACGTGAAGGCACAATGCCACAAAATAAAAAAATAAAAAATGTATACTTACGTATAGGTATGGCTATGTATGAGTCAACAACCTCTATATCTACAAGGATATTGCCAAAAAAACCTATGTATGTGTATACATGGCATGTCTATACATGCACTCATAAAATTTACATATATGTATATACGGTGTGTAAAGTGTGTGCATCTATACATTACGTGATGTATTGCCGATGACATAAACATGATGCCCACTAAATAAGTTTTAAAAGGCCCACATTGATATAGATTAAAACTATGAGCAAAGCCACATTAATCCAGATTAAGTATTTGGAGAAACAGAACCGCATGATGTTTAGCGATCTAGATTAGATAGCCGCATAGACGTAGCTCATCATGACTTATGATTATTTTTAATCATACATGCAATCTTGCAAATCATCTCATTGCTCAAACAATACATATGACCACAGTCTTGCAAATCATCACTGCTCACTTGTCACACATTGTGGATGTGTTAATCCAATCTGCACCTTATAATTAGACCTTTAAAAGGTATTAACCTTCACCTAATTATACTTTTAGCTCACTAAAAGCAGAGTTGAATGGCTTAACATTTCACTCATAAAATGGTGCATGTTGAATAAATTTGGTTTTGGTGCCAAAATCACTTGGTTGACAAGAATACATTACTACAAGTTAAGGTAGAGTATTATTGAGTATTTGGTACTTTGTATCTCCATTGTATTTTAACATTGGGAAAATTGATTAGGATTAAAGAAGAGCAACAATTGTTAAAGGTGATCAGGTTTCACTATCTCCATTATATTTTAACATTGGGAAAACTGATTAGGATTAAAGAAGAGCAACAATTGTTAAAGGTGATCAGGTTTCACTATTCACAACTAAATTAAGGAACCTTGCTAGGATCATATCTAAGATATAATCTGTCCCTTTAAACAAAGAAATTAAGTGCCAAGTTTTTATAGTGATGGTATAGTGTCTATCTATGGTGTTTTTTCACTTAAACATTCAAACAAACTCATTAATGTGTTTTTTCACCATAGGAATAATAGACAAAAGCAATGAGATGAGGTAATCTCTATAAACACAAGTAGCCTCACCTATCTTTGATGGATAGGGACTAGGCACAATTCCACTCAAAAAAAGCTACACAAAGTGGAGTGTGGATTTTGCCCACATCTCATGGCCCTTTTTATATTGATCTATGCATCTCCCTACCTTCTTCTCATCAATCTCAGAACAACCTTACCATCCCAATGCCAATGTCCTGCCAAAGCTTGCACTTTGAGATGCGAATGATGGGTATCCAAACATCAATGGTTGCAACTTGACATGCAATACCAAGTCCCAAACAACTATACATCGCGTTAACTCTAGTATAGCGAAACTACTAACTTGTTGGAAAGTAATGGGTTGGACATAGGCACAAATCCATTTCAACTCAATAGGCAATCCACTCTTTCCCATAAAATTTCATCATCCCCTACAATCTCTCTCTCTCTCTCTCTCTCTCTCTCTCTCTCTCTCTCTCTCTCTAAACTTGAAATTTTACAAATGACCAAAGTGATAATTAGAAACCTAAATAAACATTATACACAAAAAATAATACATTTGACGAAAATGTGGTATCGAAATGCTTTACATACAAAAGTCCCCATAAGCTATATAGTGGTGACTAAAAAAATATCATATATAATGGACTATACTAAAATGTAGTAACCAAAATGTTTTACATAGGAAGGTCATCATAACCTATATAAGGGCCACCAAAAAACCTCATATATAATGATCTTAAACTGGAATATACAAAAAGATATAGTACATCTAAGTAGAATCAGATGGTGCCACATAATCTTAGAATGCTACATAGACATAGAGCTTCCCTCTTCAAAAAGGTGACATCTATGTATTGTCATGCGTCTGCTCTGCGACAATGCCTATACTCAAAGCTATCAGCTCTACTTTGAAATCGACCTGTACCTAGGTAATATATAAAAACCCATTAAGAACTTTGGATTTTCGAGATGAAAGAGCTTTATAATTATATAATCATCATATTTAACATACGCTGACCTTAATAGACGATGTACTTTCATGGATAGACATATGGGTGGGCCTTAAAAAGGTATATATGTAGTTATCATTAATGACCATGCCTAATAGCTTGCTAGTCAATAGGCTCTCGATAGTCTAAGTAAGACACAGTGATCTAGTTTAGACTACAAAGGATCTACCCTATAAAACCCAAGCAAAATGTATTCTCCATTGAAGAGGAATAAACCTGTTATACAAAAAAAAATCCCTTATACTCACTCATGTATGAACCAAAAAACATTCTCTTCTATATGCACATGACATTAAAGTTTACACATTTAAACTTGCATGCACATTCATTCACATAGACATGTTTAAGGATTAAGGCAATGATAAATACAGATAACCAAAGAAAGAGAGAAAGAGAATCATTTAACTGTCTCTTCCACCTCATTGTTGCAATTGGAGACAAATGTATCTAACGAACCCCACTGAACCTTATTCTCTTAATTAATGAGGTAATTGTAGTTATATTACTAAGAGAGTTTGAATGTCAATACAAAAAGCACCCTAACTCCCCTCCCAAAAAGTGGGCCATATAGCAAGTTAATGCCAAGGAAGCATAAAGTTTTTCAATGTATATCACTAAGAGAGTTTGCATGTCAATACAAAAAACAACCTAAACCTCCCCAACAAGTGGTTCATATAGCAAGTCAACAACGAGGAGGCACAAAGCGCCCCAATGTATTATTCATTGTATTCATGATCGCTTTCATCTTATTCAAGTTCACTTTAAGACTTGTCACTTCATGACGTAAAACAGAGACCTTTTCTTTCAATGCATTGACCTATTCCTTACAATCTCTACTACACATGCTGGATCCCTCTAAATTTATCCACATGAATTGCTCTAGAGCACTATGGATGTCTTTTACAGTATGCTGAATTTAAGCATTGCTAGCAATAATAGCCTTAAAAGAAGTTAAACCATGTCCTCTCTTAGCATTTTTCCAGTAGGCACTCTCGACCCATGGACTTCCGTTCCCATTAAGTATTTTCTGATTGTATCATCAATCGCCTAGAAAGCACGCAAACGGCTCCTGAGTTGAATACACATGTTCTCCTGTATTATTAGTAGTACCTCTCACAGTGGATATTGCATGTGCACGCTGTTTAAAGTGACATGAACATTAACTCGTTCTTATTGAGTAGAACAAATAGCATCCAAGTTAATGGCATCCCTATTTGAGAAAACACTCTGGTTGATATCCGAAGCCATCACCCAAGCATCACCCATAACTCAAATCAAAGGGCAATAAAAATATCTTGATCTTTTGCTTTTGATGATAACTCCAAATATTGATTAAATTCCAATCTAACGACGTTAAATTTACACCATAAATATTCCAATTATGTATATTATTTTCAAGAAGTCATTATCTACAAACACCAAATTAAGGAATAAATAATCAAGAATAATATTTTTCATAAAATACAAAGAAAAGAGAGAGACAGAGACAAACAGATATATATATATAGCCTAATACACACACACACACACATGCGTGCGCACGCACACGCACATATACTTAAACACATATAGTCTAATAGACTAATATACAACACCTACATCTGGGTGTCAATTACTTTCCCGGTGCCATTCAGCCACATTATTTAGCATTGTGTGGAAGCACTCTCATAGGGTGCATATTGCCACAATTAGGCAACTTGCAAAAGCTGCAACACAAGCACATAGGCTACTTCAACACATGCACATTATCTAACATTGTCTTGAAACACTCTCACAGGGTGTGTATCACCACAGGTAGGCAACTTGAAAATGCTACAACACATGCACATAGGCTACTTCAACCAATTCAATGGTGGAGCTAATAAGGCTGGATATTGCAAGTAGTCGTTTGAGTAGGGTTTGGGAAGCTTAGTAGATGACATGTTTCTCTTAGGTATGATTGAGATAATGCAAATCCCTTATTTATGCCTCACCATTGATATTTAAGGCATATTAGGAATGTACAATACCATAACCACCTTAATCTACTTATGCTTTTATGAGGGGCGCCTTCCGCATCTCCAAGTGCAAATTTTTAAATTTTGAAACCAAAGATGTTTGACAACATCAACCAGATTGTCAGTGAGAAGCTTGACAAGAACAATTTCCACGTGTGAAAGTCAATTTCCTGATAGGAAAAGGATTTTAGGACTATGTTGAAGGAGACAATGAGGAGCCTCTAGAGTTGCCTGAAGAGAACGCTACTCTAGCAAAGATAAAGGTGTTCAAAGATTGGAACCAAGAGGGTGCAAGCAAATTCATGTATTGGCTTTTAGTGAGTGTGACAGAAACTATGATAGGGCATATATAGGATGTCAACACTCTAGTAGTTGCATGGGAAAACCTAGTGAAGATGCTTTAGACAAACACAAAGGCAAGAAAGTTACAGAGCTAAAATAGGGGTTGCATACAGTGGAGAAAAAGAACATGTCCATCAATGACAACCACCATACACAAGGCGACATCCACACTAAACGGAACTTTGATGACGATGGAAACGCTGGACAGTGATAGATAAATTGCAGTGAGACGGACGATGGCAAATGGACGTGCTGCATTTTTTTTTCTTGCTTATGCCGGCATTGTCGCTTCTTGTGCAGCTTAGGGGCAAGCTCATGCAAAGGTTAGGCAAGGCTTAACAAGCCCTCAACACGTAAAACTCACAACAGCCCTTACACACGAATGTTCATTGCCGGAATCGATGGTGGACAGAACCAAATTGATGGAACTCTCGACGAAAAAACTAGAATTTTTACTGAATTTTCTTGTGTTTTTTTTCCATTCTTCTCTTGCTGCTTTCTCAATTTGTTGGCTTCCTTCACTTGCTGAAGATATTGAATTTGATGTGACGGAATCTCCTCTTTGGTGAAGCTCTTTTGTTGCCTTTCTTCTTGATGCCTTTTTACTTCTCACCTTCTTCTATCATCGTCCTTGATGAGGATATGAATGGCTTATGATAGTAAGAGAGAGAAAAGGGGATTGAAGGGGAACTTAGCCTTTGCAAGGCTCTGATACCACATCAAAATTACGGGGAGTATGCACAATGGAAGCAATAGTTGATGGCAAGATAGAGCAACATATATGAGAGAGAGAAATAACACAAGATGTATAGAAAGCTTCTATATTACCTTCTAGTTCAGCCACTCCAAAGTTGGCTTAACCTTCACCTTCACCTTCATGTGTTGGTTGTGTTGTGTTGTGTTATAAAAAGTGAGGCCTCCTGCCCTTTATCTAGGGTCCACCAAGGGCTAGGATTGGGCCAACCCTAGATCCCTTTTCCACCCACATGCTCACTTTATTTAGGGTGTGTTCACACCTACATGACCTCTTTCTCTCACCCTTTATCACTTGTACATCATATATTTCAACAATTGGTTACTCACTTGAGTAAAAGGGGTACATGTGTTATAATCATGTCACACGTGAGATGAGGGTGAACAAGGATGTTGTCTTTTATGAGATGAGCAGTTGATATGTTAATGTAAAAGACTTGATCGGGACTGATGCACAGGAGTAGGTGGTTGCGCATAATACAGGTCAATAATCATAGTTATTGAGTGGACCGAGAGAGTCTTCTAGCAGTGGGTCTTTTGATAAACCATGGAGTGGCAAGCTACATCAAAAAATCAGTCTTGCATGTTCAGTAAGTGCATAAAGAGAAGGTTGATCGGTCTCTTAGTATATCTAACATTTTAGCAAGCCATTCATATATTGATGGAGAGTTTAGTGGCTTAGAGCAGAGCCTTGATGAGGAGTTTGGGATCCGAACTATCAACAAGAAACCTGGTGTAAGGAAGGATAAGGTAGCGTGCAAAGACATCAAGGATAAATCCAGGACCATACAGGTCGGGTAAGGTCAAAAACCATGTTCAAATATTGACGTATGATGGTTATGTAGCTCACCAGTATACATACATGGCAAAGGTTGTGTAGGAGGTTAAACCCACATGTTTTGAGGATGCTATTAGCATGTACATTGGGAAAAATCCATGGATGAAAAAATACTTACATTGGATGCAAATAAGGCATGGAAATTGATGGCTTTGACTAAGGGTGAAAAGGCTATTAGATGTAAGAGGGTCTACAAAGTGAAGCAAAACTCAAATGGAAGCATTAAGATACAAGGCCAAATTGGTTGCCAAAGGTTATTATTGCAATGGTTGCATCAAAAGGTAGGGTTTTGCGTTAGATGGGTATAAAGAATTAGTTCTTACATGGTGAATTGCAAGAAGTGGGAACAACCACTAAGTTATGAGGATTTAAGTCACCTAGATTACGTGTGCAGGCTATGTAAAGACTTATATAGCTTGAAGTAGGCACCGAGAGCATGGAATGATAAGTGTCTCATGAATTGGATATGTTGTCCAAATATGGTATGGCTGGTTGTAAGCCCATTTTTGTACCATTGGATATCAGAATAGCTAGCTGAGTGCAAAAACATGTGAGATTTTAGAGAATGCTAGTATGTACAAGAAGATTGTGGATAGCTTGATCTATATGACGATCATCTAGCTAGCAGACATGAACTACACAATTGGGTTGGAAAGTCAGTTTATATAGGTTTCTCAAAAGCCACATTTGGATAGTGTGAGGCACACACTACGTTACGTGAGGTCCACAATGGATTATGGTCTCTTCTATGAGGCTAGTATATAGGTGTATGGATACATTGATGTAGATTGGGCTGGTAGCATCTTGGATAGAAGATCTACTAATGGGTTTATGTTTTCCTTTTGGAGTGGTGCTGCTACATGGAGAAACAAGAAGCTGTAATTGCCTTGCCGAGTATAGAGGCAAAGTATAGGAGTGTTGCAAATGGCAGCATGTGACGTAGCTTGGTTACATAAGCTTGGAGATTCAGAGCTCCATGTGGACAGGCAGGTGATCATCTATTTTTGCGATAACCTTAGTAGCATACAACTGGCCAGGAACCCAGTGTTTCATGTGTGGGCCAAACACATGATATAGGTTCATTATTACTTCATCAGAGAGAAGGTCTTGGTAGAAGATGTTGATCTTGTGTACGTTAGCACAGAGGAGTAGGTAGTTGACATTTTCACAAAGGCTTTGGGAGCAGAGAAGCTTCGCACTTCCACACTATGCTTGGAGTCTTGGGGATAGAGTTGAGCTTGAGAGGGAGTGTTGAGATGTCAAGCTCAACACAAGCCGATGCTCATGACATGCATGGGTGACCATTCCACCTTTACACCACTTGTGTGCTTGGTAGGGGCTAACATGACAAATATTTGCCAGTGATTCTACAACTGAACTACACCTACCTAGTCCAATTGAGTTATGGCATATGTATTTTGCTAACTCACCTATTTGGTGTGTTCACATTACGGATAGCTTGTACATAGTACTCTAGTACTTATGTTGGTTATTATCACTTATCTTTGTTGGTAGTCTAGATCTTTTGAGGGCAACAAGGAGAATAATATTTCAGCCTTTCATCTTTGTGTGTGTCTAATCCATTGTTGTCAGAGTGCATGTATGAGCAACAAGGAGAAGAAGATTTCAGCCTTTCATCTTTGTGTATGCATTATCCATTGTTGTGAGTGTGTGTATACTTTCACGAGCTCAACCTCTCTCTTCTACCCCAATATTTTCACTTCTCCCTTACAAAGTGATAATGCAGCTCAATGTGCTTCATCCTAGCATGGTATATTGGGTTACTCTCACCAACTGTATACTACTCACGTTGTCACAGTAAATGACAATGGCCCTATCCACACAGGCTCACCCATATCACCAAATAGCTTATGAAACCAAGCTACCTCCCATAGTAGTGTTCCTGTAATCTTCCTCTGTATTTGATAAGGCCTATCAATGGTTGTTTTGCTCCAACTCATAGCATCACTTCTAAAAGAAAACATAAAGTTGCTAGTAGATCTCATGTCTGTTGTGTCGACGCTGCCAGCCTAGTCAACATCTGTGTACCCATGTAGTTGTATCTCTATGTTGGCCTTATAGAAAAGTCAAAGTAGTTGTATCTCTATGCCCATCTCATAGAAAATTCCATAATCAATTGTGGACTTTATGTACCTGAAAATCCATCTAGCCACATCCAAGTTTAGCTTCCTAGGGGCTTGCATAAACTGATTCACAAGTCTATCAACATAGCTCAAATCTAGCCTAGTAATGGTCATATATATCAAGCTACCCACTATGTGACTGTACATAGTGGGGTTCTCTAAAAACTCACATGTATATGCAAAACACTTTGTGTTATGCTCTAATGGCACTAAAATAGGCTTACAACCTATCATACCATGCTTGGACAACATGTTCAAGCCATGCTGCCTCTGTGTAAGAAAAAAATGCCATGAGGTGATCTCACCACCTCTATACCCAATAAATGCCACAGCTCACCCAAATCCTTCATCTCAAACTTTTGCCTTCAAAGGAATCTTGGCATCATGTATATCAGATCACTATCACTAGTGATAAGTCATCCACATAAATGACTAATATCATGATCCCTCTTTTTGTCTTTTTTACATAGAGTAAAAAATCTACATTGGATATCTGAAATATAATGGTAACAAGATACTCCCCGATCTTGTTTGACCATGCTCTAGGTTTGTGCTTCAAGATATACAAGGCTTTGCATAACCTGCACACAAAATCTAGGTGTGCATTACTCTCATGTTGTCCTGGTGGCAGTATCATGAATACTTCTTCACCTTACACGAAAGCATTCTTTGCATCCATCTAACCAACCCTTTATTGCAGCTATAGTAATGATAGCTCACAATTACCATTTTTACAATAGTCAATGCCATTGGTCTGCACGTAATCCTTGGCAACCTATCTTTCTTGAAAATATTCGTCGAGAAAAAGTACCTTTAACTAGGCCAAGCAATTGGCAGAAATTTAGAAAAAGTCCCATCATCGATATCGAAGTAGAAAAAGCTACTAAATGTGAGTACGATGTGAATGCCATGTGATAGGCTCTGAGTGGATGTGATAAGATGTGAATGGATGTGATAAGATGTTAATGGATGTGATAAGATGTGGGTGGATGTGATAAGATGTGAATGTGATGTAAATGGATGTGGATATGAAGAGATGTGGATGTGATGTGAACCAGGATATATGTGAATGGATAAGATGCAATGTGAATGGATGTGATGTGATGTGATATGGATATGGATAGATGTGAATGGATATGATGTGATGTGAAATGGATGTGATGTGATGTGAATCAAGATAGATGTGAATGGATGTGAATGTGATGTGATGTAAATAGATGTGAATGGATGAGATGTGATGTGAATAGATGTGATGTGATGTGAAATGGATGTGATGTGAATCGAGATAGATGTGAATGAATGAGATGTGATGTGATGTGAATCGGGATTGATGTGAATGGATGAGATGTGATGTGAATGGATGTGATGTGATGTAAAATGGATGTGATGTGAATCGGGATAGATGTGAATGGATGTAAATGTGATGTGATGTAAATAGATGTATATAGATGTAAATGGATGAGATGTGATGTGAATGGATGTGAATGGATGTAAATGGATGTGATGTGAATGGATGTGATGTAAATAAATGTGAATGGTTGAGATGTGATGTGAATGGATGTGATGTGATGTGAAATGGATGTGATGTGATATGATATGAATTGGGATAGATGTGAATGAATGAGATGTGATGTGATGTGAATCGAGATAGATGTGAATGGATGAGATGTGAATGGATGAGATGTGATGTGAATGGATGTGATGTGATGTGAAATGGATGTGATGTGAATCGGGATAGATGTGAATGAATGAGATGTGATGTGATGTGAATCGGGATAGATGTGAATGGATGAGATGTGATGTGAATGGATGTGAATGTGATGTGATGTGATATGAATCGGGATAGATGTGAATGAATGAGATGTGATGTGATATAATGTGATGTGATGTGAATCGGGATAGATGTGAATGGATGAGATGTGATGTGAATGGATGTGATGTGAATCGGGATAGATGTGAATGGATGAGATGCAATGTGAATGGATGTGATGTGATATGGATATGGGTAGATGTGAATAGATGAGATGTGATGAGGATAGATGTAATGAGATGTAATATGATGTGACTAGATGAGAATGGATGAAGGACGATGGGAATACATATGATTGGATGTGGATTAAGCAATGTGAATTGATGTAGAAGAATGTGGAATAACGAGAAATGATGTGGAATAATGAGGAAAGATGAGAGTTCGTTAGAAACTGTATTTATGACCTGTTTTTAATGACTGTTTTGTCAAGAATGCTGGGGACACATTTCGACCATCTTGTGAATGAGGTCGTGGAGACCTAAGTGATAAAGTTACAACAGCTGATGGAGAGTCAACGAAGGACGTCTCACGTAGAAAGGTCGGCCGAGGTCTTGACCAGCCTCGGTTCGATTTAAATGGTGAGTTTCCAGTACGGTGGATGAGGGACCAAGGAAACGGCCTATGAGTGAAGCGCTAGGTGACCTGCGAAGGAGCCAGAGGGTGCTGACCATACGGTGCCGGGCTCTGGGTCGCCGAAGATACCCACACGTACGTCGAGGAAGAAAATGGAACAAGGAGTTATAGTTGCTTTCTGAACTCGGGCAATGCCATGGATCTGGTTGATTGGCCTTAGTGGTCCTCAATGGATGAGTCTTCAACAATCCTTGGAGCTTTCTTCTCAACATACTAAACCAATTGATTGGTTGGGGGCTTCCTTCTAAGATAAAAAGGCAAGCCAAATCTAGAGGTGAAGTAATTTCATGGTTTTCATTAATATTCTCAAAAGATTTCATTTCTCAACCCCTCTCAAGCTTGAGAAGTTTCAAATTAATTGTTTTCAATGCAAATCAAGCTTTCTATAAGAATTTCATAGTCATTCCTATGACTAATCTTTAGCAAATGAATGCTTCTCATTTGATAAATTCTTAATTCAAAATCAATCTCTAAGCTTGTTAAGCTAGTGGTTAAGAAAATGGCTTTTTATGCTTTTATGCTAATAAAATTATAGTAAACTTATGATTTAATTCCATAAATTGGATTTAAGTCTAGGGATAGTTATTCTATCATAATTATATTACAAAGTCTTATTCTTTTCAAAAATATTGAAAATTATCAGTAATAGCAGCGAAGCTATGGCAATTTTTTTAGAAATTAATACATAACTCATTTTTATGTATAATGCTAAAAGAGGACTTCCTACTATATTCTAGGATTGGACATCCTATGCTAAAAGAATGATTTTCATCAAATTCATAAGAAACTAATTTTTAGTGTTTATGCATAAATAATTAATTTAAGAAAAGAGAAATTTTAGATGAATTTATTTTATGCATGATAAATTTTTAAATGATAAAAGAGGAATTCCCATTACATTTGGAATTCAATCATTTAAATGGTAAAAGTGAAATTCTTGACATATTTAAATTAATGAATATTTTTATTTGATTTTAAAGAGGAATTTTAGACAAATTTATTTTATGCATGAGAAATTTGTAAATGATAAAAGAGGAATTCCCATGAAATTTGGAATTAAATCATTTAAATGGTAAAAGTGGAATTCTTGACATATTTGAAATAATGGATATTGTTATTAAAGAAAAGAGGAATTTTAGATAAATTTATTTTATGATAAAAGAGGAACTCCCATGACATTTGGAATTCAATCAATTAAATGCAAGAAAAGGAATTCCCATGATATTTAAGATCCAAGAAATTAAATGGAAAAAGAGAAATTTTTAGCATAATTCAAATTATGAGTATTTATCAAAAGTGGAATTTTGAGCATTATTAATTTTATTGGCAAATATGGGTAGAATTGATTTTTGTAAATCCCATGAATCTTTTACTCAAAAGAAGAATATTGAATATATTTAACTTGAGAAATTTGAGAAAGAATATGAAAATATCCGTCAAGAAAAAGTACCTTTAACTAGGCCAAGCAATTGGCAGAAATTTAAAAAAAGTCCCATCATCAGTATCGAAGTAGAAAAAGCTACTAAATGTGATTACGATGTGAATAAGATGTGAATGCGATGTGATAGGATGTGAGTGGATGTGATAAGATGTGAATGTGATGTAAATGGATGTGGATGTGAAGAGATTTTGATGTGATGTGAATCGGGATAGATGTGAATGGATGAGATGCAATGTGAATGGATGTGATGTGATGTGATATGGATATGGATAGATGTGAACGGATGAGATGTGATGTGAATGGATGTGATATGATGTGAAATGGATGTGATGTGATGTGATGTGAATCGGGATAGATGTGAATGGATGTGAATGTGATGTGAATGTGATGTGATGTAAATAGATGTGAATGGATGAGATGTGATGTGCATGGATGTGATGTGATGTGATGTGAAATGGATGTGATGTGATGTGATATTAATGAATGAGATGTGATGTGATGTGAATCGGGATAGATGTGAATGGATGAGATGTGATGTGATATGAAATGGATCTGATGTGATGTGATGTGAATCGGGATAGATGTGAATGGATGTGAATGTGATGTGATGTAAATAGATGTGAATGGATGTGATGTGATGTGATATGAAATGGATGTGATGTGAATCAGGATAAATGTGAATGAATGAGATGTGATGTGATGTGAATCGGGATAGATGTGGATGGATGAGATGTGATGTGAATGGATGTGATGTGATGTGAAATGGATGTGATATGAATCGGGATAGATGTGAATGAATGAGATATGAATCGGGATAGATGTGAATGGATGTGATGTGATGTGAAATGGATGTGATGTGAATCGGGATAGATGTGAATGAATGAGATGTGAATCGGGATAGATGTGAATGAATGAGATGTGATGTGATGTGAATCGGGATAGATGTGAATGGATGAGATGTGATGTGAATGGATGTGATGCGAATTGGGATAGATGTGAATGGATGAGATGCAATGTCAATGGATGTGATGTGATGTGATATGGATATGGGTAGATTTGAATGGATGAGATGTGATGAGGATAGATGTAATGAGATTTAATATGATGTGACTAGATGAGAATGGATGAAGGAATATGGGAATACATATGATTGGATGTGGATTAAGTAATGTGAATTGATGTAGAAGAATGTGGAATAACGAGAAATGATGTGGAACAATGAGGAAAGATGAGAGTTCGTTAGAAATTGTATTTCTGACCTGTTTTTAATGAATGCTGGTGGGGAAGCATTTTGACCATCTTGTGAATGAGGTCGTGGAGACCTAAGTGATAAAGTTGCAACAGCTGAGATGGAGAGTCAACGGAGAACGTCTCGCGTAGCAAGGCCGGCCGAGGTCTTGACCAGTCTCGATTCGATTTAAATGGTGAGCTTCCGGTACGGTGGATGAGGGACCAAGGAAGCGGCCTATGAGTGAAGCGCTAGGTGACCTGCGAAGGAGCCTAGAGGGTGCTCACCATACGGTGCTCAGGCTGTGGGTCGTCGAAGATACCCACACGTGCGTCAAGAAAGAAAATGGAACAAGGAGTTAGAGTTGTTTTCTGAACTCGGGCATGGATCTGGTTGATTGGCCTTGCTGGTCCTCAAAACGGATGAGTCCATGGCTCTTTTATATGGATCTGTTGGTTGATCTTGCTCATCTTCAACGTAGAGTCCATCTGGATTTTTATAAGTGAATATATTTCCGGGTACTATGAGCTAGGAATTGCAAAGGCCCCTGAGTGTACAGGTGGTGAGCAATCTGGTTGCCAATGATGCCATGGGTATACCGATGAAGGAATGATTATAAATTAGAATTCAATCGGATATTTTGGAGGATTATGATCAATGATACTATGGCTTCATTAAAAGATTGTTTTAAAGACAACTGAATCTGTGAAGCAGGCAATTTCATATTGGGTGTGTAAGTGGTGTGACTATCTTGAACTTTGCTTGAAGCGCCGGCTAGGAGGCTTGGGAACTCTTTTCCCTTGTACCCGTGGTAAAAACATAACCAAATTCCTAAATGGATCCTATCACTACAGTGGTTGGACGGTTGGCTAACCCATGGGATTGGATGGGGTTAGGCTAGACTGATGGATCCCTAAAATGAGACTCAATTCTATTAAGTTACGATAGATGAAGTAAATCCCGGATAGTCTTTGTTCTATGGAAAAGAATCAACGGCTTTGCCTCTCGATGAGGAAAAAAGCATTGGTCTCTATGATCCAAGTGCAAGTCTTTTCCTTGATCTGATCAGGTGACTTACGGGTTCGATCGGATCAGTTTGGTTAGTTAAGGCTCTTGACTATGTTAGAATAAAAATATCCTGGAAGAATCTCCTGTGCTTTCTGGGCGACGGAAGTTTTTCCGGGTTTGGTTTTGGAAGAACCGAGGGATTAGTCTCTTGTTCGGATATCCGTGGGCGAGGCCCCAAGTGAGAGGCTCTGCCCTCCGCAAGAAGTGCTACTTCCGCTGCTAGCACCACCGATTTCGCTGCGCGGAGGGGCAGGGATCTTTCAAGCATCCTCTATTCCCTCATTAGAATATAACAACTTTGTCAAATACACATGCACTCTCTCAAGACAAAAGAAAAACCCTGAAAACCCCTTAGCTGCAATAAAACCAAAGAGAGAGGGAACATCTAGAGGAGAAGAGGAGAGGGAGAAGAGAAAAGTTAATGTGATGAGCAAAGAATTCCAAGAGAAGATCTTAATGTGATGTATTTCACGAACACACACCCTAAGTAGCCCACACTTAGCTTTCTTAATAAGAAACAAACTCACCCAATGTGAAACACAACAAAAATCTATCTCTTGATAAGAACTATTTGAGTAGAATGAATATGAGAAAATGACAATAAATATATCTTCTATAACCTCGTGGGGTTCACTATATGTAAACCTTCTATATCATGTGTGTTCAAGGCCTATTTTAAAAACCCCTTATCTGTGAATATTTCATGAATAAATCACACCCTTTTTCTATTCAACCTATAAATACCCCCTTTAAATGGTACCCTTCTATATGTAACAAATGTGTAAACCCCCCCTAGTCTATAACAAAGTGGATGCAAAATTATTCTTTGAAGAAATAAGAAAAACTAGGAGGAATCCTCCCCTTCTTCACCATTATCAACCATGAAACATATACAAAGAAGAACTCTCACCACCCGTGATGAACAATTACAACCCGACACCCACAATGGCTGTGCAAGGTTTCGACTAGCACGGTAACCTTGTCCTCATCGGGGTGGAGGCTTTCTCGAGTAAAAAGAGCTTGAAGTCTCTTGCTAATGCACCCACATAGATCGTGATGAAGTTGGGATCCTCTCTTGCGTGTGATATTGAGCTCTACCTTCACACCCTCCATTGTCACACACATGCTTGCTTAAATAGGTTTTCAAGAGCCATGTCCTCCTCTCCTTTCTACTATAAAAGACTAGTGCTGCGATGAGTATGCTGAAATTGGCATCCTTTTATCACCAAAAAAACTTCTTTTTTAAGCAAAAAAAGTTCTTTTTTCAATCCCAGCCTCTCCTTCTTCTTTCTTTCTAAAAACTGGGGTGTAGCGCAGCACTGGAGACATGCACAGTCAACAACAATACACAATCGTCGAGGAAACATGAGACTCAAAACCACTAAGGGCACCCAAAAGGTACAAATTTACATAGGTGAAGGAGAGAAGATGCCAAAGCACCGGGCACACAAGCAACATGCACCACAATCCAAGGTAAAGGCAGGGTCGTGCTTTTAGCCTATAAGGGCTCTCTTTTCCACGGATAGGGGGCCTGTGGGATTAAAAAAAGCCCCATGCCCATGCCTTCAACAAAAAAAGGAAAAAAAAAACTTAACCCCTCCATTCAATGTCCAAAAAAATAATAATAATAATACAAAGCTTATTCTTATGGTATTCAAATGCCAAAACTAAACCTATATATTTATTTGCCAAACAAAAAAATTAAACCTCATAATGTTTCCAAAGGCAATTCCTCTCTTCTCGTGAGGTCCAAAAAAGAGGGAAACGAATCCCGATCAATAGATCCAAGACCAAGGAATATGTATTGAATAACTAGTATGCCGAATACACACGTGTTCAAAATTGGTCGCAAAATGCCAAAGTGAAAAAAAAAGCTTGCAATTCAAAGCTCGCAGAAAAAAAATCCCTTGGCTCATACCTAATATCACCAAAAATAGAAGATACACTACTTACAAGGTGGTGAACGAGGAATGCTGATGCATAATCACATGCAAAAATGACAAACGAATATACAAAACACATCTCAAACTAACACTGAGATCTCCATTGAGGTAATTGTGGAACAAATTTCTCAAGCATGTAAATTGATCAACCATCCAACATAAAGCAACTGTAACAAATTTAACATAAACCAAGCTTGAAAAAAAAGCACTATGTGGGCTCTTAGATTTCTATTCATCCAATGAGATAAGTATCTCCAAAGTTGAGAATATCCTTGTAAAATGTTTCTAGGGATGAGGGAGGGTTTCCCAAGGATACCCAAGTTAGTGGGATGATTTCTATTTCTACATAACTCAGATCATCAATTGGTTTTATTTTCGAGATTGTTCATTCTTCTATATGGTCATCACACACACACACTGTCACAGGAGCATTGTGAGTCAACCTCCACTAGGCATCATGGAATAGCGAGATGTGAAGTCATCGAGATAAATTGCTCTTTGTATGAAACCATTTTTTATGAATCTTAAGAAATGATCTCTATAATACATCTTAGTAGGCAATGGGCCTACTAGTGTGATCGATGTGTTATGTGTGTATAGCCCCAATAGATCGTATCAGATCCCCCAATTCTTATCCTCATGTGTAAAGTGTAGGAAATCTAGAACATATTGAAATGGAGGGAGCCTGTCCAAGCTAGATTGGTTAGGTTCCACACTGGGAGGGATCCCGTCTGAGCTAGATTGGTCAGGGTCCATATTAGGAGGGATTTAATCCGAGCTAGACTAGTTAGGGTCCATATCGGGAGTGGATGCCTCCATGCTTAGTATTTCTAACAAGTGATCTCTCACATATTACAATACATAGCTTTGCATGACATTATCACAATGGGTGCGATCTTGCCCCCCTCATGTTTGTGGCCGATCCCCACACATGAGAAATTTATACTTTTCATTCCAATAATAGGCCATATCCTCCAAAAATAAAAAAAAGTGTGTGGTTCTTCACACGGAACTCTCTTTTGCCCAAAATGGAGAGTTTTATCAAAATTAATTACTTGAGGCTAGGTAAAATATTTTTATGCTTTGCAAAATATCAAAGTTTAAATATTTTTCAAGCTTTATGCTTTCAAGTCTAAGCTTGATGATGTGCATAAGCTTGCACATGTTTACAAAGCTTGTTCAAAATTGTGAATGCCTTCCAAAACAATAATCTATTTGCATCCACATTAATCTTCCAAGTCCTCCTCACCTATACAATACCCAACAAATAATTTGGTAAATCCAACACATATTCCATAGGCAAATTACCTATCACCACACACATGTTCAAGTACTCTAGGAATCACCCACACACATGTTCAAGTACTCTAGGAATCACCCCACCATATAAATCTATTGTTACAAACACTAGAGGCTCCAAGCATATATCAATGTGTATCAAATTTACTAATATTTATAATGGTATCACCCATGATATTAATCTAGGCAAAGATAATCTAGGTATCCCCAAATTTCCTAAGAAGGTAGGATCATATTTTTAAGAGGGCTTAAAAATATTATCCCAAAATATTTTTAAGAGGCTTCTCAGAATTATCCTAAAATGTGTTTAAGTGGCCTCATTTATTTATCTAAGAGGGTAGGCTAATATTTTACATTCTTATAACACAGAAACCATTCAAAGGATAGGTAAAACATAGTCGAAGAGGAGACATTTAAGAGGATAGAATGATCCATGAAGCATCCCATGCCTCATTCATTTAGTGTGAGGAGGAGTAGGGCACCTTTGAATGTGTAAAAAGATGATCCACATGTTTTTTTGCTGCGCAACTCAATACATTTGTTATATTTCTAGGTATAAATTGGCCAAAAATGTTCACTATAGGCATCAAAAACCAAGGATTTATTACCATGAGACTAATGTCTTTTCTTTAAACCATGGACTAAAGTTATAAAAGTTATCTTATATCTTAAACCATGGACTAAATTTATAAAAGATAGTAGGTAGGGCTAAGATAATGTATTTTAAGCCCTCTTAAAAATATTATTCTACCCTCTTAGATAATTCTTGAATGCCTCGATTGTTTTTTCGTCATACCAAATTATGTGAATATTGTGGGTGATTCCATTTTAAATTTTAATACATTTGGTGCACATTAACGCTAAGATTCCTCCCTCCAGCTTTTGAGGTGAAAAGGTGTAAGAACCTTCCCTTCTGTTCTTGAAATTATTCCCCTCTCTGAAATAGAAGAAAGATCTTGTTTTACCCTGTTTTGGCCTAGAGAGAGATAATCCAAAATTTAGATATCTTTGGATATAAAAATCCTCCTAGTGTCTAAAATGGATTCCCCTAAAACAAAAGTTCAAAATGAACTTTCCAATGTGCATTAGGAATTAATTGAAAAGGGTATAAGGGACCTTAGCCTAAGGGTCTACATTTTCAGAAATTTTTGGATTATGGTCCAATTAAGGTTCCAATGGGCCAATTAGATTAATCAAAGTTTTGGGATGAGGTAAATCCAAAGAATAAAAGAAAATACCTAAAAATGAGTAAATTCTCACATAAGATGAAGAGTTGACAGAGTACAAGGTTTATTAAATAAAAATTATGAGATATTACTAAAACAATGAGATATTTTGGAATAATGATGCATTTTTGACACCTTGGTAAGGAGAGGGGGACTCTTGAGGTAGGCGCCTAATTCACATGTGTGGAAGGGTTTTTAATTCAAAAAATTTGTGATATTTTTATCTCTCCTCTCTCCTGGATCAAACCAAATCAAAAAGGGAGCCAAACTAGTCCAAATCTTGTCCAAATTGAGTCAAACTGAACCTGGAAAATTCTAGAACCCAGTTGGACTTGGTTAGTGGCCTCCCTCACCTATAAATAGACCCTTAGTCTTTTGTAAAAAAAATCTGTGAGCTATACCATAACAGTATTATTAAAATAATCATATTTTCTATTATTCTTTAAATTTTTCTCTCTTTTGGGAGCTTGGAGCTCTCTCTCTCTCTCTCTAAAACAACTCTTGGAGTTACTCTTCTCCTCTTGGTGGACCAACTGATTGGTTGGGGGCTTCACTGCTAAAGAGAATCAAGCCAAACTTGGAGGTAAAATCAATTTTTATGGTTTTTTTCAATTTATCTCAATGACTTTCTTCTTCTCAACCCCTCTCAAGCTTGAGAAGCTTTCTAAATAATTGTTTTTAATTCAATTCAAGCTTTCCCTTAAAGTCTTAATGCTTAATTAAGAGAAAGTTAATCTTTATGCTTATTTGTAATGCTTTCTTTAAGTAAATCTCTCTCTCTAAAAGAATAGCCATCTTTATGGCTAAATCCTTTGAAAAAGGATGCCTCTCAATGATAGTCTCTTAATTCAAAGCTAAACTCTAGGCTTGATAAGCTAGAGATTAAGAAAATGGTATTCTAATGATTTTGTGTTAACAAAATAATAGTTATTTCTTTTAAATTATTTATAAGTAGTTAAAAACTACTTTGATTGATTCTAAATGAGAAATAGATTATCCTATCAATTTGGAAAAAGAGAAATAATGGAATTAGCTTAATCTAGTGGGATAATCATAATTAAGTTTATGATTATGGTTAAAATTATGATTTAAATTCATAATTTTATTTTAAGCATAAAAGAGGAACTACTATCATATTTCCATTACAAGTTTTTATTCTTTAGAAAAATTTGAGAATTATCAGTAATAGCAGAGCGAAGCTATGGTAAAATTTTCAGAAAATAATACATATCTTAATTTTATGCATAATGCTAAAAGAGGACTTCCTACCATATTCTAGGATTGGACATCCTATGCAAAAAGAATGATTTTTATCATATTCATGAGAAATAATTTTTTTATATTTATGCTTAATTAATTGATTAAGAGAAAAGAGTAATTTTGATAAATTTATTTTTATGCAAAAAGAGGAATTCCCATGATATTTGAGAATAAAGTATTTAAGCAAAAAGAGGAATTCCCATGATATTTGAGAATAAAGTATTTAAATGGTAAAAGAGTAATTTTTGGTAAATTTATTTTTATGCAAAAAGAGGAATTCCCATGATAAATTAAGAATTAAGTATTTAAATGGTAAAAGATTAATTTTTGGTAAATTTATTTTTATGCAAAAAGAGGAATTCCCATGATATTTGAGAATCAAGTATTTAAATGGTAAAAGAGAATATATTTCACTTGAGAAATTTGAGAAAGAATATGAAAATATCCATCGAGAAAAAGTACCTTTAACTAGGCCAAGCGTTGGCAGAAACTTAGAAAAGTCCCATCGGTATATCGAAAGTAGAAAACAGTACTAAAAGTGGATGTGAATGTGATAAGATGTGAATGCGATGTGATAAGATGTGAATGCGATGTGATAAGCTGTGGATGAGATGTGATGTGATGTAAATGTGAATGTGATGAGATGTGAGTGGATGTGATGAGATGTGGATGAGATGCGATGTGAGTGGATGTGATGAGATGTGGATGAGATGTGATGTGATGTAAATGGATGTGGATGTGAATGTTATAAGATGTGAATGTGATGAGATGTGGATGAGATGTGATGTGATGTAAATGGATGTGGATGTGGATGAGATGTGATGTGATGTAAATGGATGTGGATGTGAATGTGATGAGATTTGATGATATGTGAATGGTGTGATGTGATGTAAATGGATGAGAATGAGATGTGAAGTGATAAATATGCATGTGAATGAATGGATGGATGTGGATAGATGTGAATGTGAACGAATGGATGGATGTGGATGAATGTGATAAGATGTGAATGGATGTGATGAGATATGGATAGATGTGGATGTGATGTAATGTAGATGGAATGAATGAGATGTGATGTGAATAGATGTGGACGTGATGTAATGTGGATGGAATGAATGTGATGTGATATGGATGGAATGAATGTGATGTGATAAGGAAGATGTGGATGGAATGTATGTGATGTGATGAGGATGCAATGAATGTGATGGATGTGAATGGGTGTGATGGGTGTGATGAGTGTGATGGGTGTGATGGATGTGAATAGGTGTGATGAGATGTCAATGGATGCGATGAGATGTGAATGGATGTGAATGTGATATGATGATATCTAAATGAATGTGATGTAATGTGAACGGATGGATGAGATGTAAGGCGGATGAATGAGGATCTAGATAGATGTGAATGGATGAGATGTGAGGTGAATGGATGTGATGTGATGTGATGTGGATCTAGATAGATGTGAATGGACGAGATGTGAGGTAAATGGATGTGATGTGATGTGATGTGGATCGGGGTAGATAAGAATGGATGAGATTTGATGTGAATGGATGTGATGTGATGTGATGTGGATATGGGTAGATGTGAATGGATGAGATGTAATGAGGATGGATGTGACGTGATGTGATGAGGATCTGAATAGATGTAATTGGATGTGATGAGATGTGATGTGGATGAATGTGATGTGATGTGGATAGATGTGATGAGATGTATTATGATATGATTGGATGAGAATGGATGAAGATGATGGGAATACATATGGCTGGATGTGGAATAAGCAATGTGAATTGATGTAGAAGAATGTGGAATAACGAGAAATGATGTGGAACAATGTGGAAAGATGAGAGTTCATTAGAAACTGTATTTATGACCTGTTTTTAAATGATTGTTTTATGACAAGAATACTGGGGAAGCATTTTGACCATCTTGTGAATGAGGTTGTGGAGACCTAAGTGATAAAGTTGCAACAGCAGACGAAGAGTCAACAAAGGACGTCTCGCTTAGCAAGGTCTTGACCAGCCTCGGTTCGATTTAAATGGTGAGCTACCGGTACGGTGGATGAGGGACCAAGGAAGCGGCCTATGAGTGAAGTGCTGGGTGATCTGCGAAGGAGCCTAGAGGGTACTTACCATACGGTGCTCGGGCTCTGGGTCGCCGAAGATACCCACGCGTGCGTCAAGGAGGAAAATGGAACAAGGAGTTAGAGTTGTTTTCTGAACTCGAGCATGGATCTGGTTGATTATCCTTGCTGGTCCTCAACGGATGCGTCCATGTCTCTTTTATATGGATCTGTTGGTTGATCTTGCTGATCTTCAAACGGAGAGTCCATCTAGATTTTCTTATGTGATTATATTGTCGGGTACTATGAGCTAGGAACTATTGAAAAGGCCCCTGAGTGAACAGGTGGTGAGCATTCTGGTTGCCAATGATGCCATAGGTACACCAATGAAGGAATGATTGGAAATTAGAATTCAAGCTGGATATTTTGGAGGATTATGATCAATAATACTATGGTTTCATTAAAAGATTATTTTAAAGACAGCTGAATCTGTGAAACAGGCAATTTCAGATTGGGTGTGTAAGTGGTGTGACTATCTTGAACTTTGCTTGAAGCGTCGGCTAGGGGGCCTGGGAACTCTTTTCCCTGGTACCCACCGGGACAAAACATAACTAAATTTCTAAATGGATCCTATGTCTACAGTGGTTGGCTAACCCATAGGATTGGATTGGGGTTAGGCTGGATTGATGGATCCCTAAAATATTATTCTACCCTCTTAGATAATTCAGGGATGCCTTGATTGTTTTTTCATCATGCCAAATTATGTGAATATTGTGGGTGATTCCATTTTAAATTTTAATACATTTGGTGCACATTAACATATACTTGCAGATTCCTATGTTTTTGGCAGTTGGTTTGTATCCTAGGGTGATTCTTGGAGTACTTATGCCTAATGAACATGTGTGTGGTCATGGTTGGTATGCCTATGGAATAACTGTTTACCAATTTATTGCTGAATATTTCATAGGTGAAGAGGAATCAAAAGATTGAAGTGAATGCACACAAGTTATTTATTTGGAAAGACATTCGTTGTTTTGGACAAGCTTTGTATATATGTACAAGCTTGTGTACATCCATTTATTTATTTTTATAAGCTTATACTTGAAGCATATATGTGTATATATTTATTTTATTTACTTGGGGCTAGGGAAAGCTTAATAGCTTTTCCCAAGATCTAAGTAATCTAATATTGAAGAGCTCTCTATTTTTGGTAAATCAAGAGCACCGTGTAAGAAAAAGCACAACTTTTGTATTTTTGGAGACTATGGCCTATTTCAACAATTGAGTGCTTAAAAATACTCATGTGTGGGGAATAGGCCACACGCGTTGGGGGGAAAGATTTCACCCATGTGTTAATTTCTAAAGCTTGGTTTTTGTGGAATTTATTACAATAGTTTAAGTTAAATGATTAAATGATTATTTTTCTTGAGAATTTATCTTCCACAAATTCTTAGATGGAGATACTTGTGTCAGTGGTATCAGAGCATGGGCTAGGTCAATTTGTGGAAGAAATTGAAAAGGATTACAAATTAAAGGCTAAAGACAAGGGTTGAAGAGTAGAGGTATTTGTGACCATTGGACAATAAGGGCAAAGGAAGGTGTAAACCACTATTGTTCACATAAAACCACTCAAAAAATAGAAACCGCTTTTTAATCCCTTAATCCTCGCACCATAGATGTATTTAGCAAGCAAAGGAGGCTCTAAAACCGCTCAAATCTCATGAAAATAAGTTGTTTCGTCTTCTCTACTTCGTCAAGGATTGTAGGCAACTCACAATAAGCTCTCCCTCATGACATGTGCACCTAATTCCAGCTATTGAGGTTTTTATTAATTGTAATTAAGCCCATAATCTCAAAAGGCCAAAAAAGGCTTTAAACAAGCTTAAATCCTCAATTTTTTGGAACTTTCAATGGTCAAATGAGTTGATGTAATTTTTTGATGGGTACTCAAAGCTTCAGCCAATAATTCCAAAATTTTTGAAATTATAGGTGATTTGCAGTAATGTTTTGGGCCAGAAACTCAATTGTTTTTTCTTATTTTGAGCATAAAAATGCCTCAAAAGTGAGAAAAAACCAAATAAATTCATGAAAATTCTTGAAAATTTTCTTCTAGCTTTGGCAACAAGAATTGACATTTTCAAGTAGTGGATAAATCGCAATGGATAAATCGCAAAGATTAATTTCATATTTAACCCACACTCAAGCTCATATATATACTCGCACAAACTCCACCGGAATTATTACGTGAAGCAAGACTCGGGTTCGGTCGACCTTCGACAAAAGGTTTTTGTTCAAATTCAACATGAATTCAAGCCATCTCGTGAAACTGAGATAATTAAATCAATGTGCTTTATTTAATAATCTATAAATTATTTATTACACTTTTTTATTTATTTATCTGTTTGCACAATTTACCTGCATAACCCACAATGCAAGAGCAAATTGTTGCACTTCAAGAGCAAATAGCCAATGAGCATGATTATAGGCACGAGTTAGAGCATAGTATTAAGGGTTCTAAGCACAAACATGATTTTTATGATTCTGATGAAGAGAAATATTATCATGTTAGATATATTATTAAGGCTACATTGTGTACCTAGAGTTCTCGAAAAGATTCACGCATTAGATGAAAGGTATTCACTTTCCAAAACTATGATGGAAAGAAATACGCTTGAGTGCTTATTGCATGGCTCAATCAACTTAAACATTATTTTTCAAGCAAAAAATTCTAAAAAAAAGACAAGATTAAACTTGCAAGCCTCGAATTGAAAGTGTCACTTTATGGTGTGGAATATGATTAAAAAGCAGGGAAAGCATGAACCTAGTACATAGAAGGAATTCCAAAAGCTTTTAAAGAAACATTTTCTTCCTTCCCAATACAAGGCTAAAGCTCGTCAATGATGGAATACTTTATGCCAAGTGGAGAAAGAGATTTGACTGGATATGCCAAGTGGACTAGTAGACAAGACGATTCCTTTCTTAAGCTTAAGAAAGCTTTGGCTCATGTACTAGTTCTTACATTACTAGATTTTTAACATTACTAGGTTTTTAAACGACCATTGTTTGTAGTAGTTACTGATGCAAGTAGGCAAGGGTTTGGTGCTATACTCATGCAAGATGGACATCCCATTTCCTATGAGAATCATAAGCTTAGACTAGTAGAAAGAAATTATAATACATATGAGAAAGAATTAGTTGTTGTTGTTTATGCTTTGAGACTTTGGAAACATTATTTAATGGGATATGACCAACAGAGTGTTCGTCATTTGTTAACCTAGCTTTTGATTTCTGAGTGCCATATCAAATGGGCTTCATTTATATAGAGTTTCCAACTCATGATCCAATATCAATGAAGGAAGAAAAACGTTATGATAGATGCTTTAAGTGGACGTCCTATTGTCCATAACATCTTTGTGATAGAGTGAACCCTTGAGTCCTATAAGAGAGTCCTATGAGCATGACCCTAATTTCTCTTAAATTTGGATCAAGCTTAGAGGAACCTTATTGGTGATTACTCGTGTTATGATGGTTACTTCTTCTTTCATAAGAGATTGTGTGTTATAACACGTTAGCAAGTTAAATAGGTAGTTGACGTGGACTACCTGGAAATATTCCCTTCCCAAATATTAAAAAATATATCTTTTTGAGTATTGAACAAAAATTTACAATTTAATTTTCTTACAATTTAAATAACTTAAAGTAAATAAAAGCACTACCTTCAAAATATATCAATTTTTTGCACTTGAATCATCTTTGAAAAACCCATGTTTATACAATACTTTATTTTTTGATTATTACACAAATAGCAGCTTCTAAAGAAAAAAAAGTTTGTAAGATTTAAAAGACTTGCACATACAACATACAAGACACGCTAGAAAACATAGATGTTATGCATACAAATATAAAGAAAAACTTAAAGAAAAATATTCAGACACGTAAGGGTCTTCAGAGTTGCAAGGGCCTCAACAGAAGTAGATGGTATAGCTAGAAGCAAGGTCATAATAGATAGTTGGGAGTTATTCTAAGATGCTAGTAGTAGAAGCATGTGCCAGCATAAGGTCTAGGAAGCAATGGGGTGGTGGGTGGCGAAGGCAGTGAGCTAGAGAGGAAGGTGGGTTAGCAGGCCAATCTCTCAAAGGAGAGAGGTGGTGTTGGCAAGAGGGGAGGCGGTGTAGTGTAAGGAGAGAGATGAGTGGAAAGAGACAAGTGCATGGAAGAAGGGGACACAACTTTGGTAGGAGGGTGTAGAAGGAGAGGAAGCAGCGTAGGAGGCCCGATGAGAAGACAACGAAGGAGGCGCAATGCAAAGGAGACAATGATGAGAAGGAAAACAAAACAAAAAAGCACATGTTATTTTTAGGAAAAAAATATTTAAAAATGGAGGATGACACCATCCTAGAGTGAGACACAAAGGAAAAAGTTGAGGAAAGCAAGAGAGAGGTAAACTTATGCTCACATTTTGTAGCAATTGAGATGTTCAACATCCAAATTGTTGGAATTAGGGTTGCAGGAAAGTACACAAAGCTTGGAGAAGAAGAAGCAAGAATGCACACAACACAAAGTGTATTAGATTGTGTCAATGTACAAAAGATAAGTTAGCCCTAGAATGATGGGCGTATATACAAGTCGGGGAAAAAAACCTCCTAAAGCGGGAAAAAATGCCCTGGCGGTCCTAAGTGTGTTCACACACATCACTGCCTATATATATGGCAACAAATCCCCCCTGGGAGTGATGGTGTGAACGAGAGCTGGCACTCATGTATAGGGGAGTGTCATGCCCGAAGTAGATCAATCCACAAAGGGGAGCAAGCCCAAAGCTTTGCGGAAAGCTTCGAACTTGTCTCACGAGGAAGCGCCTTTGTGAAAAGATCGGCGAGGTTGTCCTGTGTTGGCACATAGGCCAAGCTGATCTCTCCTGCTCTGCTGAGAGTCTCTCCCTGACATAGTGATAATGCACCTCAATGTGCTTTGTGCGAGCATGAAAAACTGGGTCTCTCGCAACTGTCAATACGCTCTGACTGTCAATGAAGATAGAGGTGGCAGACTCCTGTCCAACACCCAAGTCAGCCATAAGCCGTCTGAGCCACACACACTCAACCGTAGTTGTGAAAGCTGCCCTGTACTCAGTTTCACAACTCGAAGTGGCCACAGTAGGTTGCTTCTTGCTCAACCAAGATATGCATGAGCTACCGAGCATGAAACAAAAACCACTTGTGGACACTCTTGTGTTATAGCAACCAGCCCAATCTGAGTCCGAAAAAGCATGCAAATCTGGCGGCGGAAACGATCCCCCCTTGGGATAAAACAACCCAAGATGTATGGTGCCACTCAAGTAGCGAAAGATGCGTTTAATTGCCTTCCAATGCTGAGACCCTGGGCTATGCATAAACCTGCTCACCTGTGAGACTGCAAACTGAATGTCTGACCTCGTAATGCATACATAGATGATGCAACCAACAGCTATCTGATAGAGTGTGACATCAAAGTGATCTCCAGCATCATGAAGACTCAACTTCAAACTTGTCTCCATTGGAGTAGCAATAGGCTTGCAGTCTTCAAGGCCAAATCTCCGCAACAATGTCTCAATATACTTTGTTTGACACAAAGCAATACCTCCATCACATTGCTTAAACTGTATCCCCAAATAATGATGCAAAAGAGGCATTCAAATCAGCCTTAAAATCAGCAATATGACTCTCATTTGGTCCTGTGAGTAGCATGTCATCGACATAGAGAGCAATGATTAGATGTACATCATCCACACGTTTAGCATACAAAGTGCTTTCTGTTGGACTATTCTGAAAACCTTGTGCAGTCAAATATGCATGTATCTTTTCATACCAAGCTCGTGGAGCTTTTTTTAAACCATATAAAGCTTTTTTCAACCTGCACACTTTGTTTTCCTGCCCTCTTTGAACAAAACCACGAGGCTGCGATACATACACCTCCTCATGCAAGTCTCCATTCAAGAACGCAGTCTTTATGTCCAACTGATGTACATTCCAACCATTATGAGCTGCCAATGCACAAATGCTACGAATGGTAGTCATACGACAAGTGGGAGCAAAGGTCTCATCAAAATCAATGCCCTTTTCTTGAGCATAACCCTTTGCAACAAGTTTAGCTTTATAGCGATCAACACTGCCATCTGGCTTTCGTTTCAACTTAAAAACCCACTTACATCCAATGGCCTTTTTACCAATAGGCAAATCACACAAAGACTATGTACCATTCTTCATTATAGCATCATATTCACTTTGCATTGCAGCCAACCAATTTTCTGATTTTTGTGCCTCATCAAATGAAAGAGGTTCTTCCTCTTCACACATACTAGACACAGCCAAAGCATAACAATCTGATGCATAAGAGGCATGCTGAAAACCTGAACGAGTACGACTAGACATAGGTGCATCAATTTTACTATCACGCAAGGTTTGCACCAGCCATTTAGGCATACCTCTAGCCTGCTCATTTTCAGCCCTATCCTCATAAATTACATCCTGTAAATCTGCATCAGAAATAGGCTGATCTATGCTATCGTTTGAAATCTGCATAGGCTGAATATTTGCCTCATTAGGACTTACATTTGAATTCCCACCTGTAAACAGAGGCAACAACGTATCAAATACATCCCGTGAGCTCACACCTGCCTCTTTGGTACATGATAACAAAGGCTGCATAGCATCTTCCACAAAAACAACATCTCGACTAATCAAGATACGCTTTGACTGCGGATGATACAATCTGTAACCCTTGCTCTCAGCATTGTAACCAACAAAAATGCATTTGACAGCCTTATCATCCAATTTTCTGCGTTGTTGCACAGGCACTAAAGCATAAGCCAAGCAACCAAAGACACGCAAGTGACCAATAGAAGGCTTTCTGCCATGCCAATATTTGTATGGAGTAATAGACTGCAAGGCCTTAGTGGGACACCTGTTGAGTACATATGCAGCACACATGACAGCCTCAAGCTAAAACGCATGTGGCAAAGCTTGGCTCTTGACCATACATCGTGCCATCTCCATAAGTGACCCATTTTTTCTCTCAGCAACACCATTTTGCTGAGGGGTATATGGCACTGTACATTGGTGTTTTATCCCACGACTAGCCAGAAATGCATCAAACTCTTTAGACAAGTACTCCCCTCCTCGATCAGAACGGAGGGTGCCCATAGTACAATTGGATACATTTTCAACCATACGTAAAAACTGTTTGAAGCACAAAAACACTTCGGACTTTGCCTTCAGTGGATATACCCATGCATGCCTTGATTAATCATCAATGAAAGTCACGAAGTATAAGTGTTTACCAAATGACAGAGTTTGCATAGGCTCACATACATCACTATGTACAAGTTGCAATTTGCGAGTGGCCCGCACAGAACCATCCTTTGGAAACGCAGAACGTTGCATTTTGCCCAAAATACAGCCTTCACAAACATTTTTCAATGGTGCCTCAAGAGGGGGCAATGAAGCAACCATATCAAATTTCTGCAAACGCAGCAAACTAGCAAAGTTTAGATGACCAAAACGAGCATGCCATAGTTTTGCATCTGAAACTACCTTTTCATCAGAAATTGCATTTGCTGAATCTTCCACACACTTGTCATAAGAATTGAGCCTATACAGCCCACGAAACAAGGTGCCAGATACAATAATTGTATCACCAGAAGTCAAATCATGAACAGTACATCTGTCATCCACAAATTTGACTACAATTCCAAGTCTAGCAAGCGCGCGCAGAGACAGACAATAGATTCTTCTTTATCCCTGGCACATACAAAGCATCTGAAAGTGTGAAAGTGCTGCCATTTGTAGCAGTAAGCATAATTTTACCAATGCCCTTCACTGGGTAAGAAGCATTATTGGCACATGTGATTATTCCCATTAGGGACAGCCTCAAGACAAGTGAACATATCACGATGCGAGGTAATGTGCTTTGTAGCACCACTGTCAAAATACCATACATGAGAGTCAACAGAAACTGCCAAACATGCATCATGTACAGATGGGTCATACTGGCAATACACGCTAAATGCCCATTCTGTATCCTGCACAACATTTGCAGAATCTGCATTTGTAGAAGCATCCGCTATTGTGGCTGCATTTGACTCTTTCTTCTTTGCCTCTTTAGCCTTTAGCTTAGGGCAATTCTTAATGACATGATCATTTGCCTTACAATAGTTGCACCTGATCTTTTTCTTGCCTTTATCAAGAGCCTTCTCAGACTTATTGTTGCTACCTGTGGAAGGAGAAGAAGTTGCAGACCTATTAATAGGAGAAGAAACAGTGGAAGGAGCTGCCTTACCACTTCTTCTCTGCTGGGCAGCAATAAATGCCTGATCAACTGCACGCTGCCTAGCCCTGTTTTGCCTGGACTGCGCTTCTTACAAGAGCTTGTTGACTAAATTATCATACTTGACAACATCAGGTCTGTCCTCAGTAACAAGTCTCCACGTGGAAGCAAAAGTCTGATATGACTCAAGTAAAGCATCAAGAACAGTCTACACAAGAGAATGATCAGGAATAATCTCACCTACAAAAATCAACTGTTCCTTGAGATCTTTAATCTTAGCAAGAAAAACATTCATGTCATCATCTTCCTGCATAATCTTCGATTCTAGCTCTTGACGCAGGTAAGAGATTTTGGCCTCGTTACGACCTGCATACAAACCAGCTAGAATATCCCAAGCATGTTTTGCTGTTTTAGCTGAACGAATATGTGGGGTGATGTTACATTTGACAGAAAGTGCAATCAAGGCATGATCTTGCGCATCTTTACCATCCCAACGAGCTTGTTCAGTAGTGGGTAAAACAGCAGCAACAGTAGAGCTGCTAGAACCTGCAACATCCTCAACAGATCCTACATCCACAGAACCTGGACGTACATCCATACCCTGCACAATGTTCCACACTCCTTTTGCAACCAAAACATGCTGCATCATGTATGCCCAAAGTGGGTAGTTGCTGTCTCCATCCAGTTTGTCATCAACAGACAACATGCGAAATACATCATTGCTGTTATCAGCCCATGGCCACTGACTGAAACTGATGCAAAAGCTACCTGTAATGAAGCAAAGACTGAACAGAAAACAACTCGTGCTATGTAGCACGGTCCACAATAGAATACGTATGCCTGTTTTGCAGAAAATTGCACTGTCGAAATTTCTGCACAAAATGACGAAAACACCTGTGCAGAACTTGAAATGCAAAAACGGAGCCCGAAACGACCTCAGATGCAATTTCTGAGAAAGCCCTATGGGCTTATTTACAGAGTATAGGGACCTGCAAGCGCTCGTGAAAGCTCACCTCAATCGGAGAACGTGAGCCGGAGGGTGCCGACGGCGTAGCCCTGGGAGACGATGCCTGGTCTGATACCAATTGTTGGAATTAGGGTTGCAGGAAAGCACACAAAGCTTGGAGAAGAAGAAGCAAGAATGCACACAACACAAAGTGTATTAGATTGTGTCAATGTACAAAAGATAAGTTAGCCCTAGAATGATGGGCGTATATACAAGTCGGGGAAAAAAACCTCCTAAAGCGGGAAAAAATGCCTTGGCGGTCCTAAGTGTGTTCACACACATCACTGCCTATATATATGGCAACACAAATCGCCAAAATTTGGACGTCGAGCATCAAATTACCTTAATTTGGATGCAAAACATCCATATGCATGTTTGAAGTGCTAATTGAGGCCAAAAGTGTACCCACTTGATATAGCCTCTAAAGGCAAGAGTTTTTAGGAAAACGGCCTGCAAATGACTACCAACCACACTAATGGCTACATGTCAAAAACCATATAGGCCATACCGTGCATGGATCTTCGGGCCGGCGGGGGTACATGTAGGGGTGTGCCTGTGGGAAAGGACAAGAGTGCCTTTCAGGTGTTGGGGCATCACCCGTTACCTACGAAGGGTGCTCGTGGGTACTAAATACATGCAATTTAGTGAAAAATAGACTCCCGGGCATTTGAGAGAGGTAATAAATAGACTCCCAGGCATCACCCGTTACCTACGAAGGGTGCCCGTGGGTAATAAATACATGCAATTTAGTGAAAAATAGACTCCCAGGCATTTGAGAGAGGTGTGTGCACTTTACGGGCACGGGCCATGGGGGTGAGGCCCACGAAATGTGCCCAGGGTCGTTCGATGGGCAACAGAAATTGTTTTGGTGAAAATTTCTAGAGTGCTCCCGAGACCCCAAGGGCATGCTCCGTCTGCTAGAATAGCTGCTAAATTTTGTCGGAAGTTACAGATTTTAAAACTTTGGAGCTTAACTAAAGCTACTCTAGTCACCCGTTTTGAACCCTGAAAAATTCCCTACCTAGGATAAATCCATGCCGAACATTCCAAATTTGAATTCATAAATATAAAATTCCAAGCAAAACTAGCTCATTTTAAAAACACCCGAAAAATATTAACTTTTGGTGAGGAAAGCAAGAGAGGGGTAAACTTATTCTGACACTTTGTAGCAATTACATCCAAATTGCCACAGTTTTGATGTTCAACATCCAAATTGCCTCAATTTTAATGCAAAATATCCATATGCATGTTTGAAGTACTGATGTAGGCCAAAAGTGTACCCGCTTGATATAGCCTCTAAAGGCATGTGGTTTTAGGAAAGTGGCCTGTAACTGACTACCAACCACACTAATGGCTACATATCAAAAACCATATGAGCCATACCGTGAACGGCCCTTCGGACTGGGGAGTACGTGTGGGGGTGTGCTCGTGTGGGAAAGGACAAGAGTGCCTTTCGGGCGTTAGGACATCGCTCGTTACCTTACGAAGGGCGACCGTGGGTAATAAACACACACAATTTAGTGAAAAATAGACTCTCGTGCCTTTGAGAGAGGTGTGCACACAGGTCGGGTGCTTAATGGGTGGGGACCATGGTGGGGCCCACAACACGTGCCTAGGGTCATCCGACAGGCGTCGAATTTTTTTTTGGTGAAAACGTTCGGGGTTACCCTGGGACCCCAAGGGTGTTCTCCGTCCCCTCTGATTGGCCGCCTAGATAGCTTCTAAATTTGGTCGAAAATTATAGATGTTAAAACTTTGGAGCTTAATTAAAGCTACTCTGGTTACCCGTTTTAACCCCGAAAAAAATCCCTACCCATGGTAAATTCATGGCAAACATTCCAAATTTGAATTCAAAATTACAAAATTCTAAGCAAAACTAGCTCATTTTAAAAACACTCCAAAAATAGTAAGTTTTGGTGAGGAAAGCAAGAGAGAGGTAAACTTATGCTGGCGTTTTGCATAACAATTTGAATATTCAACATCCAAATCACCACAACTTGGAGTCGAACATTCGAATTGTCTCAATTGGGATGCAAAACATTCATATGCATGTTCAAAGTGCTAATTTAGAACAAAAGTATACCCGCTTGATAATATAGCCTTTAAAGGCACGCACTTTTAGGAAAGTAGCTTGTAAATGGCTATCAACAACACTAATAGCTGCATGTCAAAAACCATGTAGGCCATACCATGAACGGCCCTTTGGGCTGAGGAGTACGTGTAGGGGTGCGTCCCCTTGGGCCCCTCCTAGGGGGACGTGACGTCGCTTGCACCCCCTACTAATGTGTCGTATCGAGCAGTATCATTATTGTTCCAATTGTACGTTGTGATGGACCCAAAATTTTCAACCCATGTGCTATAGATAACTCACCACACATCTCACTAGATTATAACAATTTGGATGTGAGACATCCAAAGCACACCAAGATAAATATTAAAAAAAAACATCAAAATTGTAAGAACATGCCTAGGATGTTGTTCAACCTTCAAGCTATAAATAAAAACATAAACATATATATTGAAATATCCAAATTGAAATAAAATGGATGTTGGACATTCAAATTAAAATAAAATGGATGTTGGACATCCAAATTGAGACATAATGGATGTTGGACATCCATTTTTATTCAATTTTGAAAAGTTGTCTACTTTCTCAAGTAACAATTTGTCAAAAAATCTCAACTTTTTGACTTTATTTGTAATTTTGTATCGTGTCAAATTTGTATAGAGTGCCCAAAATTTTGTCATTTTTTGGGCATGATTTACTCGTACAATGTTTGCAAAAAAAGCCTTGAAAATATCTTTTTTGAAAGGAATCTTTAAAAGGTGCCCAATGTTTCATTTCTTGAGGTAATATTACCTATTTTACTCGCAAATGTGTTTTATACAACCCTTCAGATAATTTGTATTGGAGAAAATGCATCAACCACCATACCTGGGTGATCGAGGTGTTTCTGCTACTTAATAATTAGTGTCTAGAGAATTCTTTTGGCCTTATCTTAAACAACATGTAGCAAAATTTGTGGTTAAATACTCAATTTGTTAAAAAATTAAAAGCTATAAAGGTAAGACCTAAGGACTTCTCACACCTTTACCAATCCCTAATAATAATTGGGAATAGATATAAATGGACTTCATTTTACGGGCTTGCCTACTACATCCGGTAATAACCTAATTTAGACTACAGTGGACTATCTAAGCAAGTAGGTCTATTTCCTACCTTGTAAAGAAAACATTAAATTTTTAGTAAACCACGATCGTATTTATCAAGGAATTTTTTTTTCATATTACGGTTTGCCAAAAGTCCTTATTTTTTACAAAGACTCTAGATTTTGTCACTCTTTTCTCCAACTTAGGCACTAAGTTGGACTTCTCCAACACTTTCCTAAAACTTCAATGGAAGATTTTTAGACCTATGTGGAGCTTATAAAATATTTCCAGCATGAAGATTTGGCAAGAAACAACTGTAAAAAGTGATTTTTATGAGCTTTTTAAGCTTCTAAGCTCACAAGCTTGTATTTTTCAAGCCTTAAAGCCATGGTTCCTCACAAAATAAAATTCTTATGTGAGGGGAGGATATTTTGCACAGGCACCATCAATTCTACAAAACACATCTCAAACTGACACCAGAATCTCCATCGAGGCAATTATGGAATCGATTTCTCTGGCACATGAATTAGCAACATAAAGCAATTGCAACAAATTCAACCTAAACCAAGCTTGAAAATAGCACATTAAAATACTTAGCTATGCACGATACTATGAAAGGGTGCAATTTTCCCTCCTCATGTGTGTGGCCTATATCCCGACACATGATTATTTTTATACTTTTCATTCCAATAATAGGCCATAGTCTCCAACATACAAAAAATTGTACTTGATGCTAGGCTAAAGTGTTTTCACGCTTTACAAAATATGAAAGTTTAAATGTTTCCCAAGGTCTATGCTTTCAAGTCTAAGCTTGCAAAATCGGCAACAATTGAACACGTCCCACACACAATCCAAAGGATCCGTGGGTAAAACGAGCATGAAGGTTTCGAGGAAGAAAAAGAACCGCTGCCGAAGTGCTGTCACACAGAAAAAAGATTTGGAGATCTTTGGGAGAGGGAACAAAGAGAGAGAGAGAGAGAGAGAGAGAGAGAGAGAGAGAGAGAGAGAGGAGACAGTTTTTGGTGGTATGTTAGGTGAGAATTTTTTGGATGAGAGGGTAGAAGGCTGACCTCAAGGTCTATGCTTTCAAGTCTAAGCTTGCAAAATCGGCAACAATTAAACACGTCCCACACACAATCCAAAGGATCCGTGGGTAAAACGAGCATGAAGGTTTCGAGGAAGAAAAAGAACCGCTCTGCCGAAGTGCTGTCACACAGAAAAAAGATTTGGAGATCTTTGGGAGAGGGAACAAAGAGAGAGAGAGAGAGAGAGAGAGAGAGAGAGGAGACAGTTTTTGGTGGTATGTTAGGTGAGAATTTTTTGGATGAGAGGGTAGAAGGCTGACCTCAAGGTCTATGCTTTCAAGTCTAAGCTTGCAAAATCGGCAACAATTGAACATGTCCCACACACAATCCAAAGGATCCGTGGGTAAAACGAGCATGAAGGTTTCGAGGAAGAAAAAGAACCGCTGCCGAAGTGCTGTCACACAGAAAAAAGATTTGGAGATCTTTGGGAGAGGGAACAAAGAGAGAGAGAGAGAGAGAGAGAGTTTTTGGTGGTATGTTAGGTGAGAATTTTTTGGATGAGAGGGTAGAAGGCTGACCTCCTTTCCATAAAATTTATGGAAAAGTCTTGAAAGGAAGACGACTTTTTCCCTAGAAAAAGGGAATAAAATTTATGGAAAAGCCTTGAAAGGAAGACTTTTCCCCTGAAAAGTAAAGGGGAAAAAGAGAAATGTCCGGACCCGTACTCGAACCGGAGACCTCTAGTGTGTGAGACTAGCGTGATAACCAACTACACCATCCGGACAGTACGGTTGACGGGGGGGCGTTGCGAGAATCGAACTCGCGGCCTCTCGCACCCAAAGCGAGAATCATACCACTAGACCAAACGCCCAACCGTGGCAACCGAACGTGACTCGTGCACTGTAATCTCTGTGTCTCGTTCGGGTAGCAGGAAGGGGACTTAACATGGCACACGCCGCTCGCCAACAAAAGAGCATATGTTTTTCAGGAGGTTGATTGAATGAGAGGCTTCAGAGGGCGTATATAAAAGACGTACTTTTCCACCTCGTAGTATATATATATTTTACTTACATGAGTGGCCCACATCTATCCGACCCCAACGCTAAGGTTCCCATTTTGCATAACTGCGCTCTTTCTCTATTCTCCTTTTAAGGCATGGGCCCTTTGTGGGAATTATAAGTAGCATATTCTTTGTGGGTCCCATCCTCACTTTTTTAAGCGATTTTTAAAGAAAAGGAATCCATCGTGATATGAAGAAGCATGGTCAAGGGCCATGCAATCAAAGAAAAATTGCGAATATTTTTTTGTAATGATAATTGGAAAGACCTAGAAAGGAACAAACCTTAGTAACATTCTATCACACGGGAGTGAGATTGTTCAGATATTTATTTTTGTAAAAGAAAGCCGGTGGAGCAAGCAAGGATTTTTCTGAATTTTTATCATCCAATTTTTGTAAAAGAAAAGCTTGTGGGGCAAGCAACGGCTATGTAACCTATTTTTGAAGTAATAAAATCTATAAATACTCAAGCGTGGATGCTTTTGTCACACGCTTGGGGGGGGGGGCAGTTGCGACCCAATCTGGTGTTCTCACGTGTTTCTATATTTTGTTGTTGCGCACATTTCCCGCGGTCTATGGTTTCCTGTTTCAACGGCCTGGCTGAAAGGTGTGTGTTTGGGGCACTCAAATGGCCCGGGACCAGCAGCAGGTCCTGTGTGTTCAGGTGCATAGAGCAGTGCAAGCACAAGATCCAAGGATCCACGCGACGAATGTCACACCAGTAGGCAGCAACAACCAAGTAGCGTGGGCACACGCCCTGACAAGAGACAACTATCAGGGTAACGCGAAGCATAGACGCGGACATCGTCGACGTCGACTATATTTAACACCGGTTGACTCTGGCAACACGAACAGTTGCACCGACAGTGGGCGCACAGGCTGACGGTGCACAACCGGCCCCAGCGAGAGCATCACATTGTGTGGGTTTCTCCTTAAGAGACGAACCATTCTACCCCATATACCCTCTTTTCAAGGAATCGAAACAGTATGTGGGATATACTGGGAGTTGCATGGTAGTGCGTGGTGATGAGCAGGAGGGAAAGAAGAAGAAGAGGAGAGAGAAGAAAGAGAAGAAGGAGAAGAAGAGGAGGAGAGAGAAGGAAAAGAAGAGGAGGAGGAGGAGAGTGAAGAAAGAGAAGAAGAAGAGGAGAGGGAAGAGTAAAAGAGAAGAAGAAGAGGAGGAGAGAGAAGGAAAAGAAGACGAAGAAGAGGAGGAGGAGGAGAGAGAAGAAAGAGAAGAGGAACGGGAGAGAGAAGAAAGGGAAGAAGAAGAAGAGGAGGAGGAGGAAAGAGAAGAAAGAGAAGAAGAGGAGGAGAGAGAAGGAAAAGGAGAAGAAGAAGAGGAGGAGAGAGACGGAAAAGAAGAAGAAGAAGAGAGGGAGATAAAGAAGAGAAGAAATAAGAGAAAGAAGAGAGAAGAAGCAAGCAGGAGGAGAAGAACAAGAGGAGAGAGAAGAAGAAGCAGAGAAAGAAAAAAAGCAAGAACAAAAGATAGAAAAAAATGAAAAACAAGAGCGATTATTGCTATATGAGACCAAACATAAATAATTTTATATTAGTATGACCAAACCACATTCGATGTGTCATCAGCTCTGTAGGGATACGTGACTTGAATAAATGTTTTTAGTTATGCACCTCACTCAAGCCGATGTTATTGTAGGCCATATGGTTATTTTACTTAACTAGTTTAAAACCTTGAGTTTGTACATGAGGGTAGGCATATTGTTATGTGTGGTGTAATCATGATGATGTACAAGTTATACCAATAATCTCTACCATGGAGTCCTGTTGAGCTTCTGACAATTATCAGCTCTACTTATGCACGATAAGTCATCATCTTTACTGAATGATTACATTTTAAGTTATTTACGAATTGTTTTAAATTCTACATTTTTCTTACTTTTTTTATTTTTCTAGTCAACAATACATCAAGATAAGACCACCCTACTTTTGCATTTTATTTTACATCGTCAAGTTTTATTTGATATTTTTTAAATTTTTGTAGCAACTTTTTATTATTAAAAAATGGTTTTTTCCAAGAAACCAATGACACTCCAAACCTCGACATTAACATTTTTGAGCCTAAAACCTCTCCAAAATCATTTGATACATCTCTTAATGACCATTACACAGGTATTCACACTAAGTAAGATGATTCACAAAAGGCTAATAAACATGATTCAAAGAAGTGTTTAAGGTATAACGAGATTGGACATATCACATCAAATTATCCATGGAAGTCAAAGTTTATTTCACTTGGAATCAATATGACCAATGATGATGAAGTACAAGTGTTATGGGCTACCACACCTTCAAGAAGGAACTCTATTCATTCACCTTTGGAAGAAGCAATAGAACACAACTGTCGCTTCAAGCTCATGTCCCTTGAGGTCTCCAAGCTCACTTGAGAAGCTCCAATCTTCCAAGCTTCACCTCCACGCTGTCATCACTGTAGAGTCGCTCACACTACCACACAAGGTAATCTCTCTCTCACACTTCACCACACAAGCATGAAAGCATACAAGTATAAAGAAGGCACATGTGCTAGAGTACTCTCTCACACACTCTCTCTCTCAAGACAAAGCAAGAACTCTCATAGCACAAAGGGGGATTGTGTCTGTTCATTATGAGAAAATACCTTATATACAATTGGCCCTTATTCACACTTGGGTGCCCAAAACTTACTAACTAAGGCTTTGGGTGGCCAATCTCTCATAATGTTACAACCTTTATAGTGCCTTTGCATGACACTTATTAATGTCCTCAAATGGAGGAGCATAATTGTTAATCCTAACTGGGACTAACATCCCCCCTATCTGATATAGGTTCTATCCTCAGAACCTGTCACACTGAGGCCTAAAGACCTGTTCACCGAACTCATGACGATAGAAGTTATGGCGTGATTGAAGCTTTTTCAGGGTTCTGCTGAATGCAGAGTATGATCTCTAGAACCCGGTGTCTACCATATCTTCAAATGTGACATGCATACATATTGGTAAACACCTGAGGTGATGATAGTATAACATCATGCCTCTATCAGTGGGACCTTGGTTCATGTCGAATAAGAGTTGATCTGCATCATATCCATCATATCTCTCTGTGGGTTGGTCAATAAGAACCACGATCAACTTCAGAAATCGAACACTAGCCACAATAGCAGGATACGATATGCGATGCCATGCATGTATCCAAGTCAGCAATTGCTTCCTTTGATGTCCTATATCTGAAAATGTTGCTGGCCAAAATATAAGAAAGTTGTAACAGATATGTGAATCCCGCTACTTGGCATCATGGAATTCCAATGGTGTCCATCTTTGTTTCAGTGGCATATATAATGGGTCCATCTTTGTTTCAGTGGCATATATAATGGGTCCACTCTCTGTGTGAGCAGAGCACACATGTACTGGTGACTATATTCTGGAATAGTCAAGAACTCCTTTTGCCATGCTGGCTGTATACCAAAATCTTCAAGTCTGAGGTTTGCATCCTCTGTGAAAATTGGTGTATAGCCTCCTCGTGTATGGACTATATGGGCCTTTCTCCACCTGCGGAAGTAGTAGCTGATCATGAATGTTACAATTCTGATTTCAAGTAAAGCTGCCAAGTGTGTGTTAGCCAGCTTTGTATGCCTTGTGACATTGGACCATAAGGTGCCTTCTCCAGCTAAGGGCAATAATTCTTCTAGCTCTGGCCTTAGTTCTCGGGGAGAGGGTATGGTACATAAGGCTACTTTATAGGTGTAACGTTAGAGTACGCTTCTGGCAAGATCCACCTTGTAGGTTGAAAAGGTGTTATTTGCATTAACACCTTGAACATTAACTTTGGTTTCAATAATGGATTTCCTGCTCTGATGACTGCTTCATATTCTACAGCAGACAAAGTCTCAAGAGCAGTTTCATCAGTAAAAGACTCAAGAGTATCTTGTGGTAGAGTTTGACTAACCTCTTGAGTTGGCCCGTGGGTGGAGATAGGTGGGGTGCCAGAGCAACTCCTCGACGGCAAGAGTGTGAGTGGGAAATTCTAATGGAAGAGAAATAAGACGTGAGAAATACAATCTGCTTGAAATTTATCAGTAGGAGGAATACTAGGGTATGGATTTAGTAATGTACTTGCTACAGATGAAAACACCGGATAAGTTGGAAGATTATATGAGCTTGGTGTCTCATATAGCAATAATTGTTTTTTTTCATTTTTCTCTCTCTCTTTCTGTTAGATTACCGTAACACCACTACGGGCATTACCACAGGAGGGGACGGCCTCTGGCTCACCACCCAGCCCATAGAGGAAGAATGAGGATTGCTCCTCATCCCCCAGGCTATATAGTGTGTGGCCTGCCGTCCACACTAGCCTGGCCGCCCATGACTCCGCATGTGCATCCTCTCCCACTGAACCCCGGATGGCCACATCCTCGGCGCTCCGACCGAGACGTTGACGCTAAAGCCCCATCTGGCCATCCGGTCTGCCGCCGTCGGTCACACAGGCGTTACAGCCTACGTGACACTTTCTTTCTTTCTTTTTTCCTTTCTCTTCTTCTTCTTCTCTCTCTCTCCTCTTCTTCTTTTTTCCTTTCTCTTCTTCTTGTTCTTCTTCTTCTCTCTCTCTCCTCTTCTTCTTCTCCTCCTTTCTTCTTCTCTCTTCTTTCTTCTTTTATTTCTCTTCTTTCTTCTCTTCTTTATCTCCTTTCTTCTTCTTCTTCTTCTTCTTCTTCTTCTTCTTCTTTTCCTTCTCTCTCCTCCTCCTCTTCTTCTTCTTCCCTTTCTTCTCTCTCTTCTTCTTCTTCTTCTTCTCTCTTTCTTCTCTCGTCTTCTTCTTTTTTTCCTTCTCTCTCCTCCTCCTTCTCTTCTTCTTCTCTTTCTTCTCTCTCCTCTTTTTCTTCTCCTTCTTCTCTTTCTTCTCTCTCCTCTTCTTCTTCTTTCCCCTCGGCTCACCATGCACTGCCATGCTGCTCCCAGTATATCCCACACATTATTTTGATGCCTCGAAAAGAAGGTATATGGGGTAGAATGGTTCATCGTTTGAGGAGACACCCACGCAACTTGATGCTCCCGCTGACCGGTTCCGTACCGTCAACCCATGTGCCTCATGTCAGTGCAGAAGTTCGTGTTGCCAATCAGCCGGCATTGTATGCAGTTGTCACCCCCCCTTGATATCCACTTATATATGAACAACCTCTTTTGTCTAACAACGAATCAAAGATGGTGCTCCAGTAAATCCTAAGAGCCTTGTGAAAATATCTACACAATTCTCTGTTATTGGGTGTTCAAACCCTAAGATCTCTCTAGATAATTGTTATGCATAAACATGCATAAATTAGGCATAAACTCAACCCAAGGGATGCACACATGAATAATAAATGAAATACATCATACCTTTACCTTGATGTCCCATACCATCAAGAGGTATAACTCCAATCCAATAGCATGTAGCTAAAGTGTGAAATGGTAGATGAGTAGATATGGACCTCTACACAAGAGACCATAGCCCAAGCCTCCAAGCCTCCAAGCCCCCAAGCCCCCTTGAGTGTGCCCCATGCCCCTATTATATAGGAGGGCCCTCAAGTGACTCTTGACTTTCCATTTCCCATGTGTGACCCTTGGATGCCTGACCCTAACCTTAACCCTTAAGGTTAGTCCTAACCCATGCTCCACTAGAGCTTGTTTCCATGCTCCCATGCTCACAAGCCTAATGTGGGTTAGCCTCCTAGTATATGCACACATAATGTGTATATAACATAGCACACATAATGTACATATAGCATACTTCCCCTCTCTCAAAACATTGCACTCTTGCAATGAAAAGGAGAACTGCGCTGAACAATCTCAACCGACTCCCAAGTCGAATCCTCAATTTCCCTATCTTTCCACCTAATTTTAATCTCAAGGATAAGTCAACTACAAAGTTTCCTTTCCTTGAATTCATGTACCATATCAGGTTCATGTGTGGAACATAGGATAAATAATCGACTTCAACGAGTTCTTGAGGAGTAACTCTGTTATCCTCACCTCCTAGTTTCCCTTTCAAAATATTGATATAAAAGACTGGATGAACTCTAACATGTGGAGGTAGTTTTAAGTTCAAACGCAACCGTGCCTGCAAAACCGGAATCTTATTCTAGGAAAGATTGTGGAAGAGTAGAGAATTCACAAGAATTAATTCAACCATAAAAACCATTGCTTTGCAAGCTTCAACTAAATCAAATCAATTGAAATTTAAACAAAATTAAAAATACTTAGCTCAATAGACCATATTGAGTGCAATCTTCCCCCCTCTTGTGCGTGGCCTCTCCCCACACAAGAGTATTTCTTTATTAGCTTTCTTTTTCACCAAAATTAGGCCATAGCCCCCAAAATATACAAGATGTGCTTTTTAGAGAGCACGGCACTCTTCTTTAACAAAAATAGAGTGTCAAATATTGGGACTAGGGTAAAGCCATAGGCTTTAATAAATTCCGCATAATAAATGTATCTTTCCTAAAGTTCAAAATGAAAAAATCATTTGCTAAAGTTGCAAGCTACTATGCTTGCCAAAAATGAAATGTGATGAACCAAGACATTTCTTCCAAAGTAAACTCTTCAATTCCCATAGTCTTCATCACCTGAAAATATAAGCCCAATTAATTATTAAATTAATCCCACAAATATTAAACAGGCACAAATCATCACCAACTCATGACTACCAGGCGTAAGTACCCCAGGAATCACCCTACCATACAAACCTAACTGAAATAATCATAGGTGGCCTCAAACATACGTCATATACCGCACGTATTAATATTTATAGTGGTATCACACACGATATTAACCTAGCCGGCATGACGCAAGAGTAACCTAGGCGTCCCCAAATTACTCAAGAGGGGATAAATAATATTTTTCTAGAGGACTTAAAATATATTCTCATGACATCCCTCTTGTTTGAGTTTGCAATTGTCCTCAATTGTGGATTTGCTGGGTTTGAAAAGAATGAAGAATTTCAAGGTAAACTCGGAAAAATTTCTCAGGCATCCATTTAGCATCTTCTTGAGGATGATTCTTGAAAGTCAAAAGATACTTGAAGTATTGATTACCTGTTCTTGTTGTTATTATCTCTTGGTTAATGATAGCATCAGGAACTAGTACTTCTTCCTCTCTTTCAATAAGAGGTGGTTCCTCATATGTTGGGTGAGTAGGAAGTGTTCCTCGAAAAGGTTTCAAGAGATGGATATGAAAAGAATTGTGGATATTCCAATTAGATGGAAGCTCTAGTCTATAGGCCACATCATTAATCTTTTGAAGGATTTTAAATGGCCCATAATATCTAGGCGCTAGCTTCACTGCAGGGAATTTTTCCACACTCTTTAATCGACGTTTTTCAATTCTCAAAAGTACATAATCACCTTCTTGAAATGAAAAATCTTTACGCTTCCTATTTGCTTGAGATGTATACTTCTCTTGAGCTCTTGCAATACAATCATGCACTTCAGATAAAATGCGATCAAAGTCTCTAACATATTGGTCGGCAGCTTCAATCTTATGAGAGAGTCTAGTAGCCGAAATAGGCAAAGCTCTACCATAGATGATATCAAATGGTGCTCGACCAGTAGCAGTATGAGGAGTATTATTATAAGCAAATTGGAGTAGGTGTATGTACTTATCCCATGCACTAGGTTGCTGGGAAACATAGGCTCTAAGCATATCTAAGATAGTGCTATTTGTAACTTCGGTTTGCCCATTCGATTTCGGATGGAAAGCCGTGGAAAAATCTAACTTAGTGCCTAAGTTTGAGAAAAGAGCAACCCAAAAGTGACTACAAAATTTAGAATCTCTATCAAAAACTATCACTTTGGGTAGTCCATGATGAACAAAAATTTGCTTAACAAATATGTTCGCGGCTTGCTGAGAAGTTAGTGTCTTTTTACATGGAATGAAATAGGCTTGCTTACTAAATCTGTCCACTATTGTCCAAATCATGTCATGATGACTGGAAGTAGTAGGAAAGCCAGTAATGAAGTCCATAGACACTTGTTCCCATGGTCTATCAGGAATAGGTAGAGGCATAAGCAATCCCAAAGCTTTGCCTTTGTAGCTTTTAATTGTTTGGCAAATGTTACATTCAGCTACAAATTTAGCTACATCATTCTTCAAATGAGGCCAAAAGAATTCTCGAGAAACTACTTGAAGTGTTGTGGAAACTCCTCTATGTCCCACAGGTTGGTGCATCTCTTCTAAGACAAGTTATCTATAAGGTTGAGTAACACAATATTTTCTCAAAGAAAAGATAGCCATCATTATGAGAATAACTTCCTTGAGGTGTCCAATTGTTTTTATGCAATTTGATCCATATTTGAGAAAAATCTGGATCAACTTCATAAGTTTCTTTCATAAGTACAAATGGTTCACTTTCAATAATGGAAATGTTGTTGATATTTGGTCTTCGACTCAAAGCATCGGCAACAACATTTTCTTTTCCAGGTTGGTATTGAATCATAGGTTGGAAACTTTGAATGAAAGATGCCCATTTGATGTGCCTATCTGAAATAAGAGGTTGCGTAAGCAAATGCCTAATGCTTTGTTGATCTGTCTTGATGAGAAATTCAGAGCCCATTAGGTAATGCTTCCAGATTTTCAAAGCATGCACTACTGCTGATAATTCCTTGTCATATGTGCTATAATTTTGCTCTGCAGGCTTAAGCTTTCTACTTTGATAAGCAATAGGATGGTTGTCTTGCATAAGAACAGCTCCAAATCCTTTGCCACTAGCATCAGTCACTACTATAAAGAATGGTCTTTGAAAATCAGGTAGTGTAAGAACTGGTGCTTGTGTTAAAGCATTCTTGAGTGTTGCAAAAGATTTATCTTGCTTTTCAGTCTAATTGAAATTTGTCGCTTTCTTAAGGAGTTCAGTCAAAGGATGAGCAATACAAGCAAAATTCTTGACGAACTTCCTATAATAACTACATAGGCCAAGAAAAGATCTAAGATCATGTATGTTTCTAGTAATAGGCCAAGAAGCTATACACTTAATTTTCTTAGGATCTACACGAATTCCTTCAGCTGACACTATATGACCTAAGTATTCAATCTCTTCTTGAAAGAAAGAACTCTTTTCAGGATTGACATACAATTCATTCTCTCTCAAAAGGTTGAACACTTGTTCCAAGTGTTGTTCATGCTCTTGTCGATCCTTGCTGAAAACAAGAATGTCATCAAAGAACACTATAACAAAACTTTGAAACTTAAGGAATATGCGATTCATCATACGGCTGAAAGTAGCTGGAGCATTGGTCAAACCAAATGGCATAACCAAAAACTCATAATGACCAGTTTGGGTTCTAAAAGCTGTCTTGAAAATGTCAGATTGAGTCATACGAACTTGATGATACCCAGACTTTAGGTCAATCTTGCTAAAGACCTTTGATCCTCTAAGCTTGTCAAGAAGATCATCTACCCTAGGAATAGGATATCTGTTCTTAACAGTAATTTTATTCAATGCACGGTAGTCTACACACATTCGGTAAGTTCCGTTCTTCTTCTTAACAAGAAGTACTGGAGCTCCAAAAGGTGAACTATTAGGTCGAATAAGGCCTCTCTCTAGCAAGTCTTCTATTTGGCTTTGGATTTCTTTTTGCTCTAAATTGTTGACTCTATAGGGAGCTTTACAAGGCGGAGAATTTCCAGGCAATAAGTCAATACTATGATCCTCAGGCCTAGACTTAGGTAATCCTGGAGGTAGATCTTCCATGAAACAGTCACTAAATTTGGAGATAAAAAGATCAAACTTTGGACTTTTGGATGTGTCAGACTCAGCATCAAGTTGGTTAACCCATACCATATAAGTCTTGTCTCTTTTTCTTAGAGCTCTCTTTGCTTGAGTGTGACTCAACAAAGGACTCATTTCTCCTTTGACTTGACATTGGAGGATAATATTTTCATTGTCCTTCCTTAGAGAAATGCTATGAGTGTCATAGTCTATAATAGGATTGTATTTGTGTCTCCAAGGCATACCCAAAATTATATCTACCCCTTGTAAAGGTGCAACTAAGAAATCCCTCTTTTTTGTTAAAGGCTTGATGCATAAATCCAAACTTTTCATCTCTTGCATGCAATTATACTTTGTTCCAGTAAATGCTGCTTTGACTTTATAGTGCGTAGGTGAAGAATGAAGATTTAATGCTCTAAGTGTCTTTTCAGAAATGAAATCATGTGTACAACCATCATCATGCAAAATAAGAACTTCATGTCCATTTATCGTTCCTTTTATTTTAAGCAAAGAATGAACATGAGGTTTACCTTCTTGTTCTGAGTAATCTGGATCGGAATTACCCTCTTGCTCGAATGATTCTTCTTCATTATCGTCTTCTTCAATCATGTTGATTCGACCTGCTGCTGTTGGTGGTGTTGAATTCTTGGTACGCTCCGGACAATTCGGGGCTATGTGTCCTTCTTTGTGGCACTTGAAACATTTGATAGTAGATGTCTTCGGTTTGCCACCATTGACTTTCTTATTGGTACTCATGTTGCCTTTAGCCTCGTCCTTGCCTTTGTCATAACCTGATTTATACATCTTCTTTGAAGCATAAAAAGATTTAGTAAATGGTTTAGAAGAAGTACCCTCATGTGCTTTAATCTCTTTAGGAAAACCATTTTTACGTTCTGAATTAGTTGCCAAAGATATTGCAGCAGAAGATAGTGAATGAGGTCGAAACATATTCACATCGGCCCTAATGGTAGATCTAAGGCCCGAAATGAATTTCCTCTTTTGGTCCTTCTCGCTGACTCTATCCACAACCTGCACCTGTAATAAAGTATTCCAGAACTTTTCTACATACTGTGACATAGTTTGCTTTTCCAATTGATGCAAAGTGTCCCATTGGTGCCTAACTTTGGACTTGAATTGTGAGGGTAAAAAATGCTTTTTAACCAGCCGTTGAAATCTTTTCCAAGATTTTGGCTTGTGACGACCTTGCTTTATTACACTCCACCATAAAGCTGCACTGTCTACCAAATGATTTACTGCACATTTAATCTTATCACTTTCTGAAAATTTTTCTCCAGAAAAATAGTCATCTAGTTGACTAAGCCAAGCTAAAATGACCCTAGCATCCTTCTTTCCATCATAATTTTAAAATGTGAAAGCTTTCCGACTAATTTTGGATTCTTTTTGTGACCTTTGTGCTTGCAATGTAGCATTTACAGCCCTTTGAATAGTGTCATCTTCGTCATCAAAAGATAGCGAAGAGTCACGCTTGCGTCTACGACTCGTGAGCTGTCTTTCCAATTCAATACGCTTCTCTCTTTCTTCTATAATTTGATGTTGTAAAGAAATGAGTTGCTCTTGAATTGATGGCGAGATAGGCAAATCTGCCATAGTGCTTGTGCAAATGATGTAGATAAATAAAATTTTACTTTATTTGATGTAAATAAATAAAGCAAAAATAAGTACTTATCTTGTTTTTCTCCCACAATTTGATCTTGGTTGAAGCTGAACAAAGACGTTGTTCAATGGCTGAATTGAATTCTCGTCGCCTCAAACAAATCCTGAACGATTCCGCGTGATTCAAGAGACTTGGGCTAGTCGAATTGTTGATGAAATAATTTTTTTACACTTTGAAACCTGCTGAAACAGTCCTGTAAACCTTGCCCAATCTCTGTAATATTTTTTGAAATTTTTCAGAATTTTTCATAAGCGATTTCGAAATTTTCTGGCCTTTTCTACGCAATTTTTAAGCCTTTAAAAACCTGTAAATCACTTTTCTGCACCCAGAAATTTTCAGAATTGGAAACCTTTTTGAATTTCTCTTCAAATTTGAAAATAGGAAAAGTAAAGGCTCCAAAAAGGTGATGTGACTTGTATGGGAATTGGGAAAAGTAAACTTGATTAACTAAGTGATTAAGCTTATACTAATTAAGCTTATGGATTTTTTTTAAACCTCTCCAATCGCCGATTTGCGCCGGCAGGCTGCCGCCGTGCGCCTTCTCCTTGGATTTCTTTTGATGATTTTTTTTTGTTGGCTTTTACAGAGATTTACCTGCTCCGTCCATTATAGATTTACTCATGCTTGAAGCTTTCTGATTTCTGAGAGATTACTGTGAGGTTTTTGGCTATGGGGATTTCATCCATGCGGTCAGATTTTGATTTCACTGAGTATTTGGAAAAACCACTTTTTGATAGAGAGGGATGGTTTTGCAGGGTGGTGAATGGGTTTGAGAGTAGATCTAGTTTTGAATCTTTGACCTTTGGGTAAAGACCTACAAAACACCCTTCTGTCCACTGGATAATTTCCTGCACTTTCTTGATTTTTGAGAAGTTGAAGCCCTTTCCTACCTTCTCCACAAATCTCCTAGCCCAAGCTCTGATACCACTGCAACCGGAATCTTATTCTAGAAAAGATTGTGGAAGAGTAGAGAATTCACAAGAATTAATTCAACCATAAAAACCATTGCTTTGCAAGCTTCAACTAAATCAAATCAATTGAAATTTAAACAAAATTAAAAATACTTAGCTCAATAGACCATATTGGGTGCAATCTTCCCCCCTCTTGTGCGTGGCCTCTCCCCACACAAGAGTATTTCTTTATTAGCTTTCTTTTTCACCAAAATTAGGCCATAGCCCCCAAAATATACAAGATGTGCTTTTTAGAGAGCACGGCACTCTTCTTTAACAAAAATAGAGTGTCAAATATTGGGACTAGGGTAAAGCCATAGGCTTTAATAAATTCCGCATAATAAATGTATCTTTCCTAAAGTTCAAAATGGAAAAATCATTTGCTAAAGTTGCAAGCTACTATGCTTGCCAAAAATGAAATGTGATGAACCAAGACATTTCTTCCAAAGTAAACTCTTCAATTCCCATAGTCTTCATCACCTGAAAATATAAGCCCAATTAATTATTAAATTAATCCCACAAATATTAAACAGGCACAAATCATCACCAACTCATGACTACCAGGCGTAAGTACCCCAGGAATCACCCTGCCATACAAACCTAACTGAAATAATCATAGGTGGCCTCAAACATACGTCATATACCGCACGTATTAATATTTATAGTGGTATCACACACGATATTAACCTAGCCGGCATGACGCAAGAGTAACCTAGGCGTCCCCAAATTACTCAAGAGGGGATAAATAATATTTTTCTAGAGGACTTAAAATATATTCTCATGACAGTGCCAATCCGATGTATAATTCGAAAATGGACCACAATATCTAGGAGATAAATTCGAGCATTTTTCCATTGACAAAGTCTGAAAAATCTTTAGGAACATTAAAATAAACCAACGCTCCTGGTTCAAAAGACCGAGATGAGCGTCTCCTATCAGCATAAAACCGTGCCCTATCATGAGCACTCCTGATAGAATCCCGAGCTTCGGTCAGCATTTCCTACATATCACGCAAGAAATCCCTCGATGCATCAAGCTCGATGTCCTTAAGACCGACATCAATAGGTGCCCTGGGTTGATACCCATACATAAGTATGCACGGACTAAAACCAATAGCCGTATATTTAAAACTGTTATAGGCAAATTCCATCATTGGAATATTTCCCAATATGATGATTTTCTAGAGACATATGCACGAAGCATATACTCTACAATCTAATTCATACGCTCTGTTTGCCCATCAGACTACGGATGATCAGAGCAATTCACATTCAAAGTAACTTCCTCGTTGTAAACCATTCGAAATAAAGTAGGAAAACATGGCATTATAACAGCAGAAACCAGGGATTCATCGGCGGCCCGATATACCCACATCTGTATATGGAATAATCGACGTCTCGAGTTACCCATATCAACATAGAGAGTCATCAGCGTCTCGATGAGTCACATATGTCCATCCATAAACAATCAGGTTGACTATATAAATCACCTAAAGTACGGAACTAGAGAAAGAAATGCCAACAAAGGAAGAATCCAAATTTCCTTATCCGAACACAACAAGATAAACTTGTTTGAACTCTAAAGAAAGAGATATCAACAAGTGAAAATGCCGATGAGATTACCCTCATCACAACATGCATGCTATAAATAAAGAAGTTTATCTAGAAGAATGCCCACACTATAACTTCTAGTGAATTTAAAAAATGAGATTGTCTTTGAATGTTGAGGACAACATGCTAAGTGATGTAAGCAAAGCAACAATCTTGAGCCCAAATTATCCCATAAGATAATATATGTGAGGGATCACTAGCGTCCCATACTACCATGATACCACCCATACATACCTTAACAATTTGAAACTCCCTAGTATGCCATCTAGGAAATATGAATAAAATCCTGTATAAAAGGAATAAAATGGCCTTATCCAGACTTTCACATACTAAACCTGTCTCTATATACTTGAGACTACATCAAGGAATAACTCCTTCTGAGTACATCATTAGAAAAGAAATTGAATTATTGGCGCCTTTCTAATGATAACTACCCAAAACACAATAAAGTTAGGGTAGAAAAATAACTCACCTAGATATATAAGCAACTAGGTATCCGAGTTGGAATATATACAAGAGTACAAAAAATATACTCCAAAATTATGTGCAAAAAACAAAGGCAAATGCTACCTTCAAAGCACATGATATTATCCAAAAGATCAAAAGATCCTTATAGAACCATGGATAAAAGCATAGAAGCTCCTTAAATCCATGAAAATCATAGTTGATCATAAAAATAAATGCATACCATCTAATGGACATTAATCATGCCAAAAGACACATTAAAATTGGTGGCCAACTCATCAATCCCCGGAGTATATGAACGTGGTGTCGTTCAAGCAAAACTTCAAAGTAAACAAGTGAAACACATGTGTGTAGCACTCAATAAAAAACCCCTAGACACAAGTGATCTAGGCAGCACCTGATGAGTCCATATAAAACTTGGAAAACATCCAATAAAAATCCACCAAAACAAACCGATCAACTAACCCATATAGAATTTGTCTTAGGCTTAAGAAATTAAGCACAAACCACACTTAAACAAGTGCAAAATAACTTATCATGAAAAAGTGTCAAAGGTGAAACACACTTTGAACGTAAATTATAGCCATGAAAAGAAATTAAGGAACATGTCCAAAAAGAATGGCTAAACAACGGTAAAAAAATCATGAATACATCGTTTAGAATTAATCCAAACATAAATATCCATTAATACGAGGTATAATCATATTAATACTATGCGAATAACCTGCATCTATCTAATGTCAGCATGAGAAAACGTACTTCAACATGAAATAACCCTCGAAAATATTAAATTCTCGAGAAAAATAATTATCATGATTTTTTTCTAATTTTTCCTAATTTTATAGGGCCTCAAAATATGATAATTTTGAATTCCACCAAACCTATCTTATGGCATTCCAAACCTATATTCCTCTAGAAATTTTTTAGCAATTTAATTTGCCAAAATACCATTGATATTTTAAAAATACCAATTTTTAGGATTTCTAAAAATAATTTGAGAATATTCCTAATTTTTCTTGAGAATCCCATCGTTCACGAAATTTCCAATTTCGTCCGACAATTTTTAAATCCAATGAAAATTTACAATTTTAATTGATTTTTCTAATTTTCTAGGTCAAAAAATATATTTTTAAAGGAATTTGAATGGTCACGGGCGCCTGAATGGACACACCACATGCCAAACACCAACCCCATATTTTTTCAAAATTTAATATAACCTTTGTCTAATTTTTCACTAATTTTCAGGAATTTTTTGAAATTTTTAATTTACCCCGAATGCATTTAGAATACGAACAGTCAAAAAATTTTGGAATTCCAACGGTTTTCCCGGAATACGGAAAACCAAAAGTTTTGGGAAAATGAAAAGACAAAAAAAAAATCAGAATGTGAAAGGTCAAAGGTTTCCGGAATACGAAAGGTCAAAAGTTTTTCCGGAATTCGAAAAGCCAAAAGGTTTCAGGAAAACGGAAAGCCAAAGGTTTTCCGGAAGATGAAAAGCCAAAAAATTTCAAGAAGAAATTTTCAGAGATTTTTTCCTCAAATCCCGTATTTTTCAGGCTTTTATCAAGCTTTTTTTTGAAATATTATCAAAAGCTTTTTTTATATAAAAAGCTTATTTTTAAAAAAAAATAAAAAAAAGCTTAATTAAGCTTTTTGCATGGTTTTGATTTTTTCTAAGGGGGGGCGATTTTTTTTCGCCTGGCAGCAGCGCAGTCCCCCGCCCCCCCCGCCCCCGCCGTCTGCGCGCATGGAAGGAGAGAGGGAAGGAGTTTTAAAAAAAAACCTCCTCTCCTTCTTCTCCCCTCTTTCCTCTCCCTCTTCTTCCTTCCATTCTCTTTCCTCCTCCCTTCTTTGTTAATCAGAGATTAACTTTAATCTTTTATTAAAGTTTTAATTAAATATTTCTAATCATAATTAACATTAATTACGATTAATGTTTAAAAAATCCCTTTTTAAGAGAATTTCTCACGGAAAAAAGAAGGAAAAATCAGATTTGAGAGGCGGAGAGGACCCCACACACACAGGAGAGCAATTCATGCATCAACACGCTGTCCCCTCTACTGAATTTCAGTAGAAGATCGACAGAAATTTGATCGCATTCCCGCGGAAAAAACTCGCAAAAATGTATAAAAATACATTTTTAATCATGAAAATGCTCCAAAAAATGCTCAAAAAAATCCTAAAAATTTTAGGAAAAAATTCTAAAAATTCTAGAAATTCAAGGAATCCATTCTACCAAAAATATCCACCATAAAATATGTGGTATTTTTGTAAAAAATTCCATTAATACTTGATTTTAGCCATAAAAAATAGGAAAAAATAGCATTAAACTCACAGAATTCCCCCGCAATGTCGATTCGTCCATTGAATTGTAGTAACACACGTTCCAATCACGCATTAACTCAACCCAAGGGATGCACACATGAATAATAAATGAAATACATCATACCTCTACCTTGATGTCCCATACCATCAAGAGGTATAACTCTAATCCAATAGCATGTAGCTAAAGTGTGAAATGGTAGATGAGTAGATATGGATCTCTACACAAGAGACCATAGCCCAAGCCTCCAAGCCTCCAAGCCCCCAAGCCCCCTTGAGTGTGCCCCATGCCCCTATTATATAGGAGGGCCCTCAAGTGACTCTTGACTTTCCATTTCCCATGTGTGACCCTTGGTGGATGCCTGACCCTAACCTTAACCCTTAAGGTTAGTCCTAACCCATGCTCCACTAGAGCTTGTTCCCATGCTCCCATGCTCACAAGCCTAATATGGGTTAGCCTCCTAGTATATGCACACATAATGTGTATATAACATAGCACACATAATGTACATATAACATTGGGTAGTAGACAAGCTCCACCTCTCTATGCATGATAAGCTCATGCACATAAATATACTATATCTCAATGTGCTTCCTATGAGCATGAAATCATCGCGTAATTTTGATTGTGTTACATAGAAATATTATCACTCCCTTTTAAGTAGCACCCATGTCTCTTAAGATCCTTCTCAACCAGACTGTTTCACATGAAGCAAAGCATGTTAAGCCTCTACAAAAGAAAGTGCCACTACATGTTGCTTCTTGCTTATCTATGATGTAATTCGAGATCCAATTAGGGTCATCATGGAATTAGTGATGCTTATGAATGATATATAGCGTATCTCCATCCCTTCACCTCCACGCCAAAGCGAGAGCATGATCTAGTGGTATGATTTATAGTGGATCTATTGGATCTAGAGTAGGACATGTCTTTGCATAAACCCCCATCATTGTGGTTTCCCACAAGTCATATGAATTAAGAATAGACCTAATCTTGAACTTTTAGAGAGTCTAATTTTTCCCATCTAACTTTCCATCATCAGGATGCACGAGCAATAACTATGGTATTTGCAAGTTAGGCCATCTATCCAAATCTCCCTTCAAATAACAAACTTCTAAAACAAGCTTTGCCTGGATCCTATGCCTTCAAATAGCACTAAGTATCCACCACATATAAATATCACTAAGTATTCATTACAGACATGTAAAAGAGAATTGTATCAAGGACTTCTATGCATAATAAATTCTAGTGTCCCATACCACTAAAAATCATCCCACACAAATCTAGAGATAAGTATGCATTGGAATACTTCACACATAATTAATCTCGTTTCCCATATCATAAGACTAATACATAGTGAAATATTCATAAAGTATAGTTCAAGATGGAAGAGCCAATTCCTCCAAGATGTTATACTTTTGATACATAAGAACTCTCCTTGAAATTTATAAAAAGTCTTAAATAAAATTTATTGTAAAGATATTTAAATGAATATGTTACCACCCTTCATCGTGGTGGTCTTGTTCTTCATCATCATCGATCATATTGAGTCCAAGTGAAATAAACTTTGACTTCCGTGGACAATTTGATGTGATATGTTCAATCTCATTATACTTGAAATACTTCTTTGAATCATGTTTTTTACCTTTTTGTGAATCATCTACCTTGGTGTGAATACCCGTGTTATGGTCATTAAGAGATGTATCAAATGATTTTAGAGAGGTTTTAGGCTTTAAAAATGTTAATGTCGAGGAGTGTCATTGGTTTCTTGGAAAAAAAAATTTAATAATAAAAAGTTGCTACAAAAATTAAAAAATATGAAATAAAACTTGATGATGTAAAATAAAATGCAAAAGTAAGGTCTTACCTTGATGTATTGTTGACTAAAAAAAGAAAAAAGTTAAGAAAAATACACAATTTAAAATAATTCGTAAATAACTGAAAATGTAATCATTCGGTAAAGATGAGAACTTATCATCGCACGTAAGTAGAGTTGATAATTGTTGAAAGTTCAACACGGCTCCATGGTAGAGATTATTGGTATAACCTGCACATCATGCTTACACCACACATAACAATATGCCTGCCCTCATGGACAAACTTAATGTTATAAACTAGTTAAGTAAAATAACCATATGGCCTACAATAACATCAGCCCGAGTGAAGTGCATAACTTATTCAAGTCGCGTATCCTTGTAGAGCTGATGACACGAATGGGTTTGGTCATAACAATATAAAATTATTTGTTTTTGGTCTCATATAGGAATAATCGCTCTTTTTTTTCATTTTTCTATCTCTTTCTTTCTTTTTTTCTTTCTCTTCTTCTTCTTCTTCTTCTTTTTCTCTCTCCTATTCTTCTTCTCCTCCTTCTTTCTTATTCTCTCTTCTTTCTCTTCTTTATCTCCCATTTCTTCTTCTTCTTCTTCTTCTTCTTCTTCTTTTCATCTTTTCCTTCTCTCTCCTCCTCCTCCTCTTCTTCTTTTCCTTCTCTCCTCCTCCTCTTCTTCTCTTTCTTCTCTTTCCTCCTCCTCCTCCTCCTCTTTTTCTTCCCTTTCTTCTCTCTCCCGTTCCTCTTCTCTTTCTTCTCTCCTCCTCCTCCTCCTCTTCTTCTTCGTCTTTTCCTTCTCTCTCCTCCTCTTCTTCTCCTTCTTCTCTTTCTTCTCTCTCCTCTTCTTCTTCTTTCCCTCCTGCTCATCACCACGCACTACCATGCAACTCCCAGTATATCCCACATACTGTTTCGATTCCTTGAAAAGAGGGTATATGGGGTAGAATGGTTCGTCTCTTAAGGAGAAACCCACACAATGTGATGCTCTCGCTGGGGCCGGTTGTGCACCGTCAGCCTGTGCGCCCACTGTCGGTGCAACTGTTCGTGTTGCCAGAGTCAACCGGTGTTAAATATAGTCGACGTCGACGATGTCCGCGTCTATGCTTCGCGTTACCCTGATAGTTGTCTCTTGTCAGGGCGTGTGCCCACGCTACTTGGTTGTTGCTGCCTGCTGGTGTGACATTCGTCGCGTGGATCCTTGGATCTTGTGCTTGCACTGCTCTATGCACCTGAACACACAGGACCTGCTGCTGGTCCCGGGCCATTTGAGTGCCCCAAACACACACCTTTCAGCCAGGCCGTTGAAACAGGAAACCATAGACCGCGGGAAATGTGCGCAACAACAAAATATAGAAACACGTGAGAACACCAGATTGGGTCGCAACTGCCCCCCCCCCAAGCGTGTGACAAAAGCATCCACGCTTGAGTATTTATAGATTTTATTACTTCAAAAATAGGTTACATAGCCGTTGCTTGCCCCACAAGCTTTTCTTTTACAAAAATTGGATGATAAAAATTCAGAAAAATCCTTGCTTGCTCCACCGGCTTTCTTTTACAAAAATAAATATCTGAACAATCTCACTCCCGTGTGATAGAATGTTACTAAGGTTTGTTCCTTTCTAGGTCTTTCCAATTATCATTACAAAAAAATATTCGCAATTTTTCTTTGATTGCATGGCCCTTGACCATGCTTCTTCATATCACGATGGATTCCTTTTCTTTAAAAATCGCTTAAAAAAGTGAGGATGGGACCCACAAAGAATATGCTACTTATAATTCCCACAAAGGGCCCATGCCTTAAAAGGAGAATAGAGAAAGAGCGCAGTTATGCAAAATGGGAACCTTAGCGTTGGGGTCGGATAGATGTGGGCCACTCATGTAAGTAAAATATATATATACTACGAGGTGGAAAAGTACGTCTTTTATATACGCCCTCTGAAGCCTCTCATTCAATCAACCTCCTGAAAAACATATGCTCTTTTGTTGGCGAGCGGCGTGTGCCATGTTAAGTCCCCTTCCTGCTACCCGAACGAGACACAGAGATTACAGTGCACGAGTCACGTTCGGTTGCCACGGTTGGGCGTTTGGTCTAGTGGTATGATTCTCGCTTTGGGTGCGAGAGGCCGCGAGTTCGATTCTCGCAACGCCCCCCCGTCAACCGTACTGTCCGGATGGTGTAGTTGGTTATCACGCTAGTCTCACACACTAGAGGTCTCCGGTTCGAGTCCGGGTCCGGACATTTCTCTTTTTCCCCTTTACTTTTCAGGGGAAAAGTCTTCCTTTCAAGGCTTTTCCATAAATTTTATTCCCTTTTTCTAGGGAAAAAGTCGTCTTCCTTTCAAGACTTTTCCATAAATTTTATGGAAAGGAGGTCAGCCTTCTACCCTCTCATCCAAAAAATTCTCACCTAACATACCACCAAAAACTCTCTCTCTCTCTCTCTCTCTCTTTGTTCCCTCTCCCAAAGATCTCCAAATCTTTTTTCTGTGTGACAGCACTTCGGCAGCGGTTCTTTTTCTTCCTCGAAACCTTCATGCTCGTTTTACCCACGGATCCTTTGGATTGTGTGTGGGACATGTTCAATTGTTGCCGATTTTGCAAGCTTAGACTTGAAAGCATAGACCTTGAGGTCAGCCTTCTACCCTCTCATCCAAAAAATTCTCACCTAACATACCACCAAAAACTGTCTCCTCTCTCTCTCTCTCTCTCTCTCTCTCTCTCTTTGTTCCCTCTCCCAAAGATCTTCAAATCTTTTTTCTGTGTGACAGCACTTCGGCAGAGCGGTTCTTTTTCTTCCTCGAAACCTTCATGCTCGTTTTACCCACGGATCCTTTGGATTGTGTGTGGGACGTGTTCAATTGTTGCCGATTTTGCAAGCTTAGACTTGAAAGCATAGACCTTGAGGTCAGCCTTCTACCCTCTCATCCAAAAAATTCTCACCTAACATACCACCAAAAACTGTCTCCTCTCTCTCTCTCTCTCTCTCTCTCTCTCTCTCTCTCTCTCTCTTTGTTCCCTCTCCCAAAGATCTCCAAATCTTTTTTCTGTGTGACAGCACTTCGGCAGCGGTTCTTTTTCTTCCTCGAAACCTTCATGCTCGTTTTACCCACGGATCCTTTGGATTGTGTGTGGGACGTGTTCAATTGTTGCCGATTTTGCAAGCTTAGACTTGAAAGCATAGACCTTGGGAAACATTTAAACTTTCATATTTTGTAAAGCGTGAAAACACTTTAGCCTAGCATCAAGTACAATTTTTTGTATGTTGGAGACTATGGCCTATTATTGGAATGAAAAGTATAAAAATAATCATGTGTCGGGATATAGGCCACACACATGAGGAGGGAAAATTGCACCCTTTCATAGTATCGTGCATAGCTAAGTATTTTAATGTGCTATTTTCAAGCTTGGTTTAGGTTGAATTTGTTGCAATTGCTTTATGTTGCTAATTCATGTGCCAGAGAAATCGATTCCATAATTGCCTCGATGGAGATTCTGGTGTCAGTTTGAGATGTGTTTTGTAGAATTGATGGTGCCTGTGCAAAATATCCTCCCCTCACATAAGAATTTTATTTTGTGAGGAACCATGGCTTTAAGGCTTGAAAAATACAAGCTTGTGAGCTTAGAAGCTTAAAAAGCTCATAAAAATCACTTTTTACAGTTGTTTCTTGCCAAATCTTCATGCTGGAAATATTTTATAAGCTCCACATAGGTCTAAAAATCTTCCATTGAAGTTTTAGGAAATTTTCAGTAATTGTTTGAGTCCTAAAAACATTTTTTTGCCTATGTTTAAGGTAAAGAATTATTTAAAAAAATGTGGAAATCCCTTAACAATTTAAAAAAACACTTGAAATTTGTTTTTTTAAAAATTTTTAAAGCTCCTTCAATAATTCTTTGCACTTTTATTTACTTTTCTTAAACCCGCACCATTGAATCTTCTCCCGATTCTCTACTAGAACAGCCAATGTCAAAACCAACACCAATCAAGATGATCGAGATTTCAAGATGGTGGATTTTTCAATTCTCCACTTTCACCATCGGCATTTACCGGACTAAATACAAATCCTTGAGCAATTACTTTAATGTGAGCAACAAAAACGTCTCGACCTTGAGCAATGACTTGTCGGTAATAATGAAGTTCCTAGTTTCGATTCCGAAGATGCATGCATTGTAAGATCCCTGTTCCCACCGAGCAACGGATTCGGGGTACTGGCAGCGGAAGTAGCGCTTCTCGCGCGGGACAGGGGTCCCACACTCGGGGCCTCGCCCACGGATATCCGGATAAGAGACTACTCCGTCGGTTGTTCCAAAATCGAACCCGGAAAAACTTCCTTTACCGGAAAGCACGGGCGATTCCACCAGGATAACTTTTTACTCTAACGTAGTCAAGATCATTTCTGATCGAGATGATCCAGTTACATCTATAAGGTACTTAGTCAGTTCAAGGAAGAAACTTGCACTTGGATCATTGGGATCAACGCTTTTTTCCCCATTCAAGAGGCACAGCCGTTGATTCCTATCCATAGAACAGTTACTATCCGGGATTTATTTTTTTTTCTATCGTAAAAACAAAAGTTTGAGTCTCGATTTACGGATCCATCAGTCCAGCCTAACCCCATCCGATCCCATGGGTTAGCCAACCGCCCAACCACTGTAGTGATGGGATCCAATTAAAAATTTGGTTAGGTTTTGTCCCGGGTACCAAGGAAAAGAGTTCCAAGGCCCCCTAGCCGGATGTTCATGCAAAATAAAACTAGTCACACCACTCACACACCCAATATGAAATTGCCCTTTTTCAATCAGATTCAACCAGTTTAAAACAATCCTTTAATAAAACCATAGTATCATTGATCACCATCTTCCAATTTATCCAATTGATTCTTAATTTCTCATCATTCCTTCATCAGAGTATCTATGGCATCATTGGCAACTAGAACGCTCAGGAGCCGTTTCGATAGTTCCTAGCCCATAATACTTGGCAATATAATCACTTAACAAGATGGACTCTCGTTGAAGATCAGCAAGATCAACCAACAGATCCATATAAGGAGCCATGGACTCATCCATTGAAGACCAGCAAGGTCAATCAACCAGATCCATGCTCGATTTCAGAAAACAACTCCAACTCTGTTCCAATATCTTCCTCGACGCACGCGTGGGTATCCTAGGCAACCCAGAGCCCGAGCACCGTATGGTCAGCACCCTCTAGGATCCTTCGCAGGTAACCTAGCGCTTCACGCATAGGCCGCTTCCTTGGCCCCTCATCCACCGTACCGGAAGCTCACCATTTTAATCGCACCGAGGCTGGTCAAGACCTCGGCCGACCTTGCTACGCGAGACGTCCTTCATTGACTCCCCGTCAGCAGTTGCAACTTTACCATCACGACTTTAATCACAAGACGGTCAAAATGCTCCCCCCAGCATTCTTGACATAAAACAATCATTTACAAACAGCATTTACAAACAGTATTTACAAACAGTTTACAACACAATTTCTATTTTAACTTTAATTTTTCCACATTATCCCTCATCAATCTACATTACTTATTCCATATTCCATTTATATGTATACTCATCCCATCACATCATTTCTATCTCATCACTTCAGATTCCCTCACATCGCATATCGTATATTCACATCCATACATCCACATCTATATGCGTACATTCACATCTACATGCATACATCTACATCTCTATGCATACATCCACATCCACATTCACATTCACCTCCATACATCTACATCTACATGCATACATCCACATCTCCATTCACATCTACATCTATACATCTACATCTACATGCATCCATCCACCTCCACATCCACATCTACATCTATACATCTACATCTACATGCATACATCCATATCTCCATTCCCATCTACATCTATACATCTACATCTACATGCATCCATCTACCTCCACATCCACATCTACATCTATACATCTACATCTACATGCATCCATCCACCTCCACATCCACATCTACATCTATACATCTACATCTACATGCATCCATCCACCTCCACATCCACATCTACATCTACATGCATACATCCATATCTCCATTCCCATCTACATCTATACATCTACATCTACATGCATCCATCTATCTCCACATCCACATCTACATCTATACATCTACATCTACATGCATCCATCCACATCTCCATTCACATCTACATCTATACCTCTACATCTACATGCATCCATCCACATCTCCATTTACATCCTCATCTACACATCTATTTCTACATGCATACATCCACGTCCCATGCATACAACCACCTCTACATTCACACTCACATCCATACATCTACATCTACATGCAACATTCACATCTCCATGCATAATAAAATTCTTTTAATTAATCTAGAATGATAGTTCCTAGAATATGGTAGGAATTCCTCTTTTTATGCTTTGAATGAATTTATTTTATGCGTAATTTTTATAAAAATTTTGCCATAGCTCCGCTACTATGACTGATAAATCTCAAATTTTTTCTAAGGGATAAAGCTCATTATTAAAGAAATAATTAGAATGGTCCCTAATTGGATCATCAATCCATAATGGTCTCTAATTGGATCATTAAGAAAACAATTAGAATGGTCTCTAATTGGATCATCAATCCACAATGGTCTCTAATTGGATCATTAAGAAAATAATTAGAATGGTCTCTAATTGGATCATCAATCCATAATGGTCTCTAATTGGATCATTAAGAAAACAATTAGAATGGTCTTTAATTGGGTCATCAATCCATAATGGATTGAATCATCAATGTGCATAAACTAAAAGCATAGCAAAAAGCCATTAATTTGGCCTCAAGCATAGCTTAATCTTGGATTAAGGAAAAGCTTTATGAAAAGCTTCATTTGGATTGAGAATGGGTCGTGAGTATGACCATTTCTTGAGTGAGAGAGAGAATTTACATAAAAACCATTAGAATTTAAACATAAATGGAAATTAACTTCTATAGCATTTATTAAATTATGTAAATCTTCACTACTATTCACCAATTAACTTCAATAGCATTTAAAAAAACCATACTAATTAAACTTCTCAAGCTTGAGAGGGGTTGAGAAGAGAGAATCATTGAGAAATTATAGAAAGATCAAAATTCAATATACTTACCTTATAATTTGCTTGATTCTTTAGTCACGGTAGAGGCCCCCAACCAATCAATTGGTTTAGTATGTTGATGGAGCCACCAATGGGGATTGAAGAAAGAGAGAAGTATCAAAACTAGTGAATTATTAAAGAATTCACAACTCTTGGCTTAGGTAGAGTAGAGTAACAATGCATAAGACACTCTATATTTTGGCTTAGGTGGAGTAGAGTAACAAGCATAAGACTCTATCTAATTTGGCTTAGGTGGAGTAGAGTAACAAAGCATAAGAGACTATATTTTGGCTTAGGTGGAGTAGAGTAACAAAGCATAAGAGACTATATTTTGGCTTAGGTGGAGTAGAGTAACAATGCATAAGACATTATATTTTTTTCAACAAGGGGAGGCTTCTATTTATAGGAAAATTTGAGCTCCTAACCAAACAAACTGATTCTAGAATTTTTCAAGTCAGTTTGGTTGAATTTGGACTAGATTTGAACCTAGTTTGGTTACTTTTTGATTCGGTTTGGTTCCATTTTGATTTGGTTTGGTTCAAGAGAGATGAGAGATAAAAATATCACATTATTTTTGAGTTTAAAACTCATTCAAGCATGTGAAATATGCACCTCCTTTAAAGAATTCCCCTTCCTTACATATGTGTCAAAATTTTATTGCTCATAGTTTTTTACTAATAAACCTTGTACATTTTCAACTCTTCATCTTATGTGAAATATGCACCTCCTTTAAAGAACTCCTCTTCCTTACATATGTGTCATAGTTTTTTTACTAATAAACCTTGTACATTTTCAACTCTTCATCTTATGTGAAATATGCACCTCTTTTAAAGAACTCCCCTTCCTTACATATGTGTTTATTTACTAATAAACCTTGTACATTTTCAACTCTTCATCTTATGTGAAATATGCACCTCCTTTAAAGAACTCCTCTTCCTTACATATGTGTTTATTTACTAATAAACCTTGTACATTTTCAACTCTTCATCTTATGTGAGCATTTACTCATTTTTGGGTATCTTCTTTTACAAATTGGATTTATCTCCTCCCTACACATGGATTGATGCTATTGGCCCATAGGAACCTTAATTGGACCATAGTCTAAAGATTTATGAAAATCTAGACCCTTAGGCTAAGGTTCTTTATACCTATTTCCAATTAATTCCAATTGCACATTGGAAAATTCTTTTTAAATTTCTGTTTCAGGGGAGCTCATCTGAATTATAAGAGATATTTTTCTATCCAGAATTATTCAGAATCTGAATATTCTCTCTCTAGAATATTTTCTCTCTCTAGGTTAGAACAGTCACAAACAAGATCTCTTATATTTCAGAAAAGGAATTGATTACAGGAGAATATACTAGACATCAAAAAGGGGTTGGGGGAGGAATCTTACATTCTACCCCACTTAAAAAACGCGAGATGTCCTCATCTCGCAACTTGGAATAATTTCGCAAGATGCACGAATATGAGACTTAGAGAAAAATTTTAATCACGATTAACCACCAAGAAAAGTCTTAAAGAGAGCAAGATTCAAAATAATAACAAGATTTAAACTTTATTCATTCTCGGAACTTATACAGTAAAGATAGAGAAACTCTTTACACTTCCATAAGCCCGTCCATCATATGGTCACAAAAGCAGTCCTCACAAGCTGCACAAGTATAGGGTAACTCATCTATGGGAATGATTCTGCTGGTTATTGCCGCACCTATCTCAGTGGTATGAGGTGATCTAACAAAAGGACCTCTGAGAGGCAAGCCAAAAACGGGGTAAAGGCATATCTTCTCATGAGGAAGAAAACACGCTAGTAAGAAGACCCGCTCAGAAAACCCAAGATGCCTTGATCTCATGACGCAGTAGTATCGGGGACCCAAACCCAAGGCTTCGATAACCATGGCCAAGCGGACATTGTTACGAAAGTGCTGCTGTCCCCAGGGTGTTACCCTAGTTATGTTTTGATAGGTTCGCCATTTGGTCTGCGCTACAGAAGTTTCTAGGTGAGGAAAAAGTGAGCGCTCATACTGTTCTATAAAGTCTTTCTTCACAGACTCTCTTGCGTCTTGAAGGTGAGAAATCATCAGGGATAAAACTAATTCCTGTTGCCAAGCCATGAAGGAGATTAAGAAATAAAGGAGATTGATGGGAGTAAGATTACTGTGAGCGACAAGTAAAAGTTACGACTTATATAAAGGAAGGAGCTAGCGTAACCTAGAAGCCAACGGTAACTTGCCACTGAAGTTTTACCGTCTTTCCATGATTTGAGGTTTGACACATTTTTCTATAGAAAGCATTAAGAATTTTGAGATGAGGAGATAAAAGAAGCTTGTAGGCTAAGTCACCTACTTTCATTGAATTCAGATATAAGGCTCACAATATCTGGGGGATAACTTCTTATACTTCCCAAGAGATAAAGAACTTCTTTTGGGCTGTACTCGAATGAAAACCAAAACCTTGGTATCCAAAACACCGATTCTCACTTCTAAACTCATTGTTCTAAATCCTTAAAACAGGCGTGACTCCTGAGAAGTATTCTAGGAAAAGGGTCTTCCTTTTTTAAACAGAAATTTTCTTTTATTTTAGAGAGGGAATAATTATAAGATCAGAAAGGAAGATTCTTACTCCAGTATACCTCGAAGGCTGGGGAGGAATCTTACATTCTACCCCACTTAAAAAAATGCGAGATGTCCTCATCTCGCCAAGTAGAGGACAACTCTTTTTCTTAAGATCCAATTTATTCTGGGGTTCCTTATATTCTGGTCAACCCAACAGAACACTGGGATAAATATCCCTTATATAGAACTCATTATTAAATAACAATTCATTCAGATCATATCATTCATATCTTTAACATGATAATGGTCCATTAGACCGAAAAGTTTCCTTCGAAACATTCCTCCACGGAAATTTCAGTCAAGCAAGTTCTCAATTTGACATCCCTTAACTTGATCTACCGGTCAAATATTAACAGTAGCAATCTAACAGCACACCCATTAACCTCATAGTGATTTGCTGAATTCATTATCATCATTCTAGTTATGAATATCATTACAGGGATTCGTCCCATTCCCCCTCATTGTGGTTTCATTATATTTCAACTAATTTTTTAAAAATCAACATTTTTCAATCAGCATTTTCAATCAGAATCCAAATCAATTCATCCATTCTCAAACAGAATTAAAAATCATATCAATCACATGCAAAATCATCATCTGGATAGCATTAACGCTTATAATTTCAAGTCTTAGATTTACTCGTATATACTGTCAGTAAAGAGCTGCAGTATACTCTCGGTATATACGGGTAGTCACGGCCCTTGGAATTATAAGGTAAATACTATCATGTCTAGGCCTCAAGCAAGTCGGGGTTTCTATATAATTGCGGTACTTCCATCTGAAGAACCAATTACCAAATTATGAATTTCAGTTTGAATATCAAATTGTATGAGTTATATCACACAATTATAACCTTTTTGTGCTTCTTGATAAATTTTTGACATATTTGTCTTCTCAGGTGATCTTTATTAACCAAAGGCTCTGATACCAACTGTAAGATCCCTGTTCCCACCGAGCAACGGATTCGGGGTACTGGCAGCGGAAGTAGCGCTTCTCGCGCGGGACAGGGGTCCCACACTCGGGGCCTCGCCCACGGATATCCGGATAAGAGACTACTCCGTCGGTTGTTCCAAAATCGAACCCGGAAAAACTTCCTTTACCGGAAAGCACGGGCGATTCCACCAGGATAACTTTTTACTCTAACGTAGTCAAGATCATTTCTGATCGAGATGATCCAGTTACATCTATAAGGTACTTAGTCAGTTCAAGGAAGAAACTTGCACTTGGATCATTGGGATCAACGCTTTTTTCCCCATTCAAGAGGCACAGCCGTTGATTCCTATCCATAGAACAGTTACTATCCGGGATTTATTTTTTTTTCTATCGTAAAAACAAAAGTTTGAGTCTCGATTTACGGATCCATCAGTCCAGCCTAACCCCATCCGATCCCATGGGTTAGCCAACCGCCCAACCACTGTAGTGATGGGATCCAATTAAAAATTTGGTTAGGTTTTGTCCCGGGTACCAAGGAAAAGAGTTCCAAGGCCCCCTAGCCGGATGTTCATGCAAAATAAAACTAGTCACACCACTCACACACCCAATATGAAATTGCCCTTTTTCAATCAGATTCAACCAGTTTAAAACAATCCTTTAATAAAACCATAGTATCATTGATCACCATCTTCCAATTTATCCAATTGATTCTTAATTTCTCATCATTCCTTCATCAGAGTATCTATGGCATCATTGGCAACTAGAACGCTCAGGAGCCGTTTCGATAGTTCCTAGCCCATAATACTTGGCAATATAATCACTTAACAAGATGGACTCTCGTTGAAGATCAGCAAGATCAACCAACAGATCCATATAAGGAGCCATGGACTCATCCATTGAAGACCAGCAAGGTCAATCAACCAGATCCATGCTCGATTTCAGAAAACAACTCCAACTCTGTTCCAATATCTTCCTCGACGCACGCGTGGGTATCCTAGGCAACCCAGAGCCCGAGCACCGTATGGTCAGCACCCTCTAGGATCCTTCGCAGGTAACCTAGCGCTTCACGCATAGGCCGCTTCCTTGGCCCCTCATCCACCGTACCGGAAGCTCACCATTTTAATCGCACCGAGGCTGGTCAAGACCTCGGCCGACCTTGCTACGCGAGACGTCCTTCATTGACTCCCCGTCAGCAGTTGCAACTTTACCATCACGACTTTAATCACAAGACGGTCAAAATGCTCCCCCCAGCATTCTTGACATAAAACAATCATTTACAAACAGCATTTACAAACAGTATTTACAAACAGTTTACAACACAATTTCTATTTTAACTTTAATTTTTCCACATTATCCCTCATCAATCTACATTACTTATTCCATATTCCATTTATATGTATACTCATCCCATCACATCATTTCTATCTCATCACTTCAGATTCCCTCACATCGCATATCGTATATTCACATCCATACATCCACATCTATATGCGTACATTCACATCTACATGCATACATCTACATCTCTATGCATACATCCACATCCACATTCACATTCACCTCCATACATCTACATCTACATGCATACATCCACATCTCCATTCACATCTACATCTATACATCTACATCTACATGCATCCATCCACCTCCACATCCACATCTACATCTATACATCTACATCTACATGCATACATCCATATCTCCATTCCCATCTACATCTATACATCTACATCTACATGCATCCATCTACCTCCACATCCACATCTACATCTATACATCTACATCTACATGCATCCATCCACCTCCACATCCACATCTACATCTATACATCTACATCTACATGCATCCATCCACCTCCACATCCACATCTACATCTACATGCATACATCCATATCTCCATTCCCATCTACATCTATACATCTACATCTACATGCATCCATCTATCTCCACATCCACATCTACATCTATACATCTACATCTACATGCATCCATCCACATCTCCATTCACATCTACATCTATACCTCTACATCTACATGCATCCATCCACATCTCCATTTACATCCTCATCTACACATCTATTTCTACATGCATACATCCACGTCCCATGCATACAACCACCTCTACATTCACACTCACATCCATACATCTACATCTACATGCAACATTCACATCTCCATGCATAATAAAATTCTTTTAATTAATCTAGAATGATAGTTCCTAGAATATGGTAGGAATTCCTCTTTTTATGCTTTGAATGAATTTATTTTATGCGTAATTTTTATAAAAATTTTGCCATAGCTCCGCTACTATGACTGATAAATCTCAAATTTTTTCTAAGGGATAAAGCTCATTATTAAAGAAATAATTAGAATGGTCCCTAATTGGATCATCAATCCATAATGGTCTCTAATTGGATCATTAAGAAAACAATTAGAATGGTCTCTAATTGGATCATCAATCCACAATGGTCTCTAATTGGATCATTAAGAAAATAATTAGAATGGTCTCTAATTGGATCATCAATCCATAATGGTCTCTAATTGGATCATTAAGAAAACAATTAGAATGGTCTTTAATTGGGTCATCAATCCATAATGGATTGAATCATCAATGTGCATAAACTAAAAGCATAGCAAAAAGCCATTAATTTGGCCTCAAGCATAGCTTAATCTTGGATTAAGGAAAAGCTTTATGAAAAGCTTCATTTGGATTGAGAATGGGTCGTGAGTATGACCATTTCTTGAGTGAGAGAGAGAATTTACATAAAAACCATTAGAATTTAAACATAAATGGAAATTAACTTCTATAGCATTTATTAAATTATGTAAATCTTCACTACTATTCACCAATTAACTTCAATAGCATTTAAAAAAACCATACTAATTAAACTTCTCAAGCTTGAGAGGGGTTGAGAAGAGAGAATCATTGAGAAATTATAGAAAGATCAAAATTCAATATACTTACCTTATAATTTGCTTGATTCTTTAGTCACGGTAGAGGCCCCCAACCAATCAATTGGTTTAGTATGTTGATGGAGCCACCAATGGGGATTGAAGAAAGAGAGAAGTATCAAAACTAGTGAATTATTAAAGAATTCACAACTCTTGGCTTAGGTAGAGTAGAGTAACAATGCATAAGACACTCTATATTTTGGCTTAGGTGGAGTAGAGTAACAAGCATAAGACTCTATCTAATTTGGCTTAGGTGGAGTAGAGTAACAAAGCATAAGAGACTATATTTTGGCTTAGGTGGAGTAGAGTAACAAAGCATAAGAGACTATATTTTGGCTTAGGTGGAGTAGAGTAACAATGCATAAGACATTATATTTTTTTCAACAAGGGGAGGCTTCTATTTATAGGAAAATTTGAGCTCCTAACCAAACAAACTGATTCTAGAATTTTTCAAGTCAGTTTGGTTGAATTTGGACTAGATTTGAACCTAGTTTGGTTACTTTTTGATTCGGTTTGGTTCCATTTTGATTTGGTTTGGTTCAAGAGAGATGAGAGATAAAAATATCACATTATTTTTGAGTTTAAAACTCATTCAAGCATGTGAAATATGCACCTCCTTTAAAGAATTCCCCTTCCTTACATATGTGTCAAAATTTTATTGCTCATAGTTTTTTACTAATAAACCTTGTACATTTTCAACTCTTCATCTTATGTGAAATATGCACCTCCTTTAAAGAACTCCTCTTCCTTACATATGTGTCATAGTTTTTTTACTAATAAACCTTGTACATTTTCAACTCTTCATCTTATGTGAAATATGCACCTCTTTTAAAGAACTCCCCTTCCTTACATATGTGTTTATTTACTAATAAACCTTGTACATTTTCAACTCTTCATCTTATGTGAAATATGCACCTCCTTTAAAGAACTCCTCTTCCTTACATATGTGTTTATTTACTAATAAACCTTGTACATTTTCAACTCTTCATCTTATGTGAGCATTTACTCATTTTTGGGTATCTTCTTTTACAAATTGGATTTATCTCCTCCCTACACATGGATTGATGCTATTGGCCCATAGGAACCTTAATTGGACCATAGTCTAAAGATTTATGAAAATCTAGACCCTTAGGCTAAGGTTCTTTATACCTATTTCCAATTAATTCCAATTGCACATTGGAAAATTCTTTTTAAATTTCTGTTTCAGGGGAGCTCATCTGAATTATAAGAGATATTTTTCTATCCAGAATTATTCAGAATCTGAATATTCTCTCTCTAGAATATTTTCTCTCTCTAGGTTAGAACAGTCACAAACAAGATCTCTTATATTTCAGAAAAGGAATTGATTACAGGAGAATATACTAGACATCAAAAAGGGGTTGGGGGAGGAATCTTACATGCATCACCAAGATATCATCAAGGATACCCTTGGCACCCAAGAAACTAAAAAGGATAGTAACATTACCCACCGCGGTTACACTTTTTCTTTAATAAATTTTGATTGTTGTTGCAAAGAAAGATGCTCGTCTTGTGCTCTCATGGTTGAGTCAATTGGACAACTACTTTTCTCATGAGGCTTTTTTAGAAAACGATAAGATTAAGTGTGCTTCCAACCACATGGTTGATCATGCTTCACTTTGGTTGAACGTTCTTTAAACGAAACTAAATTTCCTAATTGTGCCTTTGCACACCTATGATCATCTTAGGCATGCCTTTTCGTCATCAATTTAACCCACAAACCGATTGCGACACTCACATAATCATGAAACTCAAAAGCGATCTTATACACATGGATCACATCCATTATTATTGCACACACAAGAATAATGAGCACTAAGAAAATGTGAAAAACCTTCCTTGCTTTAAGTGAATGAAATTGAAGCAACTAAGCACCTAGTCAAGAAACTTTTCTCAATCAATTTAAAGATTCTTTTGTTGATGATTTACCACTAGGCCTACCTCCCTCTTTCTCAGAAGACCATACTATTAAGCTCATTTCTAGTAGTCAACTAACTCATAAAGCCCCTTATAGACAAAACCAAATTCAACAAAAAAGAATTCAATAGAAAATAGAAGAACTCTTGGATGATAAATTTATTTGACCTAGCAGTTTCCCTTTGGCACCCCAATAATTCTAGTAAAAAAAAGAATAAATCTTGTCATACGTGCATAGACTATAAGGCATTAAATACGATAACTAAGAAAAATAGATATCCTATTCCTCATGTGGAAGATTTGCCAGATAAGCTTCATGTGGTACATGTGTGTTTAGTAAAATTGACTTAAAATCTAGATACCAAGTTCGTAAGATTTGTAGTGCATGTGTGTTTAGTAACTCTCGGAACTCTTCATAGTTTTGAAATTTGCCTTAATCACATGCATCATCTCACCATGATGAACCATCTACTGGCCTTGCCCACTAGGCATAGACTGAGTACATGCACCTTGGTAGGGTAGTTTGGATCTGTAAACTCTTCACATTTCTACTTAAACATTTGCATGAATTCAACATGATCGATAGTTCCAACATATTTTCCCATGAGCTTATAAATTTCTATGGACATGATTCTAGATGACTCCTTTGGATCATGTGCATGTCCTTCTTTGATTAAAGCACCATGTAATTCTTTTATAACTCCCCTTCCTAGATGACACCTTTGACCATGAGCGTAGAAATTTCTATGGACACAAGTCTAGACTCCTTTGGATAATGTGCATATCCTTCTTTGGTTAAAGCACCATGTAATTCTTTTGCAATCCTCCTTCTTAGATTGTTCTATATTGCTAGAGTTTTGGCATCTAGCAGTTATGAGGTTTGTAGGATACAAACTTTGAGAATTTATAGGAAGGTAGGACCAATTGATGTATCCTACATAGGACCAATCACTATGGGAATCAGAGTCACCAAGGAAATGGCACAACCTGATGGCCCAATTGGAGGAATAAGATTGGTCCAGTGCATGGCAGGTGTGATTGTGGGATGTACTTGAGGTATGGACCTCAAGGTCTGGTAGGTTTTAACTATTGGACTAAGTTTCAATGTTGGCACATTTAATCCCCCTAGGTAAGCCATTATGTCCACCATTCTCCTATTTATTTTTTTTAAATGTAGCTTGCATGCATTTCCTCGTGGATGCTAGGGCATGCATTGTCAAATCATGTGTATTTTTGGAAGGTTTCAAAATGACTCAGCTTTTGTAGCCCTTTTTTTAATATGCTACAAAAAGAATTTGGAAACAACTTCTATGAGAGACTTGTAGTATTTTTGAGTACTACAACTTTGCTCCCCTGACTCTGTCAAAATTCTTGCATCTCGTATCTAACAATACTCTGAAAGTGGTCCACAAGCTTGTATTGATTTTAGTGTGTTTGTTTTTCCTCAATTTTTTGGTCGACTTTTGTGACGACATTGTTTGGGGCCAAATCGATGGAAATTGGCTTAGTCCACTTAGGGAAAGACTTCAAGAGTTCAAAAAATCTTGAAGATGAGCACTAGAACATGTTTATCGGCTTCACTGTTTGGGAGATATAGGCCTACGAGTAAGGCTAATTTTTTAACTCCCTAATTTTCACACCAAATTTTTTTAACCCTTTTAGTACAATTTCACACAAACTCTAAACAGTCAAGCTCTGAAAATTAATCACCTTAATAACCCCAAATAGGTAAAATTACTCACTCTAATTTTTTTAACCCTTTAGTACTATTTCACACAAACTTTAACAGTAAAGCTTTTAAAATTAATCACCTTCATAACCCCAAATAGGCAAAATAATTTTGGTGTGATTTTCTCAAGAAAATCACAACATGAATATTTAGGAGATAGTCGTGCGAAAAACTCGAGATAGTCACAGCCTTGAAAAACTTTAGTTTTTAAGGCCAAATTTTTTTAGGTTTTAAGTGGAATTTCTTTACCAATATAGTCTAAGTTAGTCAAAAACATGTATTCACCTTACCAGCCTCAACATATGAAATTTTATCATCATCTAGGAGATAGTTAATGGCTCCAAACAAACTCTAGTTTTTCAAATCAAATATTTCTTATTTTTTGGGTTCAAAATCACTTGATGTCTTTAGCAATTAGTCTCTATCATTTAGTCACCTTCTCAACCCTAATGTTCTCAACCCTAATGTATGATATTTATTCCACGTGAGTTTCTCAAGAAATAATGCATGGCATGAATAAATAGGAGATAGTCATGACTATGAATAAATACTATTATCTCAACCCCACTAATATGAGAATATTCGATGACTATGAATAAATACTATTATCTCAACCCCACTAATATGAGAATATTCGATGTGATTTTCTTAAGAAATTCATGGCACGAATTTCTTGAGAAGTTTATTGCACGAATAAAAATAGTCATGATTGTAAAAAAAACTCTATTTTTTCACACCAAAATTTTTTGATGATAAGAGGATGAGGTTTCAAGATAAGATTTTCTAGGCTTCGCAAGGTGATCCCTAAAATTATGGAGTGATTTTCAAAACTTTTTCCAACATGAATTTTTGGCATGATTATCTCTTGGCATGAGTATCTCTTGCTGTAAATAACTTTTTAGAGAGATTTCTAGAGAGGGAAACTCAGGTGTGGTTCTAGCAAGATAAAATCATGCTTTTTTTCGAGTCTAATAGTGGTTTTTGAATTCGGTTTGTGTGGAGGAGGTGGTTTTGAATTATAAGTTAGTGGGTAAGAGATTTTCCTAGAAAGGCAAGTGCGAGGCAAAATTCAAAACTTTAAGCACAATTTTGGATTAAGCATTGAACTATTAAGGCATGTGCTTTGCCTAATGTGTAAATTAATAAATAATTAAAGATTAATTATAGGCTCTTCTCTTATGCATAACTATGCAAAAGAGAGCTAAAATCCTTAATTCGATGAGTTTTGTGGGTTAATTTGGTACAATAATGCATCAGTATGCACTTTATACAATCCTAATCACTTGCCACACTTACATTAACCTAATAACCACTAAAACATCTAATTTATTTATGTTTTTCACTTTTTATCTCTACTAGTCACTTCTCTAATAATGCAGAAAACCAATCCAACTAGTATCATTAGTAAAAATTAAGAGATTTAATTATTTATTTGATAATTAAGCTAAGTTAAATACATGCTAACACTTTAATCTGCTCAAATGCAACCAAATTCTCATTAGAACTGTGAAAATTAACATCTAAAGTCTATGTTTAAAAATGTAAAAGACAAGAAAACTTTCACCAAAATGCTTTCTACTACTTAACGCGATGTAAATGTTATATTCTAGGCATAGCTTAACCTATATGTGGATGCTTCTTTCACTAAAATTCTTCCCAAGGCTTAATGTGATGTAAATGTTATATTCTAAGCATAGCTTAACCTATATGTAGATGTTACATGTAAGCAATTACAATCAATCTAAACATAATAAAAACAACAAATTAACTAAGAAAGTAGGCTAAATAGCATAATTTTTAACACAAAAAAGAGAGAAAAAACACCACAAATCTCCATCAAACCAACTCTTCTTTGTGGAAATCCAAAACTAGAGAGTATGGGCAATGGGTTATGCATAGATTTAGAGAACAAACAATAGAAAGAACTAAGGGATTTCTTCTCGATAGTGATGCCAAAAATGTTATGGCCCATTCCAGTCACTCTAAGAGAAACACATTCACGAAAGCTTACCTTCACGAGCTACAACCCTGGTGGAGATCTTTCTAATGGATGAGCTTGAGCACACCGCTTCAAGAGCTCCACACCTCTATGGGTAGCAGTTTTCACCCCCGTCTCTCCCGCAAGCATTGTCACACCATCGCATCTAAAGACTACAGGTCCTCATCCCTACTCTCATCTCAAATCACTTATACACACTCACTGGCATGCATGATAATTAGTAAGAGGATTAGCAGAGCAAAACTCTATTGTACAATGTATTGTATTATGAGAGAAAGTGACTTATATACAAGGCCATAAGTATTCACACACACTTAAATTGTGGCTAGCCAAGTTCCCAAGGATCATAAGTGGCCTATTTCTTATACAATGCTTAATCTCACAATACACGCGTGAAGTACATTTACATGGAATCCATTCTAGCTTGTTTGCCACATACTCTTAGAGCGGGATTGCCAAAAATATATGATCATACCATTTTTGGTGCTTATCCAAGTGGTACATTAGGATGTTGTTGCTTCATAAATTGATCATACGTGCTTTTGGCGTCTCTGTTATTTGCTATTTGATGTAGAATTATAGTGGTAACTCCTTTAATCTCAACATGGGTTAACAATGTCACACATACTCCACATCATCCCTACACATTGTGATGAGTCCATATCCATATCAACCCATGGATGCATACATGAGCATGCCACATCACTACATCTACCACAGCTACCACATCATCATTTAGCCTCCTAGCTCTATATATGCAACATCAGCACAGGTACCACATCATATTTTTATGATATTTATAATTTATAACTTATATAATTATATATATATATATATATATTTCTTAAACTAAATAAAAAAATTAAATTAATTAATATTTAAAACATATATTATTTAAGTTATATATTTTAATATTTAAAAAATAATTATTTTTAAAATTAAAAGAAAACAAGAATAATTATATAACCACATAATATTATGTAACTTTTTGGCTTTAAAATATTCTATCTATCAAAATTTTTAAATTTTATATTAAGATTTCTTATTTTATTAAAAACTCATGCATTTTTTTAATATAGAATCTTCTAGATCATATTCAATGAAATGCAAGAAAGCTTCTTTGGTCTCATCACCAAAGAAGTCTTTTAGATGATATCCAATGAGATGTAAGCAAGCTTCTTTGGTCTCATCACCAAGTAAACTCATACTATATTACCAAACATTTCTAAGCTAATTTTAGCAATGCAATCTGCTTAACTCTCTTCACTTCTTAACACTTTTCTTAGCATTTGAGCTCTTCTAAACTCTTAACATTGTTTCTCTTCTTAACTCTTGTAAACTCTCAGCTTCTTAATCTCTTTAAAATGAGCTCTTGAAGCCACATGAGCCAAAAGTAAGTGTAATAAGAAAAGAAAAACCCATGTTCTTGATATTCATAGGAAGAAAGAAAAATGATAGCACGTGAAAAAGAGAGCATGGAGAGCATGCCAATGCGCTGTTTTAGTGAGCCCAATCATCCCCCTCCCCTTTCCTTAGATGCTCCTCACATGTCCAATCCACCTTCTCCTCTCCTCCCCACCACCAATACTTTAGATATTCCACATGACACCCCCGACCCCCCCAGTCCACCCTCTTATACCTCCATAAGAACCCTCCCCACCCCCTTTGTGCCCCCCGCTACCTCCTAAGGGTGATCATAGTGTGGACACAAAAGAACTATCAATATCTGGGGTGCGTAAATGTTTGAAGAAAGAAAAATGATAGAACACAAACAAAAGAGAGCATGGAGAGCATTTCAATATGCCAGTAGTGAGCTGAACCCTCCCTGTCCCCTTTCTTTGGAATATTCCTCACATGTCCACCACTCTGCCTTCTTCTCGTCTCCTCCACACAATTATGTTAGATAATCCACATGATCCTCTGCCTCCATAAGGACCCTCCCCACACCTCGCACCCTCTGGATCCTATGGGTGGGTGCTCATTTCTAAGTCATTTGGAGCTTCTTCGAGAGTGGCATGTGTAAGTGTCAGCATGATGGTAGAGATGCACACATAAAATGTGCTCTTCCACATTAACGACTACGGTATAATGCATAACAATTTAGGGATATACACCAAATTGGGGTATGTGTGTGTGCATACACACACATGTGTGCGTGTGTGTGCATGTGTGTACATCTACACACCCTCTATTTATTTGAGGTAAGTTGAAAAACATATTTCTATATTAAATTCTTAATTATCATAGGTTTCACTTTTTAAAAGAATATGAGAGAGAGAGAGAGAGAGAGAGAGAGAGAGAGAGAGAGGTGGGGGGAGGTCATACTTCACACCAAAGTGCCTAAAGAGTTGGAAGGTTGTCATCCAAGGAGAGTATAAGAGACAAGGAAAATTGATAGCCTATAGAGGGGTCCATCTAGTTACCACATGTAACAGGATATAATGTGTTATATGCATTCTCACAAGAGTACAATTATTCACATTGAAAAACATAAAAGGAAATTAATTTTTATATCAAATTAATTTAACATGTCACTATGACCTCCACAATGTTATGCTTTTGTAAGGGAGTTTAGATGGACAATTAGGAACTATTAACAAAGGACAATGGGAATTAATAAAAGCTAGGATGTAACAAATTAATTATGACCTCCACAAAGTTATACGTTTGTAAAGGGAGTTTAGATAGACAATTTAGAACTATTAACAAAGGAGAATGGGCATTAAATAGAAGCTAGGGTGCAATAAATAACAAGGTCAATCACTAGGGTGTGGATGGGCATGAGCGTTAATATATAAATAAGTTGTCATTCATTCTAAGCTAGGGTGCAATAAATAGAAGTTAGGGTGCAATAAATAACAAGGCAAATAACTACCGTGTGGATGGGCGTGAGTTTTAGTATATAATAGTAATCTATTCTTGAAGAAGTCATCTTTGTAAAAGGATACTATTTTGATTCCCATAATTTATCTCAAGAAATATATTTAAGTACACTAAGAGGAAGCGTGGCTCACTCTTATGTGGGGGTAAATTGGACCCAATCTTATGTCTTGAGCGATTGTTTATTTGATTTATGCATGGTATTTAATATTTTTGAAATCAATTTAGGTTCATAACAAACTCCCACAATAGTGGTATCAGAGCTCAAGGGACTCACTTTAGATAAGGCATTTTAGATTAAGGCCTTGAGCGCACGTACTAGGTTTACATATAGTAAACTCCATGAGTATAAAAACCAAGAGTGATTACAAAAATTAAAAGCAGTGAAGAGCTAGTGGGACAAAGAGGTGAAAGAAGGCTAAAGTAAAGGTAAATTTCCAATTGCAAAGAATAGAGAAGACTATGGTTTCAAAGAGAAACTTGTTTTTGTCCCTTGGGAAATAAAAACCCATATTTCTCTCACCCAAAATTCATCTCAAGGTGGAAAACCATTTTTCACTTCTCAAAACCATCCTCAAAACCACCCAAAAATCCCAAGTGGTTTTGTTGAATTCTATTCCTCTTTCCAATAAGACATTACTAATCAGTTTCTCCCATCCCGGAGGTCTCAAAACCATCTTCACTTTGATCCCTAACTTCACTCTCTCTCTCTCTCTCTCTCTCTCTCTCTCTCTCTCTCTCTCTCTCTCTCATTGGTTGTATATGCCCTCGTGTTGCATTCTACCGATGTTAATACCTCTCTCTCTCTCTCTCTCTCTCTCTCTCTCTCTCTCCCATTGGTTGTATATGCCCTCGTGTTGCATTCTACCGATGTTAATACCTCTCTCTCCCATAGTGTGTGTGTGTGTGTGTGTGTGTGTGTGTAATAAAAGAGGACCCTTGCACTACCTTTCTGCCACCCACAAGTCGGGAAGATTGGCTAGTGCGAGGGCCCTTATAAAGGCCATGATCCACCCGAGTTCAAGTCCCACCGTTGGTCGTATATGCCCTCGTGTTGCATTCTACCGACGTTAATACCTCTCTCTCCTGTAGTGTGTGTGTGTATGTGTAATAAAAGAGGACCCTCGCACTACCTTTCTGCCACTCACAAGTGGGGCAGATTGGCTAGTGTGAGGGCCCTTATAAAGGCCATGATCCACCCGAGTTCAAGTCCCACCGTTGGTCGTATATGCCCTTGTGTTGCATTCTACCGACGTTAATACCTCTCTCTCTGCCACCCACAAGTGGGGCAGATTGGCTAGTGCGAGGGCCCTTATAAAGGCCATGATCCACCCGAGTTCAAGTCTCACTGTTGGTCGTATATGCCCTCGTGTTGCATTCTGCCGACGTTAATACCTCTCTCTCTCCCGTAGTGTGTGTGTGTGTGTGTGTAATAAAAGAGGACCCTCGCACTACCTTTCTGCCACCCACAAGTGGGGCAGATTGGCTAGTGTGAGGGCCCTTATAAAGGCCATGATCCACCCGAGTTCAAGTCCCACCGTTGGTCGTATATGCCCTCGTGTTGCATTCTTCCGACGTTAATACCTCTCTCTCCGTAGTGTGTGTGTGTGTGTGTGTAATAAAAGAAGACCCTCGCACTACCTTTCTGCCACCCACAAGTGGGGCAGATTGGCTAGTGCGAGGGCTCATCAAAAAATTTTGGAGTGAAAAAGTAAAGTTTTTTACGGTCATGACTATTTCTATTCATGCAATAAATTTCTCAAGAAATTCATGCCATGAATTTCTTAAGAAAATCACATTGAATATTTCCATATTAGCGGGGTTGAGATGATAGCATTTATACATGGTGATGACTATCTCCTATTTATTCACACCATGCATTATTTCTTGAGAAAATCACGTCGAATAAATAGCATACATTAGGGTTGAGAAGGTGCCTAAATGATAGAGACTAATTCCTAAAGACCTCAAGTGACCCCAAAAAATAAAAAATATTTGATTTGAAAAACTAGAGTTTTTTGGAGCCATTAACTATCTCGAGAAATTAGAACTTGAAAAGGAGAATGATAAAATTTTATATGTTGAGGTTGGTAAGGTGAATACATATTTTTTACTAACTCTTAGACTTTATTGGTAAACAAATTGCACTTAGAACTTGAAAATGTATTGGCCTTAAAAACTAAAGTTTTTCAAGGCTGTGACTATCTTGAGTTTCTCACATGACTATCTCCTAAATACTCATGTTGTGAATTTCTTGAGAAAATCACACCAAAATTATTTTGCCTACTTGGGGTTATGAAGGTGATTAATTTTCAGAGCTTGACTGTTAGAGTTTGTGTGAAATTGTACTAAAGGGTCAAAAAAATTTAGCATGAGTAATTTTACCTATTTGGGGTTATTAAGGTGATTAATTTTCAGAGCTTGACTATCAGAGTTTGTATGAAAATGTACTAAAAGGGTCCAAAAAAATTTGGCATGAAAAATTAGGGGGTGAAAAAGAGTAGCCTTATTCGTAGGCCTATATCTCCCAAATAGTGAGGCCGATAAACACGTTCTAGTGCTCATCTTCAAGAGTTATCGGACTCTTTAAGTCTTTCCTTAAGTGGACCAAGCCTATTTCCATCCATTTGGCCCCGAACAATGTCGTCACAAAAGTTGACCCAAAAATCAAGGAAAAACAAACACTAAAATCAACAAAAACAAGCTTGTGGACCACTTTCAAATTATCGTTTGAGATATGAGATGCAAGAATTTTGACAGAGTTAGGGGAGAAAATTTGTAGTACTCAAAAAATACTACAAGTCTCTCATAAAAGTTGTTTCTAAATTCTTTTTTATACTTAAAAAAGGGCTACAAAAACTAAGTCATTTTGAAACCTTCCAAAAAAACACATGATTTGACAATACATACCCTAGCATCCAAGAGGAAATGCATGCAAGCTACATAAAAAATTAAACATGAGAATGGTGGACATAATGGCTTACCTAGGGGGATTAAACTTGTCAACATCGAAACTTAGTCCACCAACAGCTAAAACCTACCAACCCTTGAGGTCCATATCTCAAGTACATCCCACAATCACATCTGCCATCATGCATTGGACCAACCTTATTCCTCCAATTGGGCCATCGGGTTGTGCCATTGCCTTGGTGACTCTAATTCCTATAGTGATTGGTCCTATGCCTAATACATCAATTGGTCCTACCTTCTTATAAATTCTCAAAGTTGATATCCCACAAACCTCATAACCGCTAGATGCCCAATCTCTAGCAATAAAGAAAAATCTAAGAAGGGGGATTGCAAAAGAATTGCATGGTGCTTTAACCAAAGAAGAACGTGCACATGATCCAAAGGAGTCATCTAGACTCGTGTCCATAGAAATTTCTAAGCTCATGGTCAAATGTGTCATCTAGGAAGGGGGGTTGCAAAAAAATTACATAGTGTTTTAACCAAAGAAACATGATCCAAAGGAGTCATCTAGACTCGTGTTGTCCACATAAATTTATAAGCTCATGGGAAAATATGTTGGAACTACCGATCCTGTTCAATTCATGCAAATGTTTGAGTAGCAATGTGAAGAGTTTGGAGATCCGAATTGCCATACCAAGGTGCATGCAATCAATCTATGCCTAGTGGGCAAGGCCAGTGATGCATGTGATTAAGAAAAATTTCAAAACTATGAAGAGTTCCTAGAGGAAGAATCAACCTAGAGCTCTGATATCAAATGTTGGCACACAAGTGTTAGGGTTTGAGTTTAGACAACGGAAGCTCACACACACACACACACACACATAGAGGAAGCAAGACTAGGAGAAGTACATGCACATATATTCACACAATAATGATAAGTGGTACAAGTACAAGTGATAATATATACCTAGCTAGATGTCCTTTCACACCGGATGTCTAAGGGGAAAAACTCGTGGGACAAAAGTGCCCCTAGGGTTAGTGCATGGTCACATATAACACTACATATATTTATAATATGCCTTTAATTAGCAATGGAAGGAAATTTACTTAATGCATCAATATAATATTTGCTTTACATGTTTTGTATTGAATGAGAGGATGAAAACTTTGAATGAATGATGCCCATTGAATATGACAATAAAAAATCAGAGGTTGACTAAGTAGATGTCTTATACTGTGTTGATTAGTTTTAATCATAAACTCAGATCCCATGAAATAATGTTTCCACATGGTAAGTGCATGAACAAAAATAAGTTGTTCTTTACCATAATTGCTATAGTTGGTCTCATAAGGTTTCAACTTTTAGCTCTCATATGCAAGAGGATGTCCATCTTGCATAATAACTGCACACTGATGCCTGACTACAAGGAAGAAGCGTCGAGAAAACATTGGCAAGTGTGCCACGAGCATGCATCAAGATATGCTTGAGCATGTCAATGGATTTTTGTTGATGTTCACATGAAGAAAAATTAGTCTGCTTCTTGAGGAGAATAGCAAAAGGAAATGTAATCAAAGAAAAATTACAAATAATTTTTCTATAATAACTATAAAGACTTAGAAAAAGTACAAACAGATTTTCTATAGTAACTATAAATACCTAGTATTCAAAGAAAAATTACAAAAAAAATCTATAGTAACTATAAAGACCTAGAAAAGTGCAAACCTTGTTTACATTCTTAGTAGTAAGCCAAGTTTTTACAGTTTAAACCTTTTTGGGTTCTACTCTAATACCTTCGGCAAATATAATATGACCTAGATATTCAATTTCTTTTTGAAAGAAAAAGCTTTTCTTAGGATTGGCATACAATTGGTTTTCTTTCAAAAGTTTCAAAACAAACACTTAATATTGTTTGTTATTCTTCATTTTGAGTATATACAAGAATACTGTCAAAGAAAACAACGAAAAAATGTTGGTAAATTTCAAGAATATGTGATTCATAATTCTACTAAATGTAGCAGGTGAGTTTGTGAGACCAAAAGGCATTATAAGAAATTCATAGTGTCTAGTTTGTGTGAAGAAAGAAGTTTTATACACTTTAGAAGCATGCATATGAACTAAATCATATCCAAACTGTCTAGTTTGTGTGAAGAAAGAAGTTTTATACACTTTAGAAGCATGCATATGAACTAAATCATATCCAAACAAGTAAATTTTACTAAACATGCGTGCATTACAAAGCTTACAAACTTGATATCTAAATTTTAAGTCAATTTTACTAAACACACATGTACCACATGAAGCTTATCTAACAAATCTTTCACATGAGGAATATGATATCTATTTTTCATAGTATTATTATTTAATGCCCTCTAGTCTATGCACATGTGACAAGATTTATTCTTTTTCTATGTTAAAAATTATTGGGGTGCCAAAGGGTAAATTGCTAAGTCAAATAAATTTATCATCCAAGAGTTCTTCTATTTGTTGCTATTGAATTCCTTTTTGCTGAATTTGGTTTTGTCTATAAGGGGCTTTATGAGGCAATTGACTACAAGAAATGAGCTCAATAGAATGGTCTTCTAAGCAAAGAGGGAGGTAGGCCAAGTGGTCAATCATCAGCCAAAAGAATCTTTAAATTGATGGAGAAAAGTTTCCTGACTAGGTGCTCAGTTGCTTCAATTTCATTCACACTGACAAAGTGTCCCATGTCGAGGAGAGCTTTAAGTGAAAACTACGGTGATAAAAATCGTGCTTTCACCTTGCATTGGAACTCTTCCCAAGTAGTAGGCTTGTCCACGTTATTGCGAAGAACGTTCAACCAAAGTGAAGCATGATCAACCATGTGGTTGGAAGCACACTTAATCTTATCGTTTTCTAAAAAAGCCTCATGAGAAAAGTAGTCCTCCGATTGACTCAACCATGAGAGCACAAGACGAGCATCTTTCTTTGCAACAACAATCAAAATTTATTAAAGAAAAAGTGTAACCGCGGGGGGTAATGTTACTATCCTTTTTAGTTTCTTGGGTGCCAAGGGTATCCTTGATGATATCTTGGTGATGCATGCATCTTCGGAATCGAAACTAGGAACTTCATTATTACCGAGTCATTGCTCAAGGTCGAGACGTTTTTGTTGCTCACATTAAAGTAATTGCTCAAGGATTTGTATTTAGTCCGGTAAATGCCGATGGCGAAAGTGGAGAATTGAAAAATCCACCATCTTGAAATCTCGATCATCTTGATTGGTGTTGGTTTTGACATTGGATGTTCTAGTAGAGAATCGGGAGAAGATTCAATGGTGCGGGTTTAAGAAAAGTAAATAAAAGTGCAAAGAATTATTGAAGGAGCTTTAAAAATTAAAAAAAACAAATTTCAAGTGTTTTTTTAAATTGTTAAGGGATTTCCACATTTTTTTAAATAATTCTTTACCTTAATTATAGGCAAAAAAATGTTTTTAGGACTCAAACAATTGCTGAAAATTTCCTAAAACTTCAATGGAAGATTTTTAGACCTATGTGGAGCTTATAAAATATTTCCAGCATGAAGATTTGGCAAGAAACAACTGTAAAAAGTGATTTTTATGAGCTTTTTAAGCTTCTAAGCTCACAAGCTTGTATTTTTCAAGCCTTAAAGCCATGGTTCCTCACAAAATAAAATTCTTATGTGAGGGGAGGATATTTTGCACAGGCACCATCAATTCTACAAAACACATCTCAAACTGACACGAGAATCTCCATCGAGGCAATTATGGAATCGATTTCTCTGGCACATGAATTAGCAACATAAAGCAATTGCAACAAATTCAACCTAAACCAAGCTTGAAAATAGCACATTAAAATACTTAGCTATGCACGATACTATGAAAGGGTGCAATTTTCCCTCCTCATGTGTGTGGCCTATATCCCGACACATGATTATTTTTATACTTTTCATTCCAATAATAGGCCATAGTCTCCAACATACAAAAAATTGTACTTGATGCTAGGCTAAAGTGTTTTCACGCTTTACAAAATATGAAAGTTTAAATGTTTCCCAAGGTCTATGCTTTCAAGTCTAAGCTTGCAAAATCGGCAACAATTGAACACGTCCCACACACAATCCAAAGGATCCGTGGGTAAAACGAGCATGAAGGTTTCGAGGAAGAAAAAGAACCGCTGCCGAAGTGCTGTCACACAGAAAAAAGATTTGGAGATCTTTGGGAGAGGGAACAAAGAGAGAGAGAGAGAGAGAGAGAGAGAGAGAGAGAGAGAGAGAGAGGAGACAGTTTTTGGTGGTATGTTAGGTGAGAATTTTTTGGATGAGAGGGTAGAAGGCTGACCTCAAGGTCTATGCTTTCAAGTCTAAGCTTGCAAAATCGGCAACAATTGAACACGTCCCACACACAATCCAAAGGATCCGTGGGTAAAACGAGCATGAAGGTTTCGAGGAAGAAAAAGAACCGCTCTGCCGAAGTGCTGTCACACAGAAAAAAGATTTGGAGATCTTTGGGAGAGGGAACAAAGAGAGAGAGAGAGAGAGAGAGAGAGAGAGGAGACAGTTTTTGGTGGTATGTTAGGTGAGAATTTTTTGGATGAGAGGGTAGAAGGCTGACCTCAAGGTCTATGCTTTCAAGTCTAAGCTTGCAAAATCGGCAACAATTGAACATGTCCCACACACAATCCAAAGGATCCGTGGGTAAAACGAGCATGAAGGTTTCGAGGAAGAAAAAGAACCGCTGCCGAAGTGCTGTCACACAGAAAAAAGATTTGGAGATCTTTGGGAGAGGGAACAAAGAGAGAGAGAGAGAGAGAGAGAGTTTTTGGTGGTATGTTAGGTGAGAATTTTTTGGATGAGAGGGTAGAAGGCTGACCTCCTTTCCATAAAATTTATGGAAAAGTCTTGAAAGGAAGACGACTTTTTCCCTAGAAAAAGGGAATAAGATTTATGGAAAAGCCTTGAAAGGAAGACTTTTCCCCTGAAAAGTAAAGGGGAAAAAGAGAAATGTCCGGACCCGGACTCGAACCGGAGACCTCTAGTGTGTGAGACTAGCGTGATAACCAACTACACCATCCGGACAGTACGGTTGACGGGGGGGCGTTGCGAGAATCGAACTCGCGGCCTCTCGCACCCAAAGCGAGAATCATACCACTAGACCAAACGCCCAACCGTGGCAACCGAACGTGACTCGTGCACTGTAATCTCTGTGTCTCGTTCGGGTAGCAGGAAGGGGACTTAACATGGCACACGCCGCTCGCCAACAAAAGAGCATATGTTTTTCAGGAGGTTGATTGAATGAGAGGCTTCAGAGGGCGTATATAAAAGACGTACTTTTCCACCTCGTAGTATATATATATTTTACTTACATGAGTGGCCCACATCTATCCGACCCCAACGCTAAGGTTCCCATTTTGCATAACTGCGCTCTTTCTCTATTCTCCTTTTAAGGCATGGGCCCTTTGTGGGAATTATAAGTAGCATATTCTTTGTGGGTCCCATCCTCACTTTTTTAAGCGATTTTTAAAGAAAAGGAATCCATCGTGATATGAAGAAGCATGGTCAAGGGCCATGCAATCAAAGAAAAATTGCGAATATTTTTTTGTAATGATAATTGGAAAGACCTAGAAAGGAACAAACCTTAGTAACATTCTATCACACGGGAGTGAGATTGTTCAGATATTTATTTTTGTAAAAGAAAGCCGGTGGAGCAAGCAAGGATTTTTCTGAATTTTTATCATCCAATTTTTGTAAAAGAAAAGCTTGTGGGGCAAGCAACGGCTATGTAACCTATTTTTGAAGTAATAAAATCTATAAATACTCAAGCGTGGATGCTAAAATAGCCATATGTAACCTATTTTTGAAGTAATAAAATCTATAAATACTCAAGCGCGGATGCTTTTGTCACACGCTTGGGAGGGGGGGGGCAGTTGCGACCCAATCTGGTGTTCTCACGTGTTTCTATATTTTGTTGTTGCGCACATTTCCCGCGGTCTATGGTTTCCTGTTTCAACGGCCTGGCTGAAAGGTGTGTGTTTGGGGCACTCAAATGGCCCGGGACCAGCAGCAGGTCCTGTGTGTTCAGGTGCATAGAGCAGTGCAAGCACAAGATCCAAGGATCCACACGACGAATGTCACACCAGCAGGCAGCAACAACCAAGTAGCGTGGGCACACGCCTTGACAAGAGACAACTATCAGGGTAACGCGAAGCATAGACGCGGACATCGTCGACGTCGACTATATTTAACACCGGTTGACTCTGGCAACACGAACAGTTGCACCGACAGTGGGCGCACAGGCTGACGGTGCACAACCGGCCCCAGCGAGAGCATCACGTTGTGTGGGTTTCTCCTTAAGAGACGAACCATTCTACCCCATATACCCTCTTTTCAAGGAATCGAAACAGTATGTGGGATATACTGGGAGTTGCATGGTAGTGCGTGGTGATGAGCAGGAGGGAAAGAAGAAGAAGAGGAGAGAGAAGAAAGAGAAGAAGGAGAAGAAGAGGAGGAGAGAGAAGGAAAAGAAGAGGAGGAGGAGGAGAGTGAAGAAAGAGAAGAAGAAGAGGAGAGGGAAGAGTAAAAGAGAAGAAGAAGAGGAGGAGAGAGAAGGAAAAGAAGATGAAGAAGAGGAGGAGGAGGAGAGAGAAGAAAGAGAAGAAGAAGAGGATAGGTAAAGTTCATTTTCCTAAGTGCTTTTCGTGCTCTTCTTTAGACTTACTAAAAACTAAGATATCATCAAAAAGACGACCACAAAGTGTTGATGGCCAAGAAAGATCCTATTCGTCATATGACTAAAAGTCATAGGACCATTAGTAAAACCAAATGGCATCACTAAAAACTCAAAGTGACCAGTCTGAGTTCTAAAAGCAGTTTTATAGATATCTTGATCTACCATTCTTATTTGATAATATCTGGATTTTAGATTAATTTTTCTAAAGACGCTGGCTCCCCTTAATTTGTCGAGTAGATCATCAACTCTAGGAATTGGAAATCTATTCTTGATAGTGTTCTTGTTGAGAGCTGTGTAGTCTACACACATATGATAAGTACTATTTTCCTTCTTTACAAGAAGGACTGGTGCTCCATATGGTGAACTACTTGGTCTAATAAGTCCTAGAGAAAGTAAATCCTTGATTTGAGTCTGCATTTCTCTTTAGTGAAGAGGGTTAACTCTATAAGGTGCTCTACAAGGTGGTGCACGCCCAAGATCCTTAGGATGTGCACTAGGTAGTCCAGGAGGTAACGCATTGAGGAAACAATCAAAAAATTTAGAAAGAAAAAAGTCATGTGATGAATCCGTGGGAGATGGTTCTTTGGCACTAAGCTAGTTAACCAAAATTAAGGAAGTTTTCTCCCTCTTCCTCAAAGCACTCTTGGCCTGAGTATGGCTTAAAAGTGGTTGCTCCTTGCCTTAGAAAATTCCTTGCAAACAAACATTCTTACCACGATGCATAAAAAACATTGTGTGCTCTGCATAATCAATATGTGGTGTGTACTGATGTCAAAAAGGCATTCCCAAAATCATGTCAATACCATGCAAGGGTGCTACTAAGAAAGTACGTTCATAGAAAATGTATGCAATAGAAAAAGCAAGATTATTCACTTTCTTAGTGCAATCATACTTTTGATTTTGAAAAGCAAGCAGCCTTTACTTTAAAACGAGAAGGAATCATGTCAAGATGAAGAGCATGTGTAAGATGTTCAAAAATAAACTCATGTGTACTAACATCGTCATGCAAGATTGTGATTTATTTATCTTGAAATTTTCCTTTCATTTTAAGTAAAATGTGTAGTGAAAAAGACTGAGGGCCAAGGTTAGAAGTACCTTCTTGATGATCAGATTTATCATTGAACTCGTTAACATTAGACTGTAGCTCATAGTCATTATCATAAGCATCATAATCGTCTCTAGTGCTAGTGTCTTCATCTCCATTCACCATGTTAAGCCGATCAATTGGCTTCTTGTTGTTGTAGTAGTTGCTTAAAAAAATATCAGCGTAGTGTCTCTTTTGATGGAAAATGTAACATCGGATATTCTTTGCTTTTTCATCTCGAGTCGCCAAATCTGGAACATATGTCTTCTTTAGATCTCCATTATTATTGTTGCCAATCTTTGCTTTATTGTTGTTGAATTGTTGGCTTCTTTGATCTTGACCCTTGTGAAAAGGTCGTTTGAATGAAGAACGCCTATTACAAAACCATTAGAAGATTTTGAACCTTTGGAGAATTTAGAAGTACGGTTCTCCTATTGGAACCTGGGGACACCATGTTTCTTTTAAAAATTAAAAGCAAGAGATTTAGCAGAGGCAAGAGTACGAGGACGAAACATGTTACCCTTTGCTCTAATCTTTGGATCCATCCCTAAAATAAACTCCCTATAAACTTCTTTTCATGCACTTTTTCAATGGACTGCATTTGAATGAGAGCATTCCAAAAATTTTCAATGTAAGTTTGGACATCCTCCTTTTCAAGTGTCTAAGAGTGTCCCAATGCTATCGAGCTTTGGCTTTGTACTCGAGGAGGTAAAAAGTGTCTCTTAATTTTATGTTGAAAATCCTCCCAAGTACGAGGTTTATGTCGCCCATTCTTGGTAGCATTCCACCATAAAGTGATATTCTGAATCAAATGATTTACAGTGCATTTGACCTTGTCTTTCTCGAAAAAATTCTCTCCCAAAAAATAGTCATCAAATTGGCTAAGCCAAGTTAAAATAGTGTGTGCATCCTTCTTTCCATCAAAATTTTGAAAAGAGAAAGCCTTGCGGCTAATGCAAGATTCTTTTCGAGCCGTTTGAGCATCTAAAGTTACCTTGATAGCTCGACGAATAGAATCCTCATCACTATCGCTTTCAATATCATGCATGTGTTGTTTGCAATGTTTCAATTGGTCTTTTAATGCAATTATATGAGTGCATTCATTGACCAATTGTTCTTGCAAAGCAGTGAGTTGCTCTTGAATAGATGCGATGCATGAAAACTAGCCATAATTGATGAAGAATAAAGAAAAATAGAATAAATTTTAGAAATACTTGTAGTAGTTCCTACTCTTGAAAATAATTGTGAAGTTCATGTAGTCCATGAAAAAATAGAAGAGTTATGCATCTGTCTAATGCAGTCTCCAAAATATCCAAAAGTAGTGGTGAAGTGTCAGAAGGTCGATCAGTATTACCGGAAGAGAATTTGAGCTTCAAAAGAGTGAACGGTGACCAATTTTGAAAATTCTGAAAACTTTGATTTACTGTAATTCTACATTTAGAACAAGCATGGAATGCTAAAATTTTCATCAGTTTGAAGCTGGGGCAAATTCAAATGAATTTAGGCAATTTTGGAAGGGTTTTGACTTAAAAGAGCTCCACAAATGAATCTCCTCTTATCTTTGTAACTTTTTATGAGTAAAAGAAGATGGGAATTATGGAGACCATTGATTTTAGCAGGTTTATAACAACAACCGTTGCAAATTCAACTTGCTTAATCCTTGACGAAAGCTTCCACAAGTAGGGTTATGTATTGTGCAAGAGACCATTCCGAATGCATCCACCAATGGATCATATCTTCATTTTGATGTAATTTCTAGATTTGTAGAGCTTATGAGCACCTCATGAGCACCTAGACTACACACTTTTTTATTTTTCTCCTCTGCATGCTTTTTTGACCTTGTAGAGGCTAGTTGCAAGAGCCTAGACTAGCTTATAACTAAGCCTTTTGTTTAGGCTTTAGTTAGAGCCTTTAGTTAGCCTTGTTTTGACACCTTTTGAAGGCCTAGAAAATGAGTACTCCAATTAGTTGCAGAAAAACCATAAAAGCTCCAACCTTTGAAGAAGTGATTTTTGCTCCTTTATGTGTCCTTTGTTTTCCAGCTTTCTTTTAGTCACTACGTGAAGAATTTGAAGCCCCTTGAAGCCTTGAATTTTTTTAAAGAAAAATCCTTCTTCTTGTACTAAATAGTTATCACCTTCTCTCCCCCCAAAGCTTTGATACCACTTACCACTAATGATAGGAAATTGGATCTTGGGGAGACACATCACTTGCTATTCAAATGGATTAAAATATAAACTTCAATTATTACCATGAGCAAGATAACAAAAAATCATAAATAAACTAAACACGTGAGAGAGTATTGGGTGGTGCAATCTATCCCCCCTCAAGAAGTGTCGGCACTTCTTGAGTATTTATGCTTTATTAAATAAAAATAGCCCATGAGACAAAAATAGCATGCTTATGCATGGGATTGCCCTTTACAAAAATGGGTGTTTCTTTTAACACAAGCTTAGATAAAGTATTCCTATCTAAACCACTAAAGGAGAATTACATAAATAACCCCAAGGGCTAATTCACGTGTAACAAAAATTAATAATCCACACCCAAGTATAACAAAAGTGGGTGTGAGGTTCCCCGCTTCGGGGCTCTTGCTGCCGACGGTGGAAGCGGCGTCGACCTCCCACATGGGGCGGGGTCCACACACTCGAGGCCTCGCCCGTGGATGTCTGGGACGAGAGGCTAGCCCGAGCGGCCCCTCTGAGACTGGGCTCGGAAGACTCCCCTCGCCCGGAAGACACGGGCGATTCCACCAATTGGAAAAATCTTCTAACGGGGAAATTACTCTAACGAGTCAAGTCTTAACTAGAAAAACTAATTTGACCAAACCTGAAGTCACATGGTCAGATCAAGAAGAGACTTGCACTTGGTCCATGGAATCACCGCTTTTTTCCTGATTTACGAGGCACAGCCGCCGATGGTCCCCTCCAAGGTCTTCTCAGGATTTAAAACTAAATAACGTAACTAATCGTATCTAGTTGTTTCTCAGGAATCCTTCAATCTAGCCTAACCCCCATCCGGCCCATGGGTTAGGCAACCACCGACCACTGAATTGGTGGGATTCCTTTATAAAGATTTGGTTAAGTTTTTCCTCGAGTACCAAGGAAAAGAGTTCTCAGGCCTCCTAGCTGGTGATTCATGCAAAAATCAAGGTAGGCATACCACGTACACACCCAATATGAAATTGCCATTTATAACAGATTCGACTGGCTTTAAAAACAATCCTTCAATAGAAATCATAATATTTCTGATCATCATTTTTCAAAATTCCGAGTCCATTGTGGTTCTACAAGGATTCTCTTCAACTAAACATCTAGATTTTGGGTAAATATCAATTTAGTGATTTTACCAATTAAAATATCCAAAGATATTCTTTATGCCACATAATTTCTCAACCTTAATTCATTAGGTAGAATTATGGTGGAGATTCATCTTTTGACACTAACATTTAATTCAAATCCTTCTTTTCTTGAATATCATAAAAATTCTTCTTTTAACTAAAATATCAATACCTATTTTTTGAATAAACTTGAAATTCTTCTTTTTCTCATTTCAATGAGTGCAATCCAATTATCATGGGAATTCCTCTTTTACCATAAATTAAATAAACTTAAAATTCTTCTTAAAAATTACATAAAAATATCCATTAAGCTAAAAATTCCACTTTTCTCACTTAAACATTTGAATTCCAATATGGTGGGAATTCCTCTTTCATCGTTTGAACTTATCTATACAAAAAGATAAATTAAACTAAATTTTCTCTTAAAAATTTAAATAAAAATCTCCATTAATTCCTTTACACTAGGAATTACACTTTCCTCATTTAAATATTTGGATTCCAATATAGTGGGAAGTCCTCTTTCATCATTTAAAATTTATCTATGCAAAAAGATAAATTTAACTAAATTTTCTCTTCAAAATTTAAATAAAAATCTCCATTAATTCCTTTACACTAGGAATTACACTTTCCTCATTTAAATATTTGGATTCCAATATAGTGGGAATTCCTCTTTCATCATTTAAACTTATCTATACAAAAAGATAAATTTAACTAAATTTTCTCTTAAAAATTTAAATAAAAATCTTCATTAATTCCTTTACACTAGGAATTACACTTTCCTCATTTAAATATTTGGATTCCAATATAGTGGGAATTCCTCTTTCATCATTTAAAACTTATCTATGCAAAAAGATAAATTTAACTAAAATCCTTCTTTAATTTTTAAATAAAATATGCATTATTTTAGCATCACAATTTTTCTCTTACTTCATTGGAATACATGGAATTCCATTGTTATGGGGGATTACTCTTTTAATATAAAAATGGATTACTAGAAATTTCTCTTTTTTCTAATTAACTATTTATGCATAAACATAAAAATCAAATTTCCATGATTATATAATGAGAATCATTCAGTTAATCTAGGATGATTAATCTTAGAATATGGTAGGAAGTCAGTCCTCTTTTCATATTATGAATGAAAATGATTTATGTGTTAATTTTACAGAAATTTTACCATAGCTCCGCTGCTATTACTCGTAATTCTCAATAAATTTGAAAGAATAAAGTTTAGTATTAATCGTTTATTAGGATAACCACTAATTGGATTATTATCAAATTATGGATTGATTCTTAATTTTACCATAAATTAAATAGCATAAAAGTATTACAAAGCCATTATTTTGGCCTCTAATTAGACAAGCATAGAAATTACTTTTAGATTAGAGAAATGCTTCATGAGAAGCTTCATTCGAATTGAGAATAGGTCATAGGAATGACCATTCTTTGGGGGAGAGAGAGAAATGCTTAAAAACCATTATAAATTAAGCATAAATGAAAATTTATGTATTTCTTCATTACAATACATTAAAGAACTTCAATAGTATTCAAAAGCCATTCAAATTAATGCTTCTAAAGCTTGAGAGGGGTTGAGAAGAGAAACATTCGGAGATTTAAGAAAAAGAAGACAATAATCCACAGTTTACCTCCTAAATTACTTGATTCTTTGATCAGAGTAGAGGCCCCCAACCAATCAATTGGTTTGGTATGTTGTTGGAGTCTCCAAGGAAGATTGAAGAGAGAGAGAGAAGCTCCAATCTCTTCAATTTGTAGAGGGTTTTTAGACGATAATAGAAAATAAGCTTAACTTAGAGTAATACCGGCATAGTTTAGTTCACAGATGAGAATACAAAGGAATGAGGGTCTATTTATAGGTGAGGGAGGCCACTAACTAAGTCCAACTAAGTTCTAGAATTTTCCAGCTTCAATTTGGCTGAATTTGGACAAGTTTGGCTCCCTCTTTGATTTGGTTTGATTGAGGAGAGAGGAGAGATAAAAATATCCTATTATTTTTTAGTTTACAACTCATCCACACATGTGAAATAGGCACCTCCTTGAAGGGCCCCCTTTTCCTTACCCATGTGTCAAAAATGAATGATTACTCTAAAATATCTCATTTTTTAATTAATACTTCATAATTTTTAACTGATAAACCTAGTACTTAGTCAACTCTTCATCTTGTGTGGGCATTTACTCATTTTTTGTGTATTTTCTTTTATTCTTTGGATTTATCTTGTCCCAACACTTGGATTAATCTTATTGGTCCATAGGAACCTTAATCCAAAATTTTCAAAAAATCTTGACCCTTAGGATAAGGTCTTCTAAATCATTTTTAATTAATTCCAATTGCACCTTGGAAAATCTATTTTGATTTTCTGTTTCAAGGAAATTTTTTTTGATATCTTTAGAATTTATTTATCCAAAAATATCTCAATATTGATTTACCACTCTCTAGAAATTTTTATCTCACTAGGCAAAACAAGGAAAAATAATATTTTCTTGTATTCATAGAATGATTACAAGGGGTTGAAGTAGAGGCTTAATCAATATTCAGCCTTAGGAGGAATCTTACATCGTCTCCCACTTGAAAAATGCTAGATGTCCTCATCTCGCAAAGTGGGGGTAATACTTGGCCAACTCTTTTTCTTTCTCCCAGGTGGCGTCTTCTAGAGGGAAGAACTTCCACTTTACTAAGAATTCTCTGAGGACTCTGCTCCTGAGAATCTTCTCCCGAATGTTAAGGATTTTCTCAAGTTGGAGTGCCATCTGGCCTTGAGTCGGAGAGATCAATTGCTTATCATCAAGCACGTGACTCGGGCTAGGTACATATTTGTTAAGAAAGCTGACATGGAATACATCATGTACCTTGAGATGGGGAGGCAGAAGAAGTTTGTAGGCTAGATCGCCCACTTTCTTTATGACAGCATACGGCCCACAGTATCTGGGAGAGAGCTTCTTGTACTTCCCTAAGGATAAGGAACTTCTTTTTGGTTGTACTCGAATGAAGACCATATCTGATTCTTCGAACTCTCTCTTAGATCTCTTTTTATCTGCATACTGCTTTTGCGTGTCTTGGGCTGCCTTTATATCTTTACAGATTGATTGCATCTGCTGGTCCATGTCGTCAAGCATTTGTCTGGACATTTCGACTCTGATCAATGGATCAGACCAAGTCAATGGTGTAAGGTAATCTTGTCCATACAAAGCTTTGAAAGGACTCATCCCAATGCTCCGATGATAAGAAGCATTGTAAGCAAATTCAACCAAATGCAGATGACTTAACCACTTCTTGGGTTCCCTGTTGCAACATGACGGAAGGATATCTTCAATTATTGATTCACCCTTTCCGTCTGGCCATCAGTTTTTTCGGGGTGATAGGCTGTGCTGAGATCCAAGAAAGTTCCTACTGCTTCAAAGAACGCAGTCCAGAATTTCGATGTGAATTTGGGATCTCGGTCACTTACTATTTTCTTGGGTAAACCATGCAATTTGAATATCTCCTTAAGGAAAACTCTGGCAACATCCACTGCAGAGTATGTTTCTTTCACTGGAATTAGATGGGCAACTTTGTTTAGCCTGTCAACTACCACAAAAATGGAGTTGTAACTTGATTGCACTGAAGGTAATCCAGTGACAAAGTCCATACTGATGCATTCCCACTTCATCTGTGGAATGTCTAGAGGCTGCAGTTTCCCTGGCATCTCAACTCTCTCTACCTTGACTCTTTGTGTCATGAGTTTTCGAGATTCATAGGCCACTGTATGACCTTCCTGCATTAGAGCACCGCCTAAAGCAAACCCATTGGCATCAATAACTACCTCAAAGGGTTTGGTAAAATCTGGAAATTTAAGGACAAGGTTGGTTACTAAGGCTGTCTTTAGCTTGTCAAAGGCACACATTGCAGTCCACTGAAAAAGTGTACTTTTATTGAGAAGGTTAGTCAAAGGGGACGCTATCTGAGCATACCTAGGTATAAAGATCCTATACCATCTGGTTAACCCTAGGAATCCTCTGACTTCCTTTACTGACTTGGGTTCTGGCCATTCAACTACTGCTTGGATCTTTGCGGGGTCAGGAGAAATCACATCCTTTGACACTATGAATCCCAAGTATTCAACCTGGTCAACAGAGAAGGAACACTTGCTCTTCTTTGCAAAGAGTTGGTGTTTCCTTAGGATTTCCAGGACTTTGCACACATGATCTTCATGGTCTGCAGCATTCTTTAAGTATACTAAGATATCGTCAAAGAAGACGAGAACAAAATCATCCAAGTATTCTCTGAGAATATCTTGCATAAGACGATTGAATGTCGCCGGGGCATTAGTCAATCCAAACGGCATGACTGTGAACTCATAATGCCCATAGAGAGTATTGAATGCTGTCTTTGGGATGTCCTGCTCCTTGATTCTGATCTGGGAGTACCCGGATTTGAGATCTATCTTTGTGAACATTTGGGTCCCACTTAACCGATCCAGAAGTTCAACAATCCTCGGAATAGGATACTTGTTCTTAATTGTTAATTGATTCAGTCCTCTGTAGTCAATATAGAGTCTTAACGTTCCATCTTTCTTCTTTTGAAAGAGAACGGGCGCACCCCAAAATGAGACACTGGGTCTGACGAATCCTTATTCTAACAGTTGTTTTAACTGTTCCTTAAGTTCTATGGCTTCAGGGACTGGCATTTTGTATGCATGCTAGGCTACTGGGGGTTAATTTGATCTCAAGATCTACTTCACGAGATGGAGGCATCTCAGTCAGCTCTTCATGAAACACATTTGCATACTCACTTAACCACTCTGGTTCTTTAGCCTTGCATTTTATGTCTACCCGGATTCATTTTAACGACAGACATAGCTTGCCTCTTTCTGAGCCCTTTTAATAATTTGGAAGCCTTGTCTAATTGTAGCACTGTGGATTCGAAAATTCCAATTCCTTGAACTTTATTCCCGAGAAGGTCAAGGAAAGAGATGGTTCCTTTGTGACAATGAATGTCAACTTGATTCTTTTGGAGCCAATCCATTCCAAGGATTCCATCATATATTCCCAGGGGTAGGACTCTGAACTGGCACTCTGTTACGTTCCCATCTAGGCTAAACTGAATAAGGTCAGTCTGAAGGTGAGTGAAAAGAATCTTCCCACTGGCTAATTCCACTTGCATATAGGTTTCCCTGATTTTTGATTTAGGACTAATCTACGCAGACATCCTGGGGAAATATAAGAATGAGTACTGCTTGAATCAATCAAAAGCTTGAATTTATTACCTTGGTACTCTGTTGGAATCTGGAGGACTGAGAATTGACGGTTATTCCCCTGATGCTCAATTGCTGCATAGATCTTTCCTTTCTCTTCCTCCACTTCATCAGCTAAGGTGATTGCTTTGGCTGCTGTAGTCTGAGGTGGAACTCTCTCTCTTTGGTTATTCCAGTTCTGGGAGGGAGTTCGAAAACTGCTTTGCATGGAGGTTGCAGGCTGAGCTGGCACTCTTCTTGGGTTACCCTGATTCTGGCGCGCAGGGGACCCTGGTTTGGACTGCAATGAAGGAGTCGGTCTCTGAACTCTGGGACACCCTGGCTTCCTTGGCCCACCGAAGGAGATGGGAAATCCTTAAGATGGTGCCCAAGTCCTTGACATCCGAAGCATCTGTTCTCGCTTTGAAGCTCTTCCCTTTGCATTCTAGAGAGAGTCAGAGTTCCTGAGAATGTACTTTGGGGGAAAGGTCTTCCTTCATTTCTGAAGCTTCCCATCTCCACATTCTGGTTTAGGACCTTGGTGCCTCTTTGGAGGCGAAAAGTTGGAAGAACTTCCCAGAGTCTGAAATCTCTTGAAGGATGAGGGAGCTGGCTTTGGTTTACGATGAAGGCTTTGACAAAGTCCTTCACCATTCTGACAGCTTCAGCCATGGACACTGGCTTGGCATTTTTGACCAGTGTGTCCAAGGGTTCGTTCATTCCCTGAATGAATCTGGCCATGAGTTGCTCTTCATCTAGAGGTGGTGAATATTTTAAGTAGAAGAGCGAAGGCCTGATGATATTCCTCGATGGTTTTGCTCCCCTGCTTCAGCTCTAAAAATTCGTTCATTTTGGTTTTCAAAATCCAGGGGGACAAAATCTCTTCCTTAAATAGGTTTTAAGGTCGTTCCAGGACTGAGTATTTCTGTCTAGACGGTTGGTGTCACAATGGTTCCTCCATGCCACCCTGGCTGTTTCCACTATCTTGAGCCTGGTAAAAGCCATTTTGCTTCGCTCATTGTAGCCGGTGACGTCAAAATATTCTTCCATGGCTTCCACCCATTTCTCCACAGCCTCGCCCAGGTTCTCCCCTTCTCCTTTAAAGGGTCCTGGTGAGTTCTATGAAGAGCCTTGCGAACGTCAGGGTCAAGCTCATCATCTTCAGAGAGAGGGTCTGGTTGACGGCCCCACCAGTTTCCTCATCTCATGATTTTGCCAAAAATGATATATTATTAAATTTTTATTTTTGATATCGTCCACGAGATCCTAAGACTTAAGAGATTCGAAAAATAATTTCTTAAACAAGACAAATGATCTTGTTGGAGATCTATGCCATATGTCCGATAATAGATTTTTCTTTATCAGTTCGTCCATAAACAATCACTTATACAGCGGGAAATTTTTGTCAAGAAAATATGTACATAAAGCAGCTCGGCTCCAGAAATCAAAATCTCCTCAGGAGATGCATAAGAAGGCGGTACTGGTGGCATGCCCTGATACAAACGTTCACTTACTGCCAAGGGAGCTATTATCTTCTCCTTAGGAATAAATCGACTAAGAAGTCTATAGATTTGGCATGAGAGTCTAAAATTCCGAGGCGTTGAATGATATAAAATGACACCATGTACCACTTTCAACTTTATCAGAATCATGGCCAATGAGAGGTTTTGCCTCAACGTTGCACGTTGGTCGCAAGAGGCGTGGACATACTGCCCTGCAAACCACTTATGCTGTCGTCTCTCCACTGGGTCAGGAAAATATAAATCCTCAAAATGGCGTGCGAGTCTGACTCGGCTTGTTCGAGTTGTAGTGGAAGAGATGAGATGCTCAAAGGCAAACGCAGTCATGTCTTGCGAGACTTGGTGAGGTCGGGAATACCAAATAAGTATGGAACTTCTATCTATAAAAATAATTTCTTTGATTAAAAATTCTTCATTAAAGAAGCTTAAGGAATGAAAATACATTATGAAAATGCTTTTTTATGAGTTTTTATTATCAATTTCTGATAAGAATTCTTTTATCCTTATTAGCTTTCAACAAAGGTCTGATACCAGCTGTGAGGTCCCCCGCTCGCTCCGGGGCTCCTGCTGGCGGGCGGAAGCAGCGTCGGCCTCCTGTGCGGGGCGGGGTCCACACACTTGGGGCCTCGCCCGTGGATGTCCGGGACGAGAGGCTAGCCCGGGCGGCCCCTCCGAGACCGGCGGGCCTGGAAGACTCCCCTCGCCCGGAAGGCATGGGTGATTCCGCCAATTGGGAAAAATCTTCTAATGGGAAAATTACTCTAACGAGTCAAGTCTTAACTAGAAAAACTAATCTGGCCAAACCTGAAGTCACATGGTCAGATCAAGAAGAGACTTGCACTTGGTCCATGGAATCACCGCTTTTTTCCTCATTTACGAGGCATAGCCGATGATCCCCTCCCACAAAACAAGGTCTTCTCAAGATTTAAAACTAAATAACGTAACTAATCGTATCTAGTTGTTTCTCAAGAATCCTCCGATCCGGCCATCCGGCCCAGGGGTTAACCACCCAACCATTGAATTGGTGGGATTCCTTTATAAAGATTTGGTTGGGTTTTTGCCCGAGTACCGAGGAAAAGAGTACCCAGGCCCCCTAGCATGTGTTTCATGCAGAAATCAAGGTAGGCATACCACGTATACACCCAATATGAAATTGCCATTTATAATAGATTTGACTGGCTTTAAAAATAATCCTTCAATAGATTTGACTGGCTTTAAAAATAATCCTTCAATAGAAATCATAATATTTCTGATCATCATTTTCCAAAATTTTGAGTCCATTGTATTACAAAAATGTATCCTTTGAACTCTCCATTGAAGACCAGCTGGCCAACCAACGAGATCCAGTATCAAAATTTGGTTCCCAAAAATTTCTTCCTTTTTGTCCATCCGAAATCTTCCTCAACATACGCATGGGTGTCCTAGCAACCACGAGCCCGTACATCACCTGGTCAGAACCCTCTAGGATCCTCCTTAGGTGTCCTAGCACTTCACTCAGGGACCGCTTCGTCGGTCCTCGCCCATCGTACTGGAAGTGCACCATTTTAACCGTACCGAGGCTCGTCAAGACCTCGACAGGCTTTGCTGTGCGAGCAACGTCCCTTGATGACTCTCCACTAGTTGTTCCAACGAACCTCCTCTTAGAAAAACATAAGCCAAATACTTCCTCCAACATTTTGGCGTAAAACAATCCTTTGAATGAAAAAACAGCGGTTCCAATGATGCAAGTAAAATTCCAGTTTGAAATCAATTCCGACAACCCTTTTCCCATAATTTCTAGTTTCATAAAGGATCCTTGATCTCTCATCAGGGTAATCTACCCCCATCATTCCGTCTGATTGTCCAACTAGATTCTTGGTGAGTTTTGTTAGGAAAACTAGATTAGTTTTGGTAGTCTATTGTTTGGATTTACTAACTGGAATTGGTCCCACGAAGTTTTTGTCTACTTCACATCGAGAGAAGGACAATTAGGTTTACTGTCCGTCCCTCACGTAGGCTAACCAAATTCATTCGGTTTAGTTCTACAAGGATTCCCTTCAACTAAACATGTAGATTTTGGGTAAATATCAATTTAGTGATTTTACCAATTAAAATATCCAAAGATATTCTTTACGCCACATATTTCTCAGCCTTAATTCATTAGGTAGAATTATGGTGGAAATTAATCTTTTGACACTAAAATTTAATTCAAATCCATCTTTTCTTAAATATCATAAAAATTCTTCTTTTAACTAAAATATCAATACTTATTTTTTTGAATAAACTTGAAATCCTTCTTTTTCTCATTTCAATGAGTGCAATCAATTATCGTGGGAATTCCTCTTTTACCATGAATTAAATCTACTTAAAATTCTTCTTAAAAATTACATAAAAATATCCATTAAGCTTAAAATTTCACTTTTCTCATTTGAACATTTGAATTCCAATATGGTGGGAATTCCTCTTTTATCATTTAAACTTATCTATACAAAAAAGATAAATTTAACTAAATTTCTCTTAAAAATTTAAATAAAAATCTCCATTAATTCCTTTACACTAGGAATTACACTTTCCTCATTTAAATATTTGGATTCCATTATAGTGGTAATTCCACTTTCATCTTTTAAAATTTATCTATGCAAAAAGATAAATTTAACTAAATTTTCTCTTTAAAATTTAAATAAAAATCTCCATTAATTCCTTTACAGTAGGAATTACACTTTCCTCATTTAAATATTTGGATTCCAATATAGTGGGAATTCCTCTTTTATCATTTAAACTTATCTATATAAAAAGATAAATTTAACTAAATTTTCTCTTAAAAATTTAAATAAAAATCTTCATTAATTCCTTTACACTAGGAATTACACTTTCCTCATTTAAATATTTGGATTCCAATATAGTGGGAATTCCTCTTTCATCATTTATAATTTATCTATGCAAAAAGATAAATTTAACTAAAATCCTTCTTTAATTTTTAAATAAAATATGCATTATTTTAGCATCACAATTTTTCTCTTACTTCATTGGAATACATGGAATTCCATTGTCATGGGGATTACTCTTTTAACATAAAAATGGATTACTAGAAATTTCTCTTTTTTGTAATTAACTATTTATGCATAAACATAAAAACTAAATTTTCATGATTATAATGAGAATTATTCAAATAATCTAGGATGATTAATCCTAGAATATGATAGGAAGTCCTCTTTTCATATTATGAATGAAAATGATTTATGTGTTAATTTTACAAAAAATTTACCATAGCTCCGCTCTACTATTACTCGTAATTCTCAATAAATTTGAAAGAATAAAGTTTAATATTATTCATGTGATTAGAATAACCACTAATTGGATCATTATCCAATTATGGATTGATTCTTAATTTTACCATAAATTAAATAGCATAAAAGTATTAAAAAGTCATTATTTTGGCCTCCAATTAGACAAGCATAGAAATTACTTTTAGATTAGAGAAATGCTTCATGAGAAGCTTCATTCGAATTGAGAATAGGTCATAGGAATGACCATTCTTTGGGGGAGAGAGAGAAATGCTTAAAAACCATTATAAATTAAGCATAAATGAAAATTTATGTATTTCTTCATTACAATACATTAAAGAACTTCAATAGTATTCAAAAGCCATTCAAATTAATGCTTCTAAAGCTTGAGAGGGATTGAGAAGAGAAACATTTGGAGATTTAAGAAAAAGAAGACAATAATCCACACTTTACCTCCTAAATTACTTGATTCTTTGATCACAGTAGAGGCCCCCAACCAATCAATTGGTTTGGTATGTTGTTGGAGTCTCCAAGGAAGATTGAAGAGAGAGAGAGAAGCTCCAATCTCTTCAATTTGTAGAGGGTTTTTAGAGGATAATAGAAAATAAGCTTAACTTAGAGTAATACCGGCATAGTTTAGTTCACAAATGAGAATACAAAGGAATGAGGGTCTATTTATAGGTGAGGGAGACCACTAACTGAGTCCAACTAAGTTCTAGAATTTTCCAGCTTCAGTTTGGCTGAATTTGGACAAGTTTTGGACCTGTTTGGCTCCCTTTTTGATTTGGTTTGATTTAGGAGGGAGGAGAGATAAAAATATCATACTATTTTTGAGTTTAAAACTCATCCACACATGTGAAATAGGCCTCTCCTTGAAGGGCCTTGTTTTCCTTACCCATGTGTCAAAAATGAATGATTACTCTAAAATATCTCTTTTTTTTATTAATACTTCATAATTTTTAACTAATAAACCTAGTACTTAGTCAACTCTTCATCTTATGTGGGCATTTACTCATTTTTTGTGTATTTTCTTTTATTCTTTGGATTTATCTTGTCCCAACACTTGGATTAATCTTATTGGTCCATAGGAACCTTAATCCAAAATTTTCATAAAATCTTGAACCTTAGGATAAGGTCTTCTACTTTTTTTAATTAATTCCAATTGCACCTTGGAAAATCTATTTTGATTTTCTGTTTTAGGAAAACATTTTTTTGATATCTTTAGAATTGATTTATCCAAAAATATCCCAATATTGATTTACCACTCTCTAGAAATTTTTATCTCACTAGGTAAAACAAGGAAAAATAATATTTTCTTGTATTCAAAAACATAGAATGATTACAAGGGATTGAAGTAGAGGCTTAATCAATATTCAGCGTGAGGAGGAATCTTACAGTGGGCGGCTAATAATGATACAAAATCTTGTAATAGATACTATGGCCAAAATACCAAAGTGAGAACCATCTCGGTAATAGCTCACGCTATATCACCCCCATCACATCCTAGCCATTCTGACTTACGAGTACAAAGCTCACCAAATCTCACCAACCTACACACGTTGTCCATTCAAACACATTACAAATTAGCAACACATGCTAAAAGTACATAACAGCACATAAGCATTAAATCCAACACTTAGTTCTAGATATCCCTAATTTCATATATCCTACACATGGAATATTTGGAATCACCCAATGTCATGCTACAAATATATTGGTAATTAGGCATCCCCAATTGAGACCACAGAAGGATAGATAGAAAAATCGTAACAGGAACATCCCAAAGAAAGGGGAGGGGGATTATTTGGGTCACTAATGGAATATTGACATGCTCTACATGCTCTCTTTTGTTTGTGTGCTATCAGTTTTCTTTCTTTAAATATTTACGCACCCCGGATATGGATATATATTTTGTGTCCACACTCTGAGCACCCTTAGGAGGCAGCGGGCAGAGGGGTGGGGAGGGTTGTTATGGAGGCATAAGAGGGCGGTCCGGGGGGGTCAGGGGTGTCATGTGGAATATCTAAAGTAATGGTGGTGGGGAGGAGAGGAGAAGGTAGACTAGACATGTGAGGAGCATCCAAAGAAAAGGGAGGGGGAGGATTGGGCTCACTATAACAACACATTGACATGCTCTCCATGCTCTCTTTTTCACGTGCTATCTTTTTTCTTTCTTCCTCAAATGAACATCAAGAACATGGGTTTTCTTTTCTTATTACACTTACTTTTGGCTCCTTTGGCTTCAAGAGCTCATTTTAAAGAGAGTAAGAAGTTGAGAGTTTACAATGATAAGAGTTTAGAAGAGCTTAAATGCTAAGAAGAGTGCTAATAAGCTAAGAGAGTTAAGTTAAGACTTTAGAAGAATTAAGAGAACTAAAAGAGTTAAAAGAGCCTAGAAAAGAGTTAAGAGCTAAGAGAGAGAAGAAGAGAGTTAAGATATTCTTTGCTAGATTACATTGCTGAAATGAGCTTAGAAATGTGTGCTAATATAGTAGAAGTTTACTTGGTGAAATGAGACCAAAGAAGCTTGCTTGCATTTCATTGGATATCATCTAGAAGATTCTATATTTGGTGATGAGACCAAAGAAGCTTGCTTGCATTTCATGAGATATCATCTAGAAGATTCTATGTTTAAAAATGCACGAGTTTTTAATACAATTAAAGAATTTAATATAAATTTAAAATTTGATAGATAGATTATTTTAAAGCCAAAAAGCTACATAATATTATGTGGTTATATAGTTATTCTTGTTTTCTTTTTATTTTAAAATATTTAATTTTAAATATTAAAATATATAAATTAATTAATATATGTTTTAATATTAATTAATTTAATTTTTTTATTTATCTTAAAAATATATATTTTTAATGTTAAATTATATTAATTATAAATTATAAATATCATCAAAATATGATGTGGCAGCTGTGTTAATGCTGCATATATAGAGCTAGGAGGCTAAATGATGATGTGGTAGGTGTGGTGATGTGGCATGCTCTTGCATACATCCATGGGTTGATACTGATATGGACTCATCACAATGTGCAGGATGATGTGGATTGTGCGTGACATTGTTAACCCATTTTTAGCATGTATTTTACTTTGCTTAATTATGAAATAAATCATAAAATCTCTTAATTTTTACTAATGATACTAATTGGAGTGGTTTTTTGCATTATTAGTGATGACATTGTTGGCATGATTATCTCTTGGCATGACTATCTCTTGGTGTAAATAACTTTTTAAAGAGATTTCTAGAGAGAGAAACTCAAGTGTGTTTCTAGAGAGATAAAATCATGATTTTTTTGTTTTAATAGTGGTTTTTGAATTCAGTTTGTGTAGAGGAGGTGGTTTTGAATTTTAAGTTAGTGTGTATAAGAGATTTTCCCATAAAGGCACGTGGGAGGCAAAATTCAACACTTTAAGCACAATATTGGATTGAATTATTAAGGCATGTGCTTTGCCTAATGTGTAAATTAATAAATAATTAAAGATTAGTTATAGGTTGTTCTCTTATGCATAACTATGCAAAAGAGCTAAAATCCTTAATTTGGTGAGTTTTGTGGGTTAATTTGGTACATTAATGCATTAATATGCACTTTATACAGTCCTTATCACTTTTTCTAAACTCTCATTAACCTAATAACCACTAAAACATCTAATTTATTTATGTTTTTTCACTTTTTATCTCTACTACTCACTCATTGTTTTTTTAAAAAAAAAATCACTCCATGATTTGACGGATCACCATGCCAAGCCTAGAAAATCTTATCTTGAAACCTCATCCTCTTATCATCAAAAAATTTTGGCGTGAAAAATCATAGTTTTTTTACGGTCGTGACTATTTCTATTCATGCCATGAATTTCTCAATAAATTCATGCCATGAATTTCTCAATAAATTCATGCCATGAATTTCTTAAGAAAATCACATCGAATATTTTCATATTAGTGGGGTTAAGATGATAGTATTTATTCATGGTCATGACTATCTCCTATTTATTCACTCGATGAATTATTTCTTGAGAAAACCACGTTGAATATATATCATACATTAGGGCTGAGAAGGTGACTAAATGATTACAACTAATTGCTAAAGTCCTCAAGTGATTTTGAACCCAAAAAACAAAAAACATTTGATTTTAAAAACCAAGGGTTTTTTGGACCCATTAACAATCTCCTAGATATTCACGCATGAATTTCTTGAGAAAAGGACGATGATAAAATTTCATATTTTGATGTTGGTAAGGTGAGTACATGTTTTTGACTAGCTTTTAGAATTTATTGGTAAAGAAATTGCACTTGGAACAACTTGAAAATGTTTGGCCTTAAAAACGAAAGTGCTGTGATGACTATCTCGAGTTTTTCACACAACTATGTCCTAAATATTCATGTTGTGAATTTCTTGAGAAAATCACACCAAAATTCTTTCACCTATTTGGGGTTATTAAGGTGATTAATTTTCAAAGCTTGATTGTTAGAGTTTGTGTGAAATTGTACTAAAGGTTCAAAAAAAATTAGCGTGAGTAATTTCACCTATTTGGGGCTATTAAGGTGATTTTTTTCCAGAGCTTGACTGTGTGAAATTGTACTAAAAGTGTTAAAACATTTTGGCATGAAAAACTAGGGGGTTGAAAAAAGTAGCCTTATTCATAGGCCTATATCTCCCAAATAGTGAGGCTGATAAACGTGTTTTAGTGCACATCTTCAAGAGTTTCCAGACTCTTTAAGTCTTTCCTTAACTGGACCAAGCCAATTTCCATCGATTTGGCCCCGAACAATGTCGTCAAAAAAGTCGACCCAAAAATCGAGGAAAAACAAACACACTAAAATGAACAAAAACAAGCTTGTGGGCAGACTATCGTTTGAGATGCGAGATGCAAGGATTTTGACAGAGTCAGGGTAGCAAAGTTGTAGTACTCAAAAATACTACAACTCTCTCATGGAAGTTGTTTCCAAATTTTTTTTGTAGCATATTTAAAAAAGGGCTGCAAGATCTGAGTCATTTTTATATTGACTTGCATTGTTTCTTCAAGGCTAGATTCATTTTTATATTGACTTGCATTGTTTCTTCAAGGCTAGATTCATATCGACATTAAATAGTATCTTTAGGCACTGCTTCATGCATCAAAGTTAAAGGAGTGTTTGCCAAAAATTTTCGGTGTACTGAGATATAGTTGCTTGGTCAAAAATAGACAAAGTGTCCCATGTCGAGGAGAGTTTTAAGTGAAAACTACGCTGATAGAAATCTTTCTTTCACCTTGTGTTGGAACTCTTCCCAGTAGTCTTGTCCAGCTTACTGCAAAGAACATTTAACCAAAGTGAAGCATGATCAACCATGTGGTTGGAAGCACACAGAAAAAAATAAACAAGAGAATGGTGGACATAATGGCTTACCTAGGGGGATTAAATGTGTCAACATTGAAACTTGGTCCACCAATAGCTAAAACCTACCAACCCTTGAGGTCCATATCTCAAGTACATCCCACAATCACATCTACCATGAAAAGATGCAGGGGGGAAGAGAGCTTGAGCTCTTGCAAGCACACACACACTCACAAAACCCTAATAGAGAACACACAAGGTGAGAGGCTGAAAATCTTCTTCTTCTTCACTCAACACTCAACACACCATATACAAGATAAGAGTACACACAATATGAAAGGTACTCAACCAAATACATACAAGGGTTCTCTATAGTGTGAACCCAACTAAATGAGCTGGCGCTATAACTATGCCAGTCTCTAGAATGGCTGTCACACAGCTTGTCATCCCACTGGCCGCATATCACCCAAGATCTCACCAACCATGCCAGTGGTGTAAGTGTGGGGCCTATCCCCCAGGCGGGTCATTAGTGTCCACCGCCTCACTAGACGAGCTTGATATCTCGACACTCCCCCTCGAGCTCAACTCCATCTCATGTACACCAAGTGAAGCTCTGAATCTGCGGAGCTTCTCTGTACCCAATGCTTTGGTGAAGATGTCAGCTACTTGATCCTGTGTGCTAACATAAACAAGGTCAAGGTCTCCTGCCAAGACCTTCTCTCTGACAAAATGGTAGTGGACCTCTATATGCTTCGTGCGAGCATGAAAAACTGGGTTCCTGGCCAACTGTATAGTGCTAATGTTGTCACAAAAAATGACAACTTGTCTATCCACTGATAGACCCAAATCTACAAGTAGCTTTCTCAACCAAGCTACCTCACATGCTGCCATAGCAGATCCTCTATACTCAGCCTCTGTACTAGATAGAGCAACCGTAGGCTGCTTCTTGCTGCTCCAAGTCACAGCAGCACTCCCCAAGGAAAACATGAAGCCACTAGTAGATCTTCTATCTGAGATACTACCAGCCCAATCAGCATCTGTGTACCCATGTACACATATCTCTGTCCCAGTCTCATAAAATAGTTCACAATGCAAAGTAGACCTCACATACCTCAGTATGCGTCTCAATGCATCCAAATGCAGTTTCCATGGAACCTGCATAAACTGACTCACCAACCCAACAGCATAGCTCAAATCTGGTCTCGTGATCGTCATGTAGATCAAGCTTCCTACTATGCACCTATACATAGTAGGATCCTCCAAGATCTCTCCTAAATCTGCACTCAACTTGCCATTTTGATCCAATGGCACGGAAATAGGCTTACAGCTTGTCATACCATACTTGGACAACATGTCCAAGCCATACTGTCTCTGTAGTAATCCAATACCATGTGGTGACCTAATCACCTCAATGCCCAAGAAATATCTGAGCTCCCCCAGATCCTTCATCTCGAACTTCTGTCTAAGCAAGATCTTTACATCAAAGATCTCTGCATCATGGTCCCCTGTAATGATCAAGTCATCTACATAGATGACAACAAGCACAACCCCTCTATCACCATGTCTCACATACAGCGAGAAATCTGCATTGGCTACATACAAGCCAATAGTGACAAGATATTCAGAAATCTTGTCAGACCATGCTCTTGGTGCTTGTTTTAAGCTATAGAAGGCTTTCTTCAACCTGCAAACATGCTTGGGGTGACTCACATCCTCATAACCAGGTGGCTGCAATGACTCTTCTTGCAAATCCCCATGCAAGAATGCATTCTTTACATCCATCTGCTGATGTAAAGACCATTGCTTTGACGCAGCCACTACTATCACAACTCTCACTGTTGCCATCTTGGCAACTGGGCTGAAAGTTTCCTCATAATCAATGCCATATGTCTGCGCATATCCTTTGGCTACCAACCTAGCCGTATACCTGTTTATGCTTCCATCACTGTTATGTTTTACTTTGTACACCCACTTGCATCCAATGGCTTTCTTGCCTTCAGGCAATTGCACTAAATCCCAAGTTTCATTTCCATATAGTGCATTCATCTCCTCATCCATAGCTTTCTCCCAACACACATTTCCAACAGCCTCATCAATGCATGTGGGCTCTACAACCTGCACAACCTTTGCCATATATGCATAATGATGTGCCACATAACCATCATAGGTAAACCTTTGTAGAGGGTTTTTTACTCTCCCTGATCTTTGCAGCTTTTCATTCATGGCTTCCATAGCCTTCTTTACACCAGGTGTTCTCATAGCTGGGATCCCAAGCTCCTCATCAAGGCTCATATCTGAGCCACTAGATTCTCCATCAACATGAGAATGCCCTGCAGAAATGTCACGCATACCAAGGGGCTCAACCACTTTCTCTTTTCCTTTACGTGATGTACTAATCACATTTGTAGGACTGGTATTATGACGCAGCCTGCCACTCCATGGTCTATCAACAGACCCACTAGATGAGGACTCTCCTAGTCCACTCAAAGACTGTGATTGCTGACCTGCATTCTGTGCAACCACACTTACACTCACATAAGCCCCAACAGCTTCTTTTTCAGCAGCATACCAGCTGCTCATCTCATCAAAGACAACATCCCTGCTTACCCTCAACTCACGTGTAGCAGGGTTATAACACCTGTATCCCTTTTGCTCAAGGGAATATCCAATAAAGACACATTTTTCAGCTTTTGGATCCAGCTTAGTTCTCAGCTCATCTGGCACATGCACATATGCAATGCATCCAAAGACTTTCAGAGGAGACAAATCAGGTTTTCTGCCCCAGTAAACCTCTCCTCTCTGGAGTTACATCATGTATGGCTGCAGTTGGAGTCCTCCAGAAAACAATTTCTTAAACAAGAGAATGATCTTATTGGAGATCTATGACATACATCCGATAATAGATTTTTCTTTATTAGATCGTCCGTAAACAATCACTTATACAACAGGGAATTTTTCTCCAGAAAACATTTCTATATTTATATAAAAGTTGCAATATGTACATAGAGCAGCTCGGTTCCAGAATCACTGCCTCAGTCTTAATCGTATAAAGAAGCAAAACTGTGAAGAAGACATACCATGGTACACACGATTCATTACACAAAGAGGTGCTGTAATTCTATTTCTCGGGATAAAGCGGCTAAGAAGTCTAAAAAATTGGCATGAAGTTCTGAAGTTCCTGGGTGAATGATCACAGAGTTGAACATATCGAACAAGCCCTAGTCTTATCAGAATCATGGCCAAGGAAATATTTTTCATGAGCCTCTGACACTGACTGGTACTGATGTTAATACACCATCCTCCATAGAACCACATATACCGACGTCGCTCAAGAGGATCAGGAAAGTAAAGACTCAAAAAATGGCAAGCGAGTCTCACTCTGCTCATTCGAGTCATAGTAGCAGAGTTGATGAGGTGATCAAATGCAAAAGCTATCATATCCTGACTCTGAGAGAGTCCAAGAATTCCAGATAGGTTTGGGGTGTCCATCTATAAATTTCCAATTCAATTTATAAGTTTTCAATTTTTGAAGTTCATTCACATAGTATTAACAAGTGAAAAACATTTCTTTCCCAGATTTCTATTAAAAATTTAGGCAATTTCTGTTGATGTTACTTAAATTTACAACAGCGCTCTGATACCAATTGTGAGATCCCTCTGCCCCCTCCGCGCACCGGACTCCCGGTAGCTGACGAGCGGAAGCAGCCCCCTCATGCGTGAGGTAGGGTTTCTCACTCGGGGCCTCGCCCACGAATGTCTGGGCACGAGACTAGGCTGGTGGTCACTCCGAAAACTGAAATCGGGAAAATTTTCCATGCCCGAAAAGCGGGGACAATTCCACCTTTTTGAATATTCTTAACGAATTTTTCTAACGAGATCAATTCTAAACTATCCTTCACCTGAATAAACCAGATAGAAGGAAACTATCACTGATATAGTTTGATCATCTAAGTAATTTCAATGCTTTTTTCCTAATCAAGATCAGGCACAGCCGTTGATCCACTCAATTGAGAAACTTATCAGGGAATTAAGTAGCTACTCGAATCCTAGCATAATCCTAAGATTTTTTAGTTTGATTATTAAGACTCCATTGATTCTAGCCTAACCCCATCCGGTCCATGGGTTAGCCACCACCCTGCCACACTGGAATCGGTAGAACCAACAAGTACTCACCCACCCATAATTGAAATGCCTTTCTTAACTTTAGGTTTAGAAAACAGATACACACACACTCCTCTTTAATATAAAAATAATCCATTGACAAAACAGATACGCACACACAAACTTTAATATAAAAATAATCCATTGACAAAAAGATATGATCACAGATTTCATAATTCAAAATTTCCATTCAATCCCTTGTTTCACAAAAACAGTACCACTCTGGACTCTCCGTTGGGACCAGCTGGTCAGCAACAACGAGATCCAATAACAAATTACAATAATCATTTCGTTAACATACATATATATATATCTTCCTCGACATACGTATGGGTGTCCTAAGCACCGCGAGCCCGTGCATCGCCTGGTCAGAACCCTCCAGGATCCTCCTTAGGTGTCGTGGTACTTCACTCAGGGACCGCTTTGTCGGCCCTCGCCCATCGTACCGGAAGCAAACCATTTTTCACCATACCGAGGCTGGTCAAGACCTGGGCAAGTTTTTGCCGTGTGAGCTGTCCCTCCCCACCGCCAGCCATTGCAATTGAACTTCCCTTAGATAAACATATATACCAAATGCTCCCTCCAGCATTCTGGTGTAAGACAGTCCTTTAAGAAAACAGGGTTTCTATGCAAGTTTACAGTTTTGATTTTGTTTGAATACCATGAATAAATCTTAAATCCGTATCCCAATACTTCTAGATCCAGGTCTGAATTCCAAATAGAATTCCTCGAATTCTGTTAACTTGATCCTCAGATCAAAATCAAAAGTCTTAACTTAGTTTTAGATTTGGTGGGGGATTTGAGTATATTTTTCCTGAACTGGGCACATCGTCATTGATTGAAACTGACGAAGGAATTAGGTCTTGGTCAATAGTCTGAATCAGAGTTTGGATCTGGAAAGGTTCTTCCTAAACTATCTTTCTCGAAAGGTACTATTTCAATTTCTCTTTTTCTAAATTTTGAATATTTGCTTACAGATTTCTAAAACATGAATTTCTTATGAGGAATAAAATAATCATTTATCTCGATCTCTAACTTTGATAGTTTAATTGAATTTTCTCATTACCATCTTAGTGAATATGAAACGATAGCATTTCTTCTCACAGATTATCTACTTATTCATTTTTCCAATTTTTGCAAAAATTAAATAGAGGATTAGGAGAACCTTATTTAAATATAAAATTCTATATGCATCTATTTATGCATAAAAATCATTTATGATGAAAATAACACTTTTATAATCAAAATAAAAATTTCAATATGCTTCCTTCTATACATAGAATTTAATTCTAAAGAAAGTAATATTTTTTAATAAAATATTTTTAGTATGCATTTTTCTATACCTAGGATGAAAAATAACACTTTAAGAATACATATACGATGGGAATTACTCTTTTTGAATAAAAAAGTAAAACTTATTTTTCACAATTTTAGAAAAATTTCGCCATAACGTCCTTTGTATGGCTGACCATTTTTCAATTTTTAACTCTCTAAAATTAATTAGAAGTTCACCAAGAGTATTTAAATCATTCTAATGTAAACATTTTCTACTTTATCAAAGAGAAACATTATGAAAAACTTGATTTTATCCATTAATCATTCATCTAGGATAAGAATGGTTGGATTTACTAAAGAAGAGATGGGAATGCCTTTTTTCAATCAATGAGGCATAACATCATATTCAATTTAGAGAAGACAAAAATCATAAAAAACCATAAAATGAATAGAAAAGAGAAGAATCTCCAACTTACGAAGGACTTTGAGAGCTTTCCTTTGGCTTGATGGTTTGAGGGTTCTACTCTTGTTTGAAACAAGAGTGGCCACCAATCTTTAGAAGAGGGAAGGTCAAAAAACTAATGAATTATGAGTAAATTCACAGTTTTCTAGCTCTTGGGAGAAGTAGGGTAACAGTGCAAAAACACTATTAAGCTTCAACAAAGGGGAATGCTTCTATTTATAGGAAAAAGTGAGCTTCTAACCAAGCCGACTGATTCTAGAATTTTCCAGATCAGTTTGGTCAATTTTTGATCATTTTTGGGTCAGTTTAGTCCACTTTTTGGATCTAGTTGAAATAGGAGAGAGGAGAGATAAAAATATCTCATTATTTGGGAGTTTAAAACTCTCCCACACATGTGAAATAGGCACCTCCTTCATGAGGGGAATTCCCCCATACTGAGGTGTCAAAAATGCATCATTTCATCTAAATATCTCTCTTTTTTAACTATTAATCTTGTCCTTATTCAACTCTTCATCTTATGTGAGTATTTACTCATTTTTGGGAGATTTTCCTTTTATTCTTCTATTTATCTCCTCCCTACATTTGGATGAATCTTACTGGTCCATAGGAATCTTAATTTAAAATTTCAAAAAAAATCTTGACCCCTAGGATAATGCCTCTTGAACAGATTATACTTAATTTTTAATGCACCTTCTGAAAATCTTTTGGAACTTCTATTTCAGGGGAGCTTATTTTAATAAGATGAGATATTTTTCTATCCAAAAATATTTAAAAATTAAATTACCACTCTCTAGAAGATTTTCTCTCTCTAGGCCAAAACTGGTAGAAACAAGATCTTTTATATTTCTGAAGAGGGATTTGATTACAGGGGAAGATGTTGGACATCTTGAGAGGTTGGGGAGGAATCTTACAATATTTGCATTGTTTGTCACCCCCATAATCCAATTTCAAGGGGGTCTCTTGGCCTTATAAATTCCCTTGAGAATAGGTTCTGTGGGTGACAAACGATGCGAATGTGCTCCACTAGACCAAACCGAGAAAGGGTGTTCACATGGACTTAGCCACAATCATATAAACTTCGGTGACCATCCAAGCACATTTGGTTGGAATGTTTAGGACTAGGGCCCTAATTTTTAATGTCACTTAGCCTTAGAGATCCCCTTTAAAATTGTGGATTGTGCAGGTGACAAACGATGTGAATGTGCTTCGATGGTGATAAAATGTTTATAAGGGTGTTCACGTGACCTCTCTTCAACTTGCTGTTATACTAAAGAGGTTATTCATATAAGTGAATATCAAGGGGGGTGTTGAAAAATTCTCATGTTGTTATTGTGGGTGACAGATGTGATCTATTTCGTAAGGTACCCTTTATGAGGAGTCGTTATTCTAGTGAGTACCTGGGAACCCAGTAGTCGTTATTCTAGTGAGTACCTGGGAACCCAGTAGCTCCCTATTTAGACATTGGTTGGTGTGGCCAAATATGGCTAGGTAGTTAGGAGATGGTTTATGTAGACTTGACACTCTACCAAGTAGGATGCATTCTTGTGCAAGTTATGTGACCACATTAGTGAGTGAGTGCTTGGACATCAAATAGAGGACGCATAGTTCTTAGGTTGTGGGGATCCTTTGAGATTCTAGATGATCTTAGATGTATGTGGGACTTACGCAAAGTCCAAGTTCCTATGGACTTTGTTGTAGTCTGATATGGTCCCAACTAGATGATGTGGTTGATTGGTCATTTTGGACCAAGTCATGGGTTGGATGATGACATGGCCAATCTACATCCATGCTGACCCTCAGTACTATATATATACTCTAGTTTGTGAGTCTTATATATCATTGAGCTCATTTTGCTCAAGCACTCTTATAAGCAAGATATCCTCCATCTAGAGTCTATGTAGATCACCATCAAAGTTCCTACCCAGAGCACACACATGGGTGGACATCAATTTGTAATCAAAGTCTACAAGAAATAATATTGTTTACTCTCCACTTCTTCTATAATTAATGCTTTGCATTATGTTGATCCTGCTCACACTATTGTATTTTCTTACAAGTCTATCATAGAACTTCTCTAAATCTAGTTGTAGAAGCACACATTTCACTTTTGTGATCTCATTTCCCAACAAGATAGAGTACCTTCCCTAAATACATGCTACCTAGGGAAGCTACATATGGGGGGTCACCATCAATACACATTTGCATTGTTTTTGACCTAGATAACCCAAATTTGAGGGGCCCCTCTAAGGCCAAGATACATTAAAAAGTATCCGCCTAGCCATAATCTTCAAAACAAAGGTGCTCGAATGGTTACCAAACTTTGCATAAGTGTAAATGGGAACATCCTTGCAGAAAGCTACATTATTTTTTCCTTTCAATTTTGATGTTTGTATCACCAAATTCGTGAACGTGAACAAGAAGGGTGATACTCTATTTTTGTTTCTTCGAAAAAAATACACAAAAATAAGGAGCCATTGGTTGTGTTTTGAACTTGCATTACATTCCTTATGTCTAGCACAATCATTTTGGAGCATTTGGATAGGTAATTTGCACCCAAATTCCTCTTTGTCGATGTGGGAACTTCACATGTGAAAGTGCAAGAAAACAGTTCACGACGTGCTATCTCACGATGTGAATCAACACCGCAAATCAAGGGATTACCTTGCTAAAAATAGGTCATCTTATCGTGACATCTTTGACACAACGGATCTGACAAAATTGTAATCCGTGAATGCTTCATGATGTGAAACACTATATAGTTCACGATGTGAACAATTTAGATCTCATGATGTGAACAATTCTTGGACATCTCATGGCGTGAACCAATTAGATCTCATGGCGTGAACTAATTAGATCTCACGACTTGAACGGTTTAGCTTTTCACAGCATGAACTGTTTACCATGAACTATTATCTATAGTTTCACGACGTAACTAGATTTAGTTCACGAGCCTAGTATTTTTAGATTAAGGTTAGGGAAGTGCCTTAATTGAGCACATTGAGACCAATAAAATTAGATCAAGGTAACGTTGACTTGTGAATCCGAAGTAATCATTGGAGCACGTGAGAGTACAGAAATTAGTTCACGATGTGAACTACTTACCATTTCACGACGTGAACGATTTGGATCTCACGATGTTAACGATTCTTTGACATCTCATGACATGAACTATTATTTACAGTTTCACGCCACAAAAAACAAAGAAAAATCAGATCGACAGTACCTTACCAAAATTCAAATGGGGTAGCAAATTAGCTTATCAAATCACATTCACATGCACTTGATGTCTCGAAAGCTCATCGGAGACGACCTCACTCTCGAGACGACAGTGTATCAAATCACCCTCAAAAGAGTGTTGGTTCAGGCCACTCAGTGAGCACTCAATTGAGTGTCTTAAGGAATCTACCACTATCGAGACAAGTAGTGAAGAATCCATGGAAGAAGGGCTACGATTCTTTAGGTTTGGGGAAGAGGAGAAACCACCCTCCCCTACAAGATCTAGTGGTATCATTTATATGGTTCGTGGATTTTTTTGTCTCAAAACCAGCAACAATGATGAGGAAGCATAATCTGCAAGCACATGCCCATCAACCAGCGCCGCTCGACTAGGTCCAAGGAAAGAATTACTGACCCAACCTTCAAGTTCTAGGCTGTCTAACACTGCTGGCACCCCACAGAATGAGAAGAGACTTGGAAAGTGCAGCCAGGACAAGTCAAGTATTCTTTCCAACCTCAAAGGAAGTGGAATTAGATTTGAAAAGGGTTGAAGTAGAATGGCAGCTGCACGAGAATTGAGATTAAGGAAACAAGAGCTCGATACTCGAAGGGCTAGGGCTGAACAAAAGGAAATGGGAAATGTGAATCTATTTCAATCACGTGGCAAGGAACCATAAATAGTTATGGGCAGGATTGAGGGAGACATTCCAAATTTAGAGCCCATTAATGAAGAGCCAAGAGCGGAGGAAGGGTTTGTGACCCAGGATGAAGGGGATAACCTACCAAGGGAAACTGGTGAAGTAGAGGACCACATGTACACCAAGAAGGACATTGATCAAATGATCAATCATCCCATGTTCTTACAAGACATGGAGCTCTTGATTCTACAAAGGCGTACAGAGACTGCTAATAATGAGCAATGCCAGAATGAGGTGACCGGACCAACCTATAGACCAGAAATGCCTAGAAGAACCAATGTTGGAAGAGGATGAGGTCTAGGTAGGAGGGGAGTAGCTCCTCAAAGACCAAGGGTGGATCACCATAGATCTTAATGCGGACCAGAAATGCCTAGAAGAGCCAATGTTGGAAGAGGATGAGGTCTAGGTGGGGGGGAGTAGCTCCTCAAAGACCAAGGGTGGATCAAGGGCGGATCCAACTGTAGATCTTAATGCGGATACAAGGACAAATTTGTTGAATATGCCTGCCGAAATGGGCCGAGGAATGGTCAAGGAAATAAGCACTGCTCTAGAATCTAGACAATCCCAAATGAAGCCACACATCATTTCAAAGCTCATACAAAAGTTCTTAGGGGATGGGGACCCAATCCAACATGTGGAGATCTTTGAGTCCACATGCAAAACATGCAGGCTAGTAAGTGATGTAACCATGATTCATGCCTTCTCATTGACCCTAGAAGGAAAAGCTCATCAATGGTTTTGAAGGACCCTCAAACTAGAAGATAAGATCAATTTCACTTGGCTCAAGAATGTGTTCGTGCCAAGCTTTGCCCGAGGTGGTGACAGATGGAGTCCTGTGACACAACTGCATAATATCAAATAGAAAGAAAATTAGTCTATGCGAGACTATGTATCCCGACTAAAGCACTTGAATTCAAGATGTAAACTATGAGAGAGGTTAACTGATATCAGTTATTGCCTTGCTTTCGAAGAGGAGTCCGAGATCACAAAATGCATGATTATCTAGTATTAGCCCGATCGGCTACTCTGGATGCATGTTGTAAGTTGGCAATTGAATATGAAGACAATATGCTTAAATTGCCACAACCTAAAGATGTAAAAATATCCTTGGAAAATTGACTTCGCGAGTTTCGAGTCACCAAGAAATAGAAACTCAGAGCAAGCAAGTTGGGAACATGACTATGGATGAACTCAGTAATGCCATAGTGGAGAAATTGAAGGTGAAGGATGGAAGAGAAGCATCTAGGCATGGGCATACCCATCTTTACCATCGTAGAGATTTGGTATGGTGTTCTATGTGCAGATTGAATCACACTACCACTGAATGCATAGTTAAGAGTAAGGCCATTACTCTATTTCTCATTGTGTTAAATTAGGGAATCATGACACTTCCATGTGCAGGTATCCGAGATTTCAAACCAGAGCACCACTGGCTTTACCAGCACCACCCGTGCAAATCACTGCAACTGCAAGAAGACAGCCACAAACCCTTCCTATTTACCTAGGGGGATGTTTCGAATACATGACACTTCATCTCTTGATTCATTAAAAAAAAACAAAACTGGGTGCATGCATGCTATCTCACGGGTTTTCTACCCTGCACTTTCACGGTTCTAACCTATCTCACGGGTTTTGTACCCTACACTCTTGCAGTTCTAACTATTTCATGAAACCCTTCAATCACAATTTAACTCATCAAAAAATAAAACAAAACTTGTAAGATCCCTGTCCCCACCGCGCAACAAGCACTTCTTGTGGGGGTAGGGTCCCTCACTCAGGGCCTCGCCCACGGATATCCGGACAAGAGACTAATCCATCAGTTCTTCTAAAACCAAACCCGAAAAACTTCCCTTGCCCGGAAAGCACGAGCGATTCCTCCAGGATAATTTTTTCTCTAATGTAGTCAAAAGCCTTAACTAACTAAACCAATATGACCAAACCCGTAAGTCCCATAGTCAGATTAGGGAAAAGATTGCACTTGGATCATAGAGACCAACACTTTTTTCCTCATTGAGAGGCACAGCCGTTGATTCTTTTCCATAGAACAATTTTTGTCCGGGATTTACTGAATCTATCGTACCATAATAGAATGGAGTCTCAATTTAGAGATCCATCAGTCCAGCCTAAGTCCCGTGGGTTAGCCAACCGCCCAACCACTGTAGTGATGGGATCCAATTAAGAATTTGGTTAGGTTTTATCCCGGGTACCAGGGAAAAGAGTTCCCAGGCCCCCTAGCCGGGTATTCATGCAAACTTAAAATTAGTCACACCACTTACACACCCAATATGAAATTGCCTTTTTCATAGAATCAGTTATCTTTAAAACAATCATTTAATGAAATAATGGAGTCACTGATCACAATCCTCAAAATCTCCGATTGAATCCTTAATTCCAATCATTCCTTCATCGGTGTACCTATGGCATCATTGGCAACCAGAACGCTCTCCACCTGTCCACTCAGGGGGCCTTTTCGATCGTTCGTAGCTCATAGTAACCGGCAATATATTCACATATCAAAATGGAATCTCCATTGAAGATCAACAAGGTCAACTAACGGATCCATATAAAAGAGCCATGGACTCATCCGTTGAGAACCAGCAAGGTCAATCAACCAGATCCATGCTTGAATTCAGAAAACAACTCTTACTCCTTGTTCCAATATCTTCCTCGACGCACGCGTGGGTATCGTTGTCGATGACCCAGAGCCTGAGCACCGTATGGTCAGCACCCTTTAGGATCCTTCGCAGGTGACCTAGTGCTTCACTCATAGGCCTCTTCCTTGGTCCCTCATCTATCGTACCAAAAGCTCACCATTTTAATCGAACCGAGGCTGGTCAAGACCTTGCCAACCTTACTAAGCAAGACATCCTCCATTGACTCTCCGTCAGCTGTTGCAACTTTATCAGACTAGGTCTCCACAACCTCATTCACAAGACGGTCAAAATGCTTCCCCAGCATTCTTGACATAAAACAACCATTTAAATACAGGTCATAAATACAGTTTGTATAACGAACTCTCGTCATTCCACATTGTTCCACATCAATTCTCATTTATTTCATGTATTCCCATTCTCATTACATCATTTTTCATTTCATCACATCGCATCCATTCAAACCACATCACATTCACTCACATCACATCTTATTCATTTTACCTCACATCTCATTCATTCATTCAAATCTATCCCGATTCACATCCCATCACATCACATTCATTCATATCCATCATATTCACATTCATTCATATCCATCACATTCACCTCCACATACATTTATGACACATCACATCTCTTTTCATCACATCTCATTCTTTCACATACATATCTATATCCATTCTTTCACATACCCATTCACATCAATTCCTTCACATATACATTCACATCCATTCTTCACTTATACATTTACATCCATTTTCATCACATATCATCCACTCATATCTCATATCATTCATTTACATCCTGATTCACATGACATCACATCTCATCCATTCATTCACATCTATCTGATTCACATCAGATCTTATCACATCTACTCACCTCACATCTCATCACCTTTATTCACATGACAATCACCCATCCATTCATTTACATTTATCTGATTCTCATCACATCTCGTTACATCTATTCACCTCACATCTGATCGCCTCTATCGCATCACATCCATCCATCCATTCACATCTATCTGATTCACATCACATATCATCACATCTATTCACCTCACATCTCATCACCTCTATTCCACATCCATCCATCCATTCACATCTATCTGATTCACATCACATCTCATCACATCTATTCATAGAATGTAAACATAGAATTTAAGAGAATTCTAATTTTTGATATAAAGATTCTTTACACATCTATTTATGCATGAAAATCAATTTTAAGGAAAATAACATTTTTGAAATAAAAATAAATCCTTTATGCATCTTTCTCTGCATAAAATCAATTTTAATGAGAATAAAACTTTTGAAAGAAAAATAAATCCTTTATGCATCTTTCTATGCATAAAATCAATTTTAATGAGAATAACACTTTTGAAAGAAAAATAAATCCTTTATGCATCTTTCTATGCATAAAATCAATTTTAATGAGAATAACACTTTTGAAATAAAAATAAATCCTTTATGCATCTTTCTATGCATAAAATCAATTTTAATGAGAATAACACTTTTGAAAGAAAAATAAATCCTTTATGCATCTTTCTATGCATAAAATCAATTTTAATGAAAATAACACTTTTGAAAGAAAAATAAATCCTTTATGCATCTTTCTATGCATAAAATGAATTTTACTGAGAATAACACTTTTGAAATTAAAAAATAATAATTCTTTTATGCATCTTTCTTTGCATAAAATCAGTTTTAATGAGAATAACACTTTTGAAAGAAAAATAAATCTTTTATGCATCTTTCTATGCATAAAATCAATTTTAATGAAAATAACACTTTTGAAAGAAAAATAAATCCTTTATGCATCTTTCTATACATAAAATTAATTTTAATGATAACAATAAAAATTAATTTTAATGATAACAATACTTTTATAATAAAAATTTCCATTATGCATCTTTCCATGCATATAATTTAAATTCAATAAAAATAACACTTTTATAATAAAAAAATTTCTAATATGCATCTTTCTATGCATTTGAATTCAATGAAAATAACACTTTTATAATAAAAAAATTTCCAATATGCATCTTTCTATGCATAGAAATTGAATTCAATGAAAATAACACTTTTATAAAATAAAAAAATTCCAATATGCATCTTTCTATGCATAGAAATCAATTTCAATAATTAATATCAATGATATCCATGCATATTCATAGATGGATATGTACATGGAGTAAATAAAAATATTTATTTTAGAATTCACAAACGGTGGGAATTACTCTTTTAGAATAACATAAAGATAAACTTTATTTTCCACAAATTTTAAGAAAGTTTTGCCATAACCTCCTTTGTATGGCTGACCATTTCTCAATTTTTACATTCTAACATCAGTTTAAAATTAATCCCAATTTGAAATAAAGTACTCTAATCTGCTCAATTTTCACTTTCTAAAGAGTAAACAATAAGAAAAGTTTAAATCAATTTATTTGTTACTCATTTTAGGATAAAAAAGGGCTGAATTCTTAAGGAAGAGAAGGGGGTGGCCTTTTTATCAAGGCATAACATCAAGATTCACTTTAATCAACTAAAAAAAACAAAGAATTCAGAAAACCATAGATTAGAAATTAAAAAGAAGTATTTTTAGCTTACATGGAGTTTTGTGAGCTTTCCTTTGGCTTGAGGGATTGAGGGTTATACTCTTGTTTGGATCAAGAATGGCCACCAATTCTTTTGAAGAAGATTTAGTAAAAAACAATTGAATTATCAAGTGAATTCAATGTATTTGACTCTGGGAAGGAGTAGAGTAACAGTGTATAAACACTATTAACCTTTTAGGGGGAGGCTTCTATTTATAAGAAAAAATGAGCCACTAACCAAGCAAACTGATTCTAGAATTTTCCAGATTAGTTTGGTCAATTTTGACCATTTTTGGGTCAGTTTAGCATACTTTTTGGATCTAGTTGAAACAGGAGAGAGGAGAAATGAAAATATCTCATTATTTATGAGTTTAAAACTCCTTCATACATGTGAAATAGACGCCTCCTTCATGAGGGGAGATCCCCACACTGAAGTGTCAAAAATGCATCATTTCCTCTAAATATCTCTTCTTTTTTAACTAATAAACCTTGTCCTTAGTCAGCTCTTCGTCTTATGTGAGCATTTACTCATTTTTGGGGAGATTTTCTTTTATTCTTCAATTTATCTCCTCCCTACATTTGGATTAATCTTATTGGTTGATAGGAACCTTAATTGGAGCATAATTCAAAAATTTCTGAAAATCTGTTAGGCTAAGGTCCTTTATACCTATTTTTAATTAATTCCAATTGCACATTGGAAAGTTCTTTTTGAATTTCTGTTTCAAGGAAACCATTTTAGACACTAGGAGGATTTTTATATCCAAAAATATCTCAATTTTAAATTACCTCCCTCTAGACATTTTCTCTCTCTAGGCCAAAACAGGGTAAAACAAGTTCTTTCTTTTATTTCAGAGAGGGGAAGAAGGGGAGGTTCTTACACCTGCACACCTCAAAAGCTGTGGAGGGAGGAATCTTACATCTTACCCCACTTAAAAAACGCGAGATGTCCTCATCTCGCAAAACTAGAGGAGAACTCTTTCCCTTAAGATCCAACTGATTCTGTGGTTTCTTATAGTCTGGTGAATCCAACAGAATCCTGGGATAAAGATCCCTTATATATAACTCATCATCAGATAACAATTCACTCAGATCATAACATTCAAATCCTTATCACAATAATGGACCATTAGATCGAAATTTCTATCTGAACAGTCCTCCATGGAAATTTTCAATTATACAGATTTTTAATTTGACATCCCTTAACTTGATCCATTGGGTCAAGTGTTAACAGCAGCAATCTGTCAGCACAATCCACCTATCTCATAGTGATTTGCTGAAGTCATTAACGTCATTTCGGTTATGAACATCATCACAAGGACTCGTCCCATTGTGGTTTTGCTCAGTTTATTACATTTCAACCAAAATTCATCAAGAATCATCATTTTTCAATCAGAATCCAAATTAACTCATCAATTCTCAACCAGAATTTAAAAATCATATCAACCACATTCGAATTCATCATCTAGATAGCATTTATGCTTATAATTTCAAGTCTTAGATTTACTCGTATATACTGCCAGTAAAGAGCTGCAGTTATACCCTCGGTATATACAGGTAGTCATTGTGCTTGGAACTATAAGGTAAATACCATCATGTCTAGGTCTCAACCAAGTCAGGGATTTCATGCAATCGCGGTACTTCCATCTGAAGACCCAATTACCAATTTATGAATTTCAATCTGAATAACAATTTGTATGAATTTTATCACACAATTACAACCTTTTACTTCTACTTCAAATTTTTTTGACATTTTTGGCTTCTCGGTTGATCCACATTAGCCAATTTGCTCTGATACCAGCTGTAAGATCCCTGTTCCCATCATGCAACGAGCACTTCTTGTGCAGGGCAGGGTCCCTCACTCGGGGCCTCGCCCATGGATATCCGGACAAGAGACTAATCCATTGGTTCTTCCAAAACCGAACCTGAAAAAACTTCCCTTGCTCGGAAAGCACGGGCGATTCCTCTAGGATAATTTTTTCTCTAACGTAGTCAAAACCCTTAACTAACTGAACTGATCTAATCGAACCCGTAACTCCCATAGTCAGATCAAGGAAAAGATTGCACTTGGATCATAGAGACCAACACTTTTTTCCTCATTCAGAGGCACAACCGTTGATTCTTTTCCATAGAACAATTTTTCTCTGAGATTTACTTCATCTATCGTACCATAACAGAATTGAGTCTCAATTTAGGGATCCATCAGTCCAGCCTAACCCCATCCAGTCTCCCGTGGGTTAGCCAACTGCCCAACCTCTGTAGTGATGGGATCCAATTAAGAATTTGGTTAGGTTTTATCCCAGGTACTAAGGGAAAAGAGTTCCCAAGCCCCCTAGCTGGGTATTCATGCAAAATTAAAATTAGTCACACCACTTACACACCCAATATGAAATTACCTTTTTTACAGAATCAGTTCTCTTAAGAACAATCATTTAATGAAATCATAGAGTCATTGATCATAATCCTCAAAATCTCTAGTTGAATTCTTAATTCCAATCATTCCTTCATCGGTGTACCCATGGCATCATTGGCAACTAGAACACTCTCCACCTGTCCACTCAGGGGGCTTTTCGATAGTTCCTAGCTCATAGTAACCGGCAATATATTCACATATCAAAATGGAATCTCTGTTGAAGATCAGCAAGGTCAACTAACGGATCCATATAAAAGAGCCATGGACTCATCCGTTGAGAACCACCAAGGTCAATCAACTAGATCCATGCCCGAATTGGTAAAACAACTCTTACCCCTTGTTCCTAGATGCATGCGTGGGTATCGTCGGTGACCGAGAGCTCGAGCACCGTATGGTCAGCACCCTTTAGGATCCTTTGCAGGTGACCTAGCGCTTCACTCATAGGCCGCTTCCTTGGTCTCTCATCCACCATACCGGAAGCTCACCATTTTAATCGAACCGAGGCTGGTCAAGACCTCGGCCGAGACTTTGCTACGGGAGACATCCTCCATTGACTCTCTGTCAGCTGTTGCAACTTCATCAGACTAGGTCTCCACAACCTCATTCACAAGACGGTCAAAATGCTTCCCCAGCATTCTTGACATAAAACAACCATTTAAATATAGGTCATAAATACAGTTTCTATAACGAACTCTCGTCTTTCCACATTGTTCCACATCAATTCTCATTTATTTCATGTATTCCCATTCTCATCACATCATTTTCCATTTCATCACATCGCATCCATTCAGACCACATCACATTCACTCACATCACATCTCATTCATTTTACCTCACATCTCATTCATTCACATATATCCCGATTTACATCACATTCATTCATATCCATCATATTCGCATTCATTCATATCCATCACATTCACCTCCACATAGATTTATGACACATTATATCTCTTTCCATCACATCTCATTCTTTCACATACACATCTATATCCATTCTTTCACATACCCATTCACATCAATTCCTTCACATATACATTCACATCCATTCTTCACTTATGAATTTACATCCATTTTCATCACATATTATCCACTCATATGTCATATCATTCATTTACATCTTGATTCACATGACATCACATCTCATCCATTCATTCACATCTATCTGATTCACATCAGATCTTATCACATCTACTCACCTCACATCTCATCACCTTTATTCACATGACAATCACCCATCCATTCATTTACATTTATCTGATTCTCATCACATCTCGTTACATCTATTCACCTCACATCTGATCGCCTCTATCGCATCACATCCATCCATCCATTCACATCTATCTGATTCACATCACATCTCATCACATCTATTCCCCTCACATCTCATCACCTCTATTCACATCACATCCATCCATCCATTCACATCTATCTGATTCACATCACATCTCATCACCTCTATTCACATCACATCTCATCACATCTATTCACCTTTCATCTCATCACCTCTATTCACATCACATCCATCCATCCATTCACATCTATCTGATTCATGACATCACATCTCATCACATCTATTCACCTCACATCTCATCACCTCTATTCACATCACATCCATCCATCCATTCACATCTATCTGATTCACATCACATCTCATCACATCTATTCACCTCACATCTCATCACCTCTATTCACATCATATCCATCCATTCACATCTATCTGATTCACATCACATCTATTCACCTCACATCTCATCACCTCTATTCACATCCATCCATCCATCCATTCACATCTATCTGTATCACATCACATCTCATCACATCTATTCATAGAATTTAAACATAAAATTTAAGAGAATTCTAATTTTTGATATAAAGATTCTTTACACATCTATTTATGCATAAAAATCAATTTTAAGGAAAATAACACTTTTGAAATAAAATTAAATCCTTTATGCATGTTTCTTGGCATAAAATCAATTTTAATGAAAAAACACTTTTGAAAGAAAAATAAATCATTTATGCATCTTTCTATGCATAAAATCAATTTTAATGAAAATAACACTTTTGAAAGAAAAATAAATCCTTTATGTATCTTTCTATGCATAAAATCAATTTTAATGAGAATAACACTTTTGAAATAAAAATAAATCTTTTATGCATCTTTCTCTGCATAAAATCAATTTTAATGACAATAACACTTTTGAAAGAAAAATAAATCCTTTATGCATCTTTCTATGCATAAAATCAATTTTACTAAGAATAACACTTTTGAAAGAAAAATAAATCTTTTATACATCTTTCTATGCATAAAATCAATTTTACTGAGAATAACACTTTTGAAAGAAAAATAAATCTTTTATACATCTTTCTATGCATAAAATCAATTTTACTGAGAATAACACTTTTGAAATAAAAATAAAACTTTTATGAATCTTTCTATGCATAAAGTCAATTGTAATGAAAATAACACTTTTGAAAGAAAAATAAATCCTTTATGCATCTTTCTATGCATAAAATCAATTTTAATGAAAATAATACTTTTATAATAAAAATTTCCATTATGCATCTTTCCATGCATATAATTTAAATTCAATGAAAATAATAATTTTATGATAAAAAATGCAATATGCATCTTTCTATGCATAGAAATTGAATTCAATGAAAATAACACTTTTATCATAAAAAAATTTCCAATAAGCATCTTTATATGCATAGAAATTAATTTTAATAATTAATATCAATAATATCCATGCATATTCATAGATGAATATGTACATGGAGTAAATAAAAATATTTCTTTTAAAATGCACAAATGGTGGGAATTACTCTTTTAGAATAACATAAAGATAAACTTTATTTTCCACAAAATTTAAGAAAATTTTACCATAACCTCCTTTGTATGGCTGACCATTTCTCAATTTTTACATTCTAACATCAATTTAAAATTAATCCCAATTTGAGTAAAGTACTCTAATCTACTCAATTTTCACTTTCTAAAGAGTAAACAATAAGAAAAGTTTAAATCAATTTATTCGTTACTCATTTTAGGATAAAGAAGGGCTGAATTTTTAAGGAAGAGAAGGGGGTGGCCTTTTCATCAAGGCATAACATCAAGATTCACTTTAATCAACTAAAAAAACAAAGAATTCAGAAAACCATAGATTAGAAATTAAAAAGTAAATTTTTTAGCTTACATGGAGTTTTGTGAGCTTTTCTTTGGCTTGAGGGATTGAGGGTTCTACTCTTGTTTGGATCATGAGTGGCCACCAATTCTTTTGGAGAGGATTTAGTAAAAAACAATTGAATTATCAAGTGAATTCAATGTATTTGACTCTGGGAAGGAGTAGAGTAACAGTGTATAAACACTATTAACCTTTTACAAAGGGGGAGGCTTCTATTTATAGGAAAAAATGAGCCTCTAACCAAGAAAACTGATTCTAGAATTTTCCAGATCAGTTTGGTCAAATTTTGACCATTTTTGGGTCAGTTTAGCTTACTTTTTGGATCTAGTTGAAATAGGAGAGAGGAGAGATGAAAATATCTCATTATTTATGAGTTTAAAACTCCTCCACACATGTAAAATAGGTGCCTCCTTCATGAGGGGAGATCCCCACACTGAGGTGTCAAAAATGCATCATTTCCTCTAAATATCTCTTCTTTTTCAACTAATAAACCTTGTCCTTAGTCAACTCTTCATCTTATGTGAGCATTTACTCATTTTTGGAAGATTTTCTTTTATTCTTCAATTTATCTCCTCTCTACAGTTGGATTAATCTTATTAGTCCATAGGAACCTTAATTGGAGCATAATTTAAAAATTTCTGAAAATCTAAACCCTTAGGCTAGGTGCTTTATACCTATTTTTAATTAATTCCAATTGCACATTAAAAAGTTCTTTTTGAATTTTTGTTTAAGAGGAAACAATTTTAGACACTAGGAGGATTTTTATATCCAAAAATATCTCAATTTTAAATTACCTCCCTCTAGACATTTTCTCTCTCTGGCCAAAACAGGATAAAACAGGATCTTTCTTTTATTTCAGAGAGGGGAATAATTATAAGATCAAAAGGGGAGGTTCTTACACCTGCACACCTCAAAAATCGAAGGGAGGAATCTTACAAAACTAGGTGCGTGTACCTGCTATCTCATGGGTTTTGTACCCTGCACTTTCACGGTTTCAACCCATCTCACGGGTTTCGTACCCTGCACTCTCACGATTTTAGCCCATTTAACAATTCTAACCGTTTTACGATTTTAACCCATCTCACGGATTATTAACTGCTTAGCGATTTTTAGCCTGTTTCACAATTTTAACCCATTTCACAGATCCAACCCATCTCACGGATTAACTACTTCATGGTTCTAACCGTTTCACGATTTTAGCCCATTTCATGCTTTTAACTATTTCACGGATCCAACCCATCTCACGGTGCATAAACTTGCACTCTCATGGTGTGCACTTTCTCGCCCTGTAAACTCATACCTTCTTATTGCTCACACCACTAACACACTTCTCATCAAATATAACCCTTCACACACTCCTAAATTTATATTTTTTTAAAAACACGGGAAAGCAAAAAGAAGAAGAAGAAGAAAAAGTGGCAACAAGCACATGCTATAACTGACCTTCTTATCATTATTACAGATATCAACCTCAGCTACTTCTCAACCGAAAGCCGAGGAGACTCCGACGCAATAACACAAGCTAGTGCAACTACATCACCAATAAGCAAGAATAAAATACCAACATGTGGCCTAAAATTAAGCTATTTGGGTCAGTATACACAGGCATTCCATGGATCAATCATAAGCAAGGAAGTCCAAACTACTACCCATGGGAATATAGCTCTGCAGTACCACAGCCGGGAGTGCTTGTAGTTCTTGGAGGATTCGGAAGTCAAAGACAAACTAGAAAAAGTTGGCTTAGGATGAATGGCAGAGTGTCTCCCCCCGGACCATCAATCCAGAATTGTGTGCGGAGTATCTAAAGTCCTATGACAAGGCCACTAAGAGAGGAAATGTGACCAAAGTCGATGGAACAACAGAATAGGTACTACTCTCAGAGGACTTGATATACGAGAAGCTCTACAGTTAGCACCACCTATCAAAATCCACTCTCACAACTACAAGAAGATGCCCCTAGATGCCATGCTGAAGGAAAGCTCTTACAACTCGAAGAGGGCTGAATATGACAATATCAAAGATGAGGTGACAGAGAAAGCTTACAGAGCCATTTCCCTCATAACGCAGGTGAAACCAGTGGATCGATACAATAGGGTTCCCCTGAATAGAATCACCAAAGTACATGAAGAAAAAGAAGATGATTGGGCATGGTGCATTCATAGGGAGATGGAAAACTATCTAAAATCGCACCAGTCTCAAAGGTTTGCAATCCGTACTTACTGACAAAGGTGTTGAATCATGTAGCATGGCTGCCTCTTCTAGATCTAGTACACAAAGAATACATGCAGCAAGTGTAAGATTCCTCCCCCCCAGCTTTTGAGGTGTACAGGTGTAAGAACCTCCCCTTCTGATCTTATAATTATTCCCCTCTCTGAAATAAAAGAAAGATTCTATTTTACCTTGTTTTGACCTAGAGAGAGAAAATATCTAGAGGGAGGTAGTCCAAAAATGGGTTCCCCTGAAACATAAATTCAAAAAGAACTTTCCAATGTGCAATTGGAATTAATTGGAAATAGGTATAAAGGACCTTAGCCTAAGGGTCTAGATTTTTAGAAATTTTTGGATTATGGTTCAATTAAGATTCCTATGGGCCAATAAGATCAATCCATGTGTGGGGAGGAGATAAATCCAATTTATAAAAGAAAAATACCCAAAAATGAGTAAATGCCCACATAAGATGAAGAGTTGACTGAGTACAAGGTTTATTAGTAAAAAACTATGAGTATTACTAAAAAAAATGAGATATTTTGGGTATAATGATTCATTTTTGACACATGTGTAAGGAAAAGGGGTCCCTTCAAGGAGGCACCTATTTCACATGTGTGATGGAGTTTTAAACTCAAAAATATTGTGATATTTTTAGCTCTCCTCTCTCTTGGATCAAACCAAATCAAAAGGGAACCAAACTAGGTCCAAATCTTGTCCAAATTCAACCAAACTGAACCTAGAAAATTCTAGAAATTAGTTGGACTTGGTTAGAGGCCTCCCTCACCTATAAATAGATCCTTATCCCTTTGTAAAAAAATATGAGAACTATATTATGCTAGTATTATGCTGAAATAATGATATTTTCTATTATTCTCTAAAAACCTCTACAAAATTGAAGAGATTGGAGCTTCTCTCTCTCTTCAATCATCCTTGGTGACTCCTACAACATACCAAACCAATTGATTGGTTGGGGGGCTCTACTGTGATCAAAGAATCAAGTAAATTAGAAGGTAAAGTGTGGATTATTATCTTTTTCTTATTAAAACTCCAAATGCTTCTCTTCTCAACCCCTCTCAATCTTGAGAAGCTTTAATTTAAATGGCTTTTGATTACTATTGAAGTTCTTTTATGAATTGTAATAAAGAAACACATAGATTTCCATTTATGCTTAATTTTAATGGTTTTTAAGCATTTTTCTCTCTCCCCCCAAAGAAAGGTCATTCCTATGACCTATTCTCAATCCAAATGAAGCTTCTCATGAAGCATTTCTCTAATCCAAAAGTAATTTCTATGCTTGTCTAATTGGAGGCTAAAATATTGGCTTTTTAATTCTTTTATGATATTTATTTCATAGAGAAATTATGAATCAATCCATAATTGGATAATGATCCAATTAGTGGTCATTCTAATCATATCAATAATATTAAACTTCATTCTTTCAATTAAATTGAGAATTATCAGTAATAGCAGCGGAGCTATGGTAAAATTTTTGTAAAATAAACACATAAAATATTTTCATTCATAATATGAAAAGAGGACTTCCTACCATATTCTAGGAATTATCATCCTAGATTAATTGAATGATTCCCATTGAAATCATGGAGAAATTGATTTTTATGTTTATGCTTAATTAATAAATTAGGAAAAAGAGAAATTCTAGTAATTTATTTTTATGTTAAGAGAGTAATCCCCATGATAATGGAAATCCATGTATTCCAAAGAATTAAGAGAAAAATTTGGAATACTAATATAATGTATATTTTATGTAAAAATTAAAGAAAGATTTTAGTTTAAATTTATCTTTTTCTATAGATAAATTTTTATGATGAAAGAGAAACTCCCACCGTATTGAAATTCAAATATTTAAATAAGGAAAGTATAATTCCTAGTGCAAAGGAATTAATAAGGATTTTTATTTAATTTTTAAGAGAAAATTTAGTTAAATTTATCTTTTTGCATAGATAAGTTTAAATGATAAAAGAGGAATTCCTATTACATTTGGAATTCCATCAATTGGATGGGAAAAGAGAAATTCCTATCACATTGAAATTATTGGATAATTCATTTAAATTTAAAGATGATTTTTTAAATAAATTTATTTATCTATGAGAAATAATTAAATGTTAAAAGAGGAATTCCTATTACATTTGGAATTCAATCATTTGGATGGGAAAAGAGAAATTCCTAGTATATTGAAATTATGGGATAATTTATTTAAATTCAAAGATAAATTTTTAGATAAATTTATTTATCTATGAGAAATATTTAAATATCAAAAGAGGAATTCTTATGACATTTGGAATTCCATCATTTAGACGGGCAAAGAGAAATTTCTAGCATATCAAAATAATGGATATTTTAATTTAAATAAATTTATTTTATGAGAAATAATTGATGGGAAAAGAGGAATTCCCATGACATTGGAATGTAAATAATTAAATGTAAAAAAGAGGAATTTCCATGGTAATTGGGATCCAAGAAATTAAATGGGAAGAAGAGGATATTTTAGTATAATTCGATTTATGATTATTTACCAAAAGTGAAAATATGGGTAGAAATGATTTCTACAAATCCCATGAATTCTTTTATTCAAAAGAAGAATATTGAATATAATTCAATTGAGGAATTGAGAAGGAATATGGAAATAGTTGTTAAAAAAAAAGAATCTTTAACTAGGCCAAGCAATTGGCAGAAATTTAGAAAAAGTCATATTATCGGTATCAATCTAGAAAAAGCTTTTAAATGGGAATAGTATGTGAATGGATGTGATAAGATGTGTATGGGATGTGATAATATGTAAATGGGATGCGATAAGATGTGTATGGGATGTGATAGGATGAGAACGAATGCGATAAGATGAGTATGAGATGTGATTGGATGTGAATGCGGATGCATCTGTATAAGAATGAATAAATGTGGATATGGATATGGATGTAGATGTAGATGTATAGATGTAGATGTATGGATGTTGATATGGATATGGATATGGATGTATGGATGTGGATGTGGATGTGGATGTGGATATGGATGTATGGATGTGGATGTGGATGTATGGATGTGAATATGGATGTAGATGTATGGATGTGTATATGGATATGGATGTAGATGTATGGATGTGGATATGGATGTAGATGTATGGATGTGGATATGAATGAGGATGTATGGGGATGTGGATGTGGATGTGGATGTATGGATGTGGATATGGATGTAGATATATGGATGTGGTATGGATGTGGATGTGGATGTGGTTGTGGATGTATGGATGTGGATATGGATGTAGATGTATGGATGTGGATGTATGGATGTGTATGTGGATATGGCTGTAGATGTATGGATGTGGATATGGATGTAGATGTATGGATGTGGATATGGATGAGGATGTATGGATGTGGATGTGGATGTGGATGTATGGATGTGGATATGGATGTAGATGTATGGATGTGGATGTATGGATATGGATGTGTATGTGGATGTATAAATGCGGATGTGTATGTGAAGAATGGATGTGGATGTGAATGTGTACGTGGAAGAGTGGATATGGATGTGTATGTGGAAGTACGAATGTGAAAGAATGAATGAGGATGTGTAAGCGAAAGGATGTGATGTCGATGTGAGTGAATGGATGAGATGTAATGTGATGTGAATCGGGATGAGAATGAATGAGATGTGATGTCATGTGAATCAGAATGTGAATGAATAATATGGGATGTGAATGGATGATATGTGATATGAATGAATTTGATGTGATGAGATGGAAAATGATGTGATTGGATGAGAATGGGTACACAAATGAATTGGACGTGATTGGATGAGAATGGGTACACATATGAATTGGACGTGATTGGATGAGAATGGGTACACATATGAATTGGACGTGGATTAAGTAATATGGATTGATGTGGAACAATGCGGAAAGACGAGAGTTCATTATAGAAGCTGTATTTGTGACCTGTTTGTAAATGATTGTTTTATGTCAAGAATGCTGGGGAAGCATTTTGACTGTCTTGTGAATAAGGTCGTGGAGACCTAACTGATAAACTTGCAACAGTTGACGGAGAGTCAACGGAGGACGTCTCGCGTAGCAAGGTCAGCCGAGGTCTTGACCAACCTCGGTTCGATTTAAATGGTGAGCTTCCGGTACGGTGGATGAGAGACCAAGGAAGCGGCCTATGAGTGAAGCGCTAGGTGACCTGCGAAGGATCCTAGAGGGTGCTGATGACCATACAGTGCTCGGGCTCTGGGTCGTCGTCAATGATACCCACACGTGCGTCGTGGAAGATATTGGAACAAGGAGTAAGAGTTGTTTTCTAAATCCGGGCATGGATCAGGTTGATTGACCTTGTTGGTCCTCAACGGATGATTCCATGGCTATTTTATATGGATCTGTTGGTCGATCTTGCTGATCTTCAATGGAGATTCCATCTTGAATTTTTATAAGTAAATATATTGCCGGGTACTATGAGCTAGGAACTATTGAAAAGGCCCCTGAGAGGACAGGTGGTGAGTGTTCTGGTTGCCAATGATGCTATAGATACGCCGATGAAGGAATGATTGGAAATTAAGATTCAACTCGATATTTTGGAGGATTGTGATCAGAGATACTATGGCTTCATTAAATGATTGTTTCAAATATAGCTGAATGTCTAAAGAAAGAAATTTCATATTGGGTGTGTAAGTGGTGTGACTAGCTTTAAGTTTGCATGAACATCCGGCTAGGGGGCCTGGGAATTCTTTTCCCTGGTACCTGGGACAAAACCTAACCAAATTCTTAATTGGATCCCATCACGACAGTGGTTGGGTGATTGGCTAACCCATGGGACTAGGCTAGACTGATGGATCCGTAAAATGAGACTCAATTTTCGTTGTAGTACGCTAGATGAAGTAAATCCCGAATAGTAATTGTTCTATGGAAAAAGGAATCAACGGTTGCGCCTCTCGATGGGGAAAAAAGCGTTGATCTCTATGATCCAAGTGCAAGTTTCTTCCTTGATCTGACCAAGTGACTTTAGGTTCGGTCGGATCAGTTTGGTCAGTAATGACCTTGACTACGTTAAGAGTAAAACTATCTTGGAGGAATCGCCCGTGCTTTTCGGGCAAGGGAAGTTTTTCCGAGTTCGGTTTTGGAAGAATCGAGGGATTATTCTCCTGTCCGGATATCCGTGGACGAGGCCCCGAGTGAGAGGACCCTACACCGCGCAAGGAGTGTTACTTCCGCTGCTAGCACCCCCGAATCCGTTGCGTGGAGGGGGCAGGGATCTTTCAGCTGGTATCAGAGCAAATTGGCTATAGTGGACCAAGTGAGAAGCCAAAAATGTCAAAAATTTATGAAGTAACAGTAAAAGGTTGGAATTGTGTGATGAAATTCATAAAAATTGATATTCAGACTGAAATTCGTAAATTGGTAATTGGGTCTTCAGATGGAAGTACCTCAATCGTATGGAATCCTTGACTTGCTTGAGGCTTAGACATGATGGTATTTACCTTATAATTCGAAGGACCATGACTACTCGTATATACGGAGGGTATAACTCCAGCTCTTTACTGGCAGTATATACGAGTAAATCTAAGACCTTGAAATTATAAGCAAAAATGCTATCCGGATGATGAATTCGAATGTGGTTGATATGATTTTAAAATTCTGGTTGAGAACTGATGAGTTGATTTGGATTCTGATTGAAAAATGATGATTCCTAAAATTTGGTTGAAAAGCGATAAGCTGAGCAAAACCACAATGAGGATGAATGGGACAAGTCCCTGTGATAATGTTCGTAAACTGGAATGATGATAATGACCTTAGCAAATCACTATCAGACTGCTACTGCTAACACTTGACCCGGTGGATCAAGTTTATAGGATGACAAATTGAGAACTTGCTTGACTAAAATTCCCGTGGAGGAATGTTCAGAAAGAAATTTTTCGGTCTAATGGACCATTATTGTGTTAAAGATATGAATGATATGATCTAAATAAATTGTTATTTAATGATGAGCTCTATATAAAGGATATTTATCTGAGGATTCTGTTGGGTTGAATAGAATATAAGGAACCCCACAATCAGTTGGATCTTAAGGCAAAGAGTTGTCCTCTAGTTTGCGAGATGAGGACATCTCGCGTTTTTTAAGTGGGGTAGGATGTAAGATTCCTCCCCCCAGCTTTTGAGGTGTATATGTGTAAGAACCTCCGCTTCTGATCTTATAATTATTCCCCTCTCTGAAATAAAAGAAAGATTCTGTTTTACCCTGTTTTGACCTAGAGAGAGAAAATATCTAGAGAGAGGTAGTCAAAAAATTGAGATATTTTTGTATATAAAAATCCTCCTAGTGTCTAAAATGAGTTCCCCTGAAATAAAAATTCAAAAAGAACTTTCCAATGTGCAATTGGAATTAATTGGAAATAGGTATAAAGGACCTTAGCCTAAGGGTCTAGATTTTCAAAAAAAATTGGATTATGGTCCAATTAAGGTTCCTTTGGGCCAATAAGATCAATCCATGTGTGGGGAGGAGATAAATTCAATTTATAAAAGAAAAATACCCAAAAATGAGTAAATGCCCATATAAGATGAAGAGTTGACTAAGTACAAGGTTTATTAGTAAAAAACTATGAGTATTACTAAAAAAATGAGATATTTTGGGTATAATGATTCATTTTTGACACATGTTTAAGGAAAAGGGGGCCCTTCAAGGAGGCGCCTATTTCACATGTGTGGTGGAGTTTTAAACTCAAAAATATTGTGATATTTTTATCTCTCCTCTCTCTTGGATCAAACCAAATCAAAAGGGAAGCAAACTAGGTCCAAATCTTGTCCAGATTCAACCAGACTGAACCTGGAAAATTCTAGAAATTAGTTAGACTTGGTTAGAGGCCTCCCTCACCTATAAATAGATCCTTATCCCTTTGTAAAAAAATATGAGAACTATACTATGCCAGTATTATACTGAAATAATGATATTTTCTATTATCCTCTAAAAACCTCTACAAAATTGAAGAGATTGGAGCTTCTCTCTCTCTCTCTTCAATCTTCCTTGGTGACTTCTACAATGGATGTGGATGTATGGATGTGGATATGGATGTAGATGTATGGATGTGGATGTATGGATGTGGATGTACGGATGTGGATATGGATGTAGATGTATGGATATGGATATGGATGAGGATGTATGGATGTGGATGTGGATGTATGGATGTGGATATGGATGTAGATGTATGGATGTGGATGTATGGATGTGTATGTGGATATGGATGTAGATGTATGGATGTGGATATGGATGAGGATGTATGGATGTGGATGTGGATGTGGATGTATGGATGTGGATATGGATGTAGATGTGTGGATGTGGATGTATGGATGTAGATATATGGATGTGTATGTGGATATGGATGTAGATGTATGGATGTGGATGTATGGATGTGTATGTGGATGTGGATATATGGATGTGAATATGGATGTGGATGTATGGATGTGGATATGGATGTAGATGTATGGATGTGGATGTGTATGTGGATGTATGAATGCGGATGTGTATGTGAAGAATGGATGTGGATGTGAATGTGTACGTGGAAGAGTGGATATGGATGTGTATGTGGAAGTACGAATGTGGAAGAATGAATGAGGATGCATAAGTGAAAGGATGTGATGTCGATATGAGTGAATGGATAAGATGTAATGTGATGTGAATCAGGATGAGAATGAATGAGATGTGATGTCATGTGAATCAGAATGTGAATGAATGATATGGGATGTGAATGGATGATATTTGATATGAACGAATCTGATGTGATGAGATGGAAAATGACGTGATTGGATGAGAATGGGTACACATATGAATTGGACGTGAAAAAGAAGAATGGATATAGGAAAGAGAAAGAGAAGTGAGGAGGCAACTAGCCCCAACAAACGGCAACAACTGGATGACATTAGGGGAATTTTGGACTCAACTTTGGGCCCTCTAAGAAGTGCCAACTAGGCTTAGAGAGAGATAATCCAAAAAGCCTAAAAAATAAGGTGAAATTGATTTTGGTGTATTTTCTCTTGGCATTTTCTTGAGGTATAGAAGATATATTTCTATTCTTAAATGTACATAAAAATGATAGAATATTGCGAGTTCTCAAAGTCTTCAATCTATTCATGTACTATATGTACTACTATATGAACAATGAATTGGTCAATTCTCCAAGTTTAATGGCTTATATCTCAAAATCTCTACGTACAAGCCGAAATAGAAATTATATTTCTTGAAATTCGAACCAAGGATCATCCAAAAATAGTTCGAGTTTCCTCCTTGCAAGAAATTTCACCTCAAATTTTGAAGGTTTTCAACTTCCCTCCCTACAAGAAACTTTACCTCAAATTTTGAAGTTATTACAGATCAAAGTTTGCAGGTACTGGTACCTTTAAAATCAAGGTTTTTCTTGCAAATTAGTTGGACTCTTTACTTCTTTTTACTATTTTGGCACCTTTCTCTTTCCATTCAGATTTTTCTACTAATCAAGAGCAAGGAGGAACACAGAGAGAATCAAGAGGATGGTAGAGGGTTCAAGAGTAAGGAGGAATACAGAGAAAAGAGACATTTATAACCTGCACATCGAGCTTGAACATGAATATGAACCTCTAAGTAAGAGAAATAAACCTAACACTTTGTGTACTGCTTCTAAAGAAATGTTGAGGATGCAAGGGAAGAAAAACATAGATTTATGGATTGATGGGGGGTTATATCCAAAAGACCCTTTTACAAACTCCACACCCCCATTTAGGAATATGACATCTCTGCTTAACTTTGTTGGAGATGGCTATAATGGGCTCCTAGGATATACACATCATTTGGAAGCAACAAGCAATGTTCTTAAATTAGAAAGAGATTTGTTTGAGAAGGAGAACATTCATTTGAAGAAAACCATGGAGCATTGTGTGCAGAAGTTATTCAGCAAATAAGGAAACCATTTCAGGGCTTGAAAACAAATGTTTGAATTAAGGCATAAGTAGACCTCATTAGGTCTCTGTAAATGACAAAAAAAACTAAGGGATACTGAGCAAATGAAGCTAGGAGGTGGTGGCATCAAGAAGAGAATACATGCAATCAAGTAAGCTCCTTTCTATTAACTGGTTTATTTTTTCTATATTGTGATATTTTATGAATAGCAATCATTATTGCATATGTTCATGTATATCAATTTTTGTATTTCAATATGATATGAGATCATTATTGCACCCTGATAAAGAATCAACGACAGAACCTTCTGGTGCACATTTAAGTCTTTTTACATCGCCAGTATGCAGAAGCACTAATGAACCAGAAGAAATATAAGAAGGTCTCAGAAAAGCAAATAGATGACTTTTTCAAAGATAATAAACTCAACCCACAGGACATCCAGGCAATACTTGATGAGGCTGGTATATCACACAGAGGGTACTCAGCCATTCATAAGACTTTGCAGGAAAAGATGAAGGATTCTAGTATGAAAGGATCATTATTGCCAAATCCTTCTTTGGTAAAAAAATGCGTAAACAAGTAAACGAAGAGGTACTGCAAGCACTAGGAACCCCATTTCATATTGAAGACACCTATGCTGCACCAACAGGAAATGTGGGCATTCCTATGTTTCTTATGTATTGCACGTAGAATCAGAGAATTTTGATGTTCTGCATTGGGTCTTTCATAAGACATCGATACCCGAGATCATCAGCGAGTAGAGAAATGGTAAAATCTTGGATGTGGAAGGCATGGGACAATATAAGGTGGAGTGGTATATGGCGGGTGATCTTAAAACTCTGAAATGTATGCACAATGTGTCAAAGGGTGCCAATTCAAAAAGTCCCTGCTTATATTGCATGTGCAATACAAAGGTGTTTGATAAGAGGTATTGGAAGAAGGCACCAGATAGGCACTTGAAAGACCCAAACTTCAAGCCAATTCTCAGTATGTCCACATTTGTACAATGCATACTCTTTGCAGAATCATTGAAAAACTCTTGTTTTTATACATATGTTTTGCATGGATGCCACAGCCCAATACAGCAAAGGTTACATCCATCAAAGCACTAGAGAAAGTTCTATCAGACATTGGTTTGCATGGTGGACATGCAAAAATTGAACAAGATGAAAAAAGGTCTAAGGATGGAAAGAATATACCTAAGAAACCTTCCATTGGGGGTGTTAAAGTAAGAAGGTTTCTATTTGAACCAACACCAAAAGGTCGTAAAAGAAGACGATCAGTGCAGATCGTAAAATACAACAGATGGAAGTGCGTTCACAATGCAGTAGTAGACCATGCAGACAATGGTCAAGCAAGAACACGGAAAGCCAATGTGTGGAAATCTCTAAACACTATGTTTAAGTTCTGTGACAAGAAAGTGTGGACGAAGGAGGACCATGAGATATTTCAATTAGTGCTAGATGAGTTCAAGAAATCAATGATTGATGCATGGACAGATCAAACACATCACCCACTATATGGTATTTTTTTTATTATGCATTGAACTAGTTTTTATACTGTATATTAAAAAATATACTAATTAATGTATTCTTTTATTCTCTTGAAGCATATTATATACCATCATACCCCTTGGTTTGCAAAGAAGTATGGTAGTTTATCAATATGGTCAACCTAGGGAATGGAGAAAACACATTATCAAGCATGCTTCGGGTATTTCAATCAAACAAGACATGGTGGAGGAGCACAAAAAGCTAACAGTTTAGAGGAATTACATCAATGGACATATAGGAAGCTTGTACACAAAGCCAAAAAGAAGCAGCAGTTCAAAGTCTCCCAAACTAATCAAGCAGTAAAACTTGTGAATAAAGAAAGAAAACAAGATATATGGAGGAGATCTAATGCAAGTATTAAGCATGCAAAATGGCGAGTAACAAAACAAAGAAATGGGAAGATTTGGATACCCATAGATCCATGATTAACATTTCAAATTCAGAATTGATCATATGCAAAACTGTCATGACATTACACGAGAGAGAATATTATTACAGGAGATAGGAATATACTACTACTCCTTAACCTGCTCACTAACATCCTCGGGTGCATGAAGCCTTGCCCTTTTTGAAGATGGCTCTGCAACATCCTGGCAAACTGGAGGAACCATCGGTTTTGTGAGTCTCAGAAGCACCCTTTTGCCATAATCACTTAGCATATTGGGATCCTTAATCCCACATGCCAATCCATAAGCAGTATAGGGACTAAGTATTACTCCTTAGTGCGTAGACTCCAGGGCCCTGCCCAAAGATTCGCAATGCTAACTGCTTCTCCAAAAGCATGACTTTGTCTGCATTCCACCTGATGGGATATGCCCCAAGGTATCTGGATAATGTCTTGATTGCAAACAAAGGAAATTCTGCATTATCTTTTGAGGATTTCTTGTGGAATATAATGAATTGTGGAAACTTCAATCGGTTTATGTACTCTCCTAGTGCTGAGTCCATTCTGAGTCCTCCCATGCATTTGCCTGCTCCGCGACCAACAAACTCATCCTCAAACACAACCAGCCGCAAAACAATATTGTCGATGAGCCAACACAACAAATAGAATAACCTGTAGTAATTTGATTAATTATTTGTAAGGAAAAAATTAAATTTTTAAAAATGTAAAGATGAAATCTTTGACAAAGTAAAAAAAGAACGACAGTAGGACAAATCACTATAATGCGATATGCTTGAGAGAGTTCGCACCAAGACCTCTTCTTGCGTTGTAGTGCTTTCAAGAAATTAATGCAAGCAAATTACCATTGTGGACAAAATCACTACAACGCGATATGGGTACGTTAGTTCTCACCGAGATCCCTCTTTGCGTTGTAGTGATTTGATAACATATTTGGGAGAAATAAAGTAAATTCTTAAAAATCTAAAAGCAGCAATCTTTGATGGAATATTTAGAAAACAATTATACAACTTCGGCCAAATTGAAACACGGAAATATTCAAAAACATACCGCAAAATTCACTAGGAGAGCAAGAAGCAACCAACGAAGTTGACTGTAGGAGACCAAGAAGCAAGGTGAAGGTGATGACTGCAAGAAAAATTGCACGAGATGACTGCGAGAAAAATTGCACGAGAACAAGAAGCAACGAATGATGAATGTTGGTCACCTTATCCACGGAAACTAACAGTCTATACACGTGGCAGACATGCATGATGGCATACCACGTGCTCTCCGCACATATAATGACATGCGTCAAAATTTGATTGATCGTAATCATTATGAGTACGGCCCCACGTCCTCCTTGGCACGTGTGGACATGGTCTTTCTGTGCGCTTTTGCCGCACAGGTCGTAGCTGGGGACTTGCCAGACACCGTATGCGAGCCACAAATGGCTGCAAGCATACAACAAGGAAAGCAAGCTCAAACAGAATGCCAAAGGGTGTGTCACTCACCGCTCACCCGCCGCCTTGAAGGATTCCCGCGTCGCAGTGAAGAAGGAGCCGCCGTCCTCGCCGCTCTACCGCCTCTCCGCCGCCGTGCCGCTACACAGTGCTCGATCGCTCTCTCACTCTCTCTCTCTCTCTCTCTCTCACACACACACGCAGGAGAAGGAAACTAAAGAGATAAGGCAAGAGCACTCTTGTATTCACAACACATGAGAACGAGGATTTTAGGGTTACATTTGGCTCTTATAGGTGACTTGGCCGTTCACACTTGGGCGCCCATACATGGCCGGTCGATCCTAACCCTTATCCTACTAATATTCAAGGTGCGCCTCTCATCGGCGATCACCCAATTCCTTCATCCTTAACATATGGTGCCGACAAGCCCGGCCCATGACTCAGAATATTTAAATTAATGACGTAAAACATAATACATCTCAATGTCCGCCATGGGTTAACATGCCCCCCTTCCTGATGTAGATTCCGTCCTCGGAAGCTATGGTATGGTAAGCTCGATAGGGTTGTTGTGGTTGACCGTCTGCAAAACAGGGAAAAGAGTGAAAGTATGCTGGAATTCAAAAGATATAAAGTGTATAAATTCAAGCATGTTAGACCACAATGGATGTTGCTATGAGAACTTAGTTTAAGGGTCACATGAATGAGCTAGTGTAGCAAATTAACAGGAGTTTAAAATTATTGAAAGTAAATCAAGAGTAAGCAAGGTGTCAAAGGTTAATCAAGGTTTATAACTGGCCTAAGTCAAGGAAAATAACCAAGCTTAATAAATAAACAGATGACCACACTGTGTCTACTCTAAGAACAAGTTAATACCACAAGCCTAGGGACACTAGAAACATCAGAGTTACAGGAGCTTTTTGCCTCTTTTTTTTTTTAAAATTAATGCACGTGACAATTTTTACACACAATGGCGACCTTCCTAAGGCAAAACTAACATCGATCCTGGTACCATGTTTAACACAAGGCATTATCCAGGAATCTATTAGCTTACTTTAGGCAAGGCTACCCCCTACCAACCAAGGCATCGGTCTGGAGTAGAATACTCCTCGCCTACCAAGTATCAATAAGGCGATAGGCCAACATTAAAGCACATCATAGACTTGTATTGCCATTTATTGTAGGCTTTTTTTAAATCTATTTCTTTTTGATCTTCGCTCCTGAACTATAATTTGTCTTGCATCCTTTCGACAAAGGGGTAATAGCTATGTCCTAGAGGTCAACACACACATGGCCAGGTGTCAAACGTTAAGATGGTTTGACCCTAGACCTAAGACAATCGTATTCCAAGGTTAACTAAAGACGTCATGCTGCCTAGGAATATTTCCAATAAAGTTAAGCTCATTAATGATTTACACTAGCATGCAAGCAACTTCAAAAACTAAGTAGTACATTGACAATTTCCATGTGGTCATGCATGATAGTTTATGCAATTGATTGAACAGTAAAAATGAAAGAGAGTGGGTATGGAAGAATTACACCTGTAATTGGAGATCTCCTTGATTTGACGAGACAGCTTGCAATCTGATGTAGATATATTTTGATGAACGTTGCGGCAGTCTCAGGACTTGGAAGCGAACCCACCTCAAACTTTTTAACCTGTACAATCAACTAACAAGCACTATACCTCAAGAGGCACATTTGTGTGAAAATTTCAAGACTTGTTTAAGGAATCTAAACTAGAAAAAACTTGCAAACACTAACCTACCTACCAGTCACCACACTACTACCGAGGATATGGTAAGAGGATGTTGTAGAGTCCTGGCTCTAGCCCTAAGGCGAAGCCTCTATCCGCATCATCCAAACAAATAAAGTCAACCTCAGTAGTACCATGAGTTTCATCCGTCCATTCATCATTGTCAGATATTTCCTTTTCATTTTCCCATCCACATAAACTCATCAAGAATGTCACCATACGAGGATAGTCATCTTGTGGAAAAGGAAAGCATTGGGCTATCGGGGATATTTCCTCTACCGAGTAGGGGTCAGTCATGGTCAATAGGCGAATTAGCCATTCTAATTCCTCAACATTTTCTTCTCTGGCTAGTACATCTATATGATCCCATTCAGTTTCAATTACAGGATAGCACATGTGAAATATCTGAGAAAGGTACAGATGATACCTCTCATCAAAGGTAGGAGTGGATGAAGTGTATGATGATCGTGCATCTGCCATATCTGCAAACACAGATATAGCATCAGTAGGTTTATGACAGGTCAATCTAGTTCTTGATTGTATATACGGATATTTTTGTTTTTAACGTGCTCTTGCTCTTTTTACTATTTTTTGTTTTTCTTTTCTTTGTTTTTGTTTTTTAAAATGTATGAAGCTATATATATACATCTCCTTGAATTTGGCCATTACATGGTCAGGGGAGAAGGTTAAGGAGGAAGCATTAGAATGTCGAGCGTGAGTACATGCTCCCCCTTTCCTTGGGTAGATCATATTATTTGCAATGATGTTGCAGCCTCTTGGAACCAATTTGTCCAGCGGGTCATAGGTTGTGATGTGGGCAGATAGCTTTTTATGACCCTTGTGGCCACATCCAATTGCAGAGATGGTAGTGTACGCTCCCATTGACGAATGGAGGAAATGGTTTCCAACGATACTATTACAAGGGGAGACGTAGACTCATCGGTTTTTTGTTGGGTGTTGACAAGAGTAGGTGTAGAGCATGTAGAAACTTCTATATGAGTGTGTGCCTGGCATGAGGAGCTAGAAGCTTCATGTGGCTCCCCCCTTCCTGAGCTAGGTGGTAATGATCGATATTGTTTCGGAATCCAAACTAACTCTGGAAGAAGTGGTGTGGAGCACTCTGTTACCTTTCCCTTACCACGATCTTGAATTATCGTTGGGGTGGCAACAATTGGTTTGCAAGGTTTTACAGGTGATGTAGAGGGATTCAGCTTATGTTTAGGGACCCAAATCTGGTCATTTCCCTCGTAGTACCCTTGGGCTACTAATAATTTTTTAGGGATCCATCGCGATGTTACATTGCCCTTTCTCGGGTGGGTAGCTGCTTTCCTTTTACGAGGCTTCTTGGTGGCTGAACGAGATTGAGCAGGGGAAGTAGCTGTTTAACGAAGCTTTGGGGACCCATTTGTATGTACTCTTTGGCATAGTAAGTGAAGCTCTAGGGACCACCTTGCCTATTTCCACTGTTGGCGTTGAAGCGTTAGAGGGGTGGCCCACAATCGAAGATGGTTTTGCCACTAGACTTTGTGATTTTTCATTATCTAATATTTGAGTGGATGACTTAGGTGCGGGATTTTGAGCGGTCAGACCTAGTGTTGGTTCTTGCGTTGTGACTTGTCTGGTTGCCCAATCGATATTGCACTTGGTGGCCATCATCCATTTGCGCCCTAAGATTACAGTCCCTTCCATGGTACCAGCAGGCATAACCAAAAAGCTTTGAATTATGGTTCCCTTGTCATAGGCAACCGGAGTGTGCAGAATTCCTGAGACAGGGGTTTTCTTCTTGTTGATTCCTTGAACTTAGATAGAACTCTTGGATAAAGGTGGTTTTCCCAGTTGACACCACACACCATATAATAGCAAATTGTGTTGAGCTCCTGTATCCAATAATGCATTATACAACACCTCCCCGTAAGGACTCTGTAACTCAATTGGGTATCTTAGAGGTGGGTCAGATTCTAGCGCATCCTCCTTTGCTTCCTCGAAAAATACTTGCGTAATTCCCCAGTTGGCTTCTCGTTGTCTCCTAGCATGCTGTTGACGTTCTTTGGCTTCGACTCTCGCTTGTATCTTTTTAAGCTCAGCTTGTTCTTTAGCTTCCTTCTTTTGATGGATTGCATGTAACTCCTCCTGGCTCAGGGGGTCATAGTATCGTTTGAATTTACTCCCATTAAAGAATCCAATGGTTTCAACTCCGTCGAGCGTCTCCACTCTGATGGTACCTTGCGGGGTAATTTCACATACTCTATACGGTCCCTTACCAGCATATTTGAGCTTCTTTTTTTCGTTTCGCACTCCATACATCAGGACTTTATCCCCAACCTTGATGTCCTTGTCCTTTAGATGGCGATCAAACCATTTTTTCCTTCTATCCTTCTCCACAAGGGCATTGTACACAGCCAATTGTCTTTCTTCGTTTAGCCGCTCAAGGATATACAGACGCTCTGCTAAGGGATTACCATCCCAACCCTCTTGAGTTGCAACACGAAGACTAGGAATGACAAATTCCCACGGCATGACTGCTTCTTGGCCATATACCATTTTGAATGGTGTGCAATTAATAGCCACTTTGTACGCAGTACGATAGGCCCATAAAGCTGTCGTAAGCTTTAGATCCCAATCCATGCGATGAGCTTCAACTGTCTTTGTCAAAATAGAGATTAAAGTCTTGTTGGTACTCTCGGCTTGGCCATTCGCTTGCGGATAGTAAGGAGTAGATTTATGATGGGAAATCATGAAATTTGTTGTGAGCTCAATCACTTCATTTATAAAATGCGTACCATTGTCGCTCACAAGTTCAAAAGGACAACCGAATCGTGTGATTATATTTTCAAAGAGGAACTTGGCTGTTGTCCTTGCATCTGCCTTACGTGTCGCCTTCGCTTCAGCCCATTTGGTCATATAGTCAGTGGCCACAATAATATAGCGAGATTGTGTGTTTCGGGCCGCTGGGCTAATCGGACCTACAAAGTCTAAACCCCACTTTTCAAATGGTTGGTTTACTTTGATTGGATGTAGGGGCATCTGATCTTTCCTCTGGGGTTTCTTATATCGTTGGCATTCATCGCAACCCTTCACAAAGAGTGATGCGTCTTGGAACATAGTGGGCCACCAATACCCTGATTGTAAGATCTTTCGCGCAGTTAAGTCTCCTGAGAAGTGACCACCGGCTACGCCCATATGTGCCTCTTGCAAAATGTATAGATACTCATCTTCTCGGGCACAACGCCTAAGAACGTCATCCTTTCCTCTTTTATAAAGAGTCCCGGCTATCAGGCAATAGGGTTCGCATTCTTTGATTAGCTTTCGAGCTAGATCTTTACGAAGCTCCTTGGGTGGAAAGCCATTAACCAAAAAGTTAACAATCTTCTCACTCCATTCAGGCATTGTCTCCACCATGAACAGGGAAGTGTCCGGTAAGTCATCATCAACCCCCGTAGGAGCCTCACCATTAGGTATGCGAGACAAATGATCAACCATAACATGTTTTTTGCCAGGTCTCACAACAACAGTGAAATCAAACTCAAGAAGAATCAATAGCCATCGTGTGATTCTTCCTGTGGAGCATGGTTGGTTTACCAAATACAACAATGCTTGATGATCCACATAGAAAACAAACTTGGTGGCAAGGAGGTAATAACGAAATTTCCTTACTGCATATATCATTGCCAACCCTTCTCGCTCCATAGTGGTGTAGTTCATCTCAGCATCGTTCAACTGGCGATTGGCAAAGCTAATGGGGTAGTCTAGCTTGTGTTCTCCAGGTTGAGTTAACACACACCCAATAGCAAAGTTTGATGCATCAATATGCACATGGAAGAGAAATCCCAGTTAGGCATTCTCAAGATTGGAGCACTCGCCAAGGCCTTCTTTAGTAGCTCATAGGCACGGTCACATTCTTCGGTCCAAATAAACTCGATGAGAAGTTTATACAATGGTCGAGCTATCTCGGCGAAGAATAGAATAAACCTTCGATAATAACCAACATGGCCCATAAAGCGTTGGACTCCCTTATAGTTGGTGGGTGGGGATAATTCCAGAATGACCTTGATTTTACTCTCATCAGTGGAAATCCCATTTTTGGACACTATATGCCCTAAGATAACTCCGTGTTTAACCTAGAATTGGCATTTGAAAGGATTCAAGGAGATGCGATATAATCTACACCTTTCAAATATTTTTCGTAAACACATCAAGTGCTCATCCCAAGAGGAATGAACACAAAGATCGTCTAAGAAAGCTTCACAGAAGTCCCTTAGATATTCCTTAAAGGCCGTGTTTATCAATCGTTGGAATGTTGCAGGTGCATTGGTCAAGCCATAAGCCATGACGCGAAAGGCAAACACTCCAAACTCCGTGATAAATGCTGTTTTAGCTTGGTCCTCGTCTGCAATTGTGATCTGATTGTAACCCGAGTACCCATCTAAAAAGCTATATGCCTCCTTGCCTGCCACTCTTTCAAGCACATGTTCAGAATATGGCAAGGGGTAATGATCCCTTCTGGTGGCCGCATTAACCTTTTTGAGATCAACGCACACTCTGAGTTTCCCATTCTTCTTTGGTACGATGACTATCGGAGAAACCCATTCTGAGTGCTCAATAGGGTATATGAATCCACATTTTACAAGCTTTTCAATTTCCTCTTGTACAATCTTTGCGTACTTAGGATTCATTGGGTAGGGACGTTGCTGGACTGGTTTAGCAGTGCTAATCATTGGAATCGTGTGTTGCACCACCGAGGGTGGAACACCCTTCATATCATGATATGTCCAAGCAAATATGTCCTTGAATTCTTTAAGAAGCTTCGTAAGTGCAGCTTCTTCCGCCTTGGTGAGGTCTTGAGCAATAAAAACTGGTTTAGACTCCTCACCCAGATCTGCTAAGTCTATCTCCTTGACTACCGCAGGGCCATCGTAGACACCGCTACTCCCATTGGTAGGCGTTCGTTGGGCTTTTGTGTAGACTACTTTACGTTCCCCTGTGGTGAATGATTTGAAATGCTCGGGTGCGGGGTGTAAGTCTACTGGTTCTTGTTGTGCCCGGTTTTTTTCTTTTAATTCTGCCTCCTTTTATTGTTGAGCCAACTCTTGGTTTTGCCGCCTTCTTGCAGTACGACTTAGTTTCGGCTTCTCTTCGATTTCTAATTGGGCGACGTCATGAGGTTGCGGAATACGCCACATGACACTTTGGAGGTATTGTCCCCAATTATCCGCTATCTTCCGATGAGCATCAATGGCTCCTACATAACTAAGCCATTCTGTAGTGGATCTTTCCTTGTTTATTGCAGTGCCTACATTAGCTCGATAGCGTTGGCGCTTATGTCTCGTTTTCTTCTTACCAAGTTTTTGATTTTTGTTTCTATCAGATTCGGACTCACTTGGTCGATCTTCACTTTCGGATGAACTGCAGGAGGTCACTGTCCTAGGCCTTGAGCACCTTGCTTCCACCTTTGGGTGAATATTTGATTCATTTTTCCCATCAGGCTCAGGGCCAGTTTCTTCTTGAGATTCATACTCAGAGTTGCATTGGTCAGAGTCTTCGCTACTTTCAGTGTCGGTGGAGTTTGCCACGTTCTCGCCATCAGGAGTCAAGTGCATAACACCTATCATGTTTATTGGCACTAACGGTGGCATATCTTGCCCCCCAGGTGTTATCCAACTTGTGCCTCTATTTCCCCATGTGTCTATGGTTGCCACTAGGTGTACCCAATCCACGTTATCCGACTCAGTCATACCCGGTAGGACATCCATATAAGGAGAATCTTTCCCATCATCAGTCTCTTTTTTGCATGTATAGCAATACCTTAATGGGGCGGAATGAACAGTGGTATCCGATCGATTATCGATGATAACCTTGCTTCCTAAAGGATGTGCACGACCATTCTCAAGATCAGCTCGAATGACAGAGTCCTGGAATTGTAGGTAGACATGGTTTTTCGACCAGTCATGCACCATTTGTGCTTCCCTCATGAAAGGACGTCCTAAGATCATTTGATATGACATAGGATGCTTGGAGAAATTCATTACAATGAAGGTATGTTTTACCTTGTATCCCAGGACCTTGATCTTAAGGTCCCTTAACATTCCAATAGGTTTAGCTATGGTTCCGTTTGCCATCTTAACCACTATGTTTGTGACTTCAAGGTGAGGTCTTCCCATAGATTCCCAACAGTTTTTAGTCACAATGCTCACGCCAGCACCACCATCAAGGATTCCCTTTAGAGTTAATCCCTTGGTAGTAATGGGGAGGGTGGCATTAGATTCGTCACCTTCAAAGTACTGTCCCAACTTGTTCACAGGTATTTCCACGACCGAATCTTCATCAAAGTTGGGTTGTAGATCCCAATGCTCCCCTTCATCTTGAAGCGTGTCGGGTCTATCCATATTTGCAAATTGTGGTAACCCCGCCTTTAGTTCTCCATTGAGAAATGCTCGAAGAGCTAAGAATAGCTCAGGATCTCCGTATAATTTGGATATGATCGTGGTTCTGATCTCAGAGGACATGAAATCCATTAGCTTGCACACATTCAACGGTACTTTTCGAGACATCGCCCCTTGACTAGGGACTGGTGAAGATGGAATCACTTCCTCTTCGATGGGGTCAGGCATTCCCTCACTAAACATTCTTTCCAGCAAGAAGGGTGTTTGCCCACTTCCGGATGTCCTATCCTCACTTTCTTCCCGAATGATACTCGGTATAGCTAACGGTTTATGGTTCCGGTGAGGCTGAACTTGCGTAGGAAACACTGTGTCTGAAATTTTGACTTTTCTCGGGTTTGGCTCTAGTTCTCTTTGTGTTTCTTCCACCAAACCCCTTAAGTGTTGTACTTGTTCAATCTCCTCAACTGGGTTTGGGTAAGTTCCAATCTTTTTCTTGAGGGTTTTTGGCCCACGTGGCTTGTCTTGGGGAGTCTCAGTCAGTTTGGGTGGTCGAGAGGGCATTAACTGACTTGGTTGTGGGGCCGAGGAAGTTTCCTTCTGTTTTCCCTTATTTATGTACTCGCTTGATTCTCCTTCATTGCGCTCCCGTGTGGGTTCCTCCCTTAAGGTAGTGGCTTTGGTCCCCATGGTTTCTATTGAATCAGAATCGTCTTCAGGATCATTCATATACACGGGGTCATCTCCTGTCCCTATGTTAGTCTTTGAACTGGGCTTGGAGCTCGTGGCATTAAGCGATCTCTTTCGCCGTGTTTTCTTTTTCTTTGCCTGAGCGATTGATGCAGTATCCCTCTCTTCAAGAATGTAGTTTTGATTTTGAAGCATTGACCGTGTAACTACATTCGCGGGTACAACGGGTGTGGTTCTTCGTGCTTGGTTGGTGACCTCAACCAAATTCAATGGCGTAATCTTGGGTGCATTAGGATTATGTGGACATTGAGCGATCAAATGATCTATGCCACAACGATTACATGTAAGTACCGGCATTCCCGATGTGCTCGCTTGATTTGGTTGCATCTGAGTAGAGATCTTCTGTAGCCTATTAGGGCACTCTGCTACACGATGTGGTCCACCACACTCGTAGCATTGAAGAGGTGGTCTCCTCGCCAAGGTATTAAGGTTTTGCCCCCTTGTGGCGAGAGCAGCCGCTTGATATACAGGCTTAACTTGCCCGAAATGATCCTCCATGTAGTACTGGGGAATCATTTCAAACGTATCAATCCCGTATGGAACAGTGGGGTCTATCTCCTCTTCATAATCCCCACATGCACTATGTGACTCACAACCCATCTGGTTTACAGGGGTAATCCTTGGATGTGGAGGTTGTGGTCCTAGCACTGGCGGTGGTAACGGCACAGACTGGACTACATTCGGATTCCTTGGAACTATGTGCTGTGACGGTTGCTCGATAGGTTGTGCAGGCATTAGCGCGGGTACTTGAGGTGTGTTTGACCAAGCTAGTGGTGCCTGGTTTGCCAACATTCGCTTAAGTGTTAGGCAATCTTTAGATTGATGGCCATACTTACCACATGCATTGCAATTCCCATTGAATTTGACTCTAAATGTGGGACATTCACTCGTGCTATGTGGTCCTAAGCACACCGAACACCATTGTTGCTCTCTCCTTGGGTACATATGGCTATTCTGAGGAGCTCGATTACCCCTAAAGTATTCTTGGAGAGCCTTAGTAAGGTCGGTCACAGACATTTCAGATATCTTAGGCTCCTTGGCAATAGGTTTTACCGTCATTGGCTTGTGCCCAGATACTTGCGAACTAACGGATTTTGTTTCTGAAGACACCTTTTTACCTGCAATCATCAAGTTGTCTTCTAACTGGATTGCATTGGCAGTGACTGCTTCCCACGTTGTAAGACCTCTAATGACTAGGCCATTGTAAATGTCCTCGTGGTGCAATCCTCGGATGAATCTATCGAGGAGTTGGTTGTTATTGAAGCGTTCATCGGGAGTGCAGCGAGAATTTAGATGCTTCAATCGACTTATAAAGTCTCTCACTGACTCCCCTTCCTCGCGTTCAACTTTTTGGAGTTGAGATGCTACTCCCCAAAGCACACCCTCACGTATGTATTCTTTCAAGAACAATCTCTTGAGAGTGGGGTAGTGAGTGCGCTCTTCAACCCTTAAGGTTCGATACCAATCTCCGGCCTTCCCACTTAAGGTTAAGCCTAAGGCTTTACACTTATGCAGCTCATTGTGCTCTTCCAAGGAATCACACACGTGTTCAAAGACTTCAATGTGCTTCCTAACATCCTCGTTACCACTGAAGTTTTGAGTGAGCTTAGCCACTTGTACTGCCTTGCTTCTAGGTTCTCTCTCAGGCATGCCCCGCATGTTTTCTGCAATGGATCGTCCGATCGTCTGAGCAAATGCTGCGAGATCACCTAAGTGAGCAGGCATAGTTGGTGGAGGCACTTCTGGGATAGCCTGGCTGATAGGAGTTGGCGTTGGTCTGAGTAGGTTGGCAAATGACGTAGGATATGATATGTGGCTAGGCCTAGCTCCTCTTGGATAAGGGTGGTGATAAGGCGGTCGTGGAGCATACGCCATTGGCATACTAAGAGGCGTAGGAGCTACATGAGCATGAGTAGCGATAGGTACATATGGTTGATAGGCACTGGCACGCACTGTTGTAGGTACTGTTCCACTAGGTAGTGGTGTTGTACTAACTACAGTGGTAACAGGTGCGCTTTCTGTCATGCTCATCATTGGGGTAGGCATTGTGGATTCCTTAATGGAAAGTTGAGCCAAGGTTGGAAAACTAAAGTTACTGCTCGTGGGCTCAACCTGCATTGAGACTCCAGGCGAAACAACATACGAAGGGTCTATGGGACTCACCGAGGGAGTCTCCAATTGTGATAGGGTTGGTTGTTTGGCCTTGCCCGTATCCAAAAACCTCATAGGGCCAGTGGAAACTAGGTTCACTCCCCTATTTTGCCTCTCAATTTGGATAATCCTATGAATAACCTCACATATCATTTGCTGTTGCTCTTCTAGATTAGTGGCGCTAGATGTAGATCGTAGGACTTCTAACCAACCCACATGGTATGTGTAACCCGTGTATAGGTCCGTTAGAGTCTCTGTGTGTAGATCATATTCCCAATTTTCATTGAGAAATATCCCATCCAGACTTGGTGTGCCAAACGGTTCTCTTGAAGTGGACGCAAAGTCACTTCTTATGGGTTGGCTTCTAGGGACCTCTACTTTAGGAAGAGCATCAGAAGTTGGTAGCTCAGTAGGGCCCTCATTAAACGAAGTGGGTAGAATATCCACATGGACACTCTTTGGGAGGGTAGGGTCTACATAAGATGTGAATGGTAATCTACTACCCCTCCTTCTTCATTTACTTCGCTTGTCGCATGCTCAGAGCGTGTAGCTCTACTAAAGGTCTCTATTAGACGACTAAACATGCTAGATCCAGGTTGTGGGGCCCACACTGGCATGTTTTGGCTTGTCTCCTCAGGGTTCTTGGTAGGGTATCCCTCCATGGCTTCTGATTCAGAAGATGAGTCACTATCCACTATTCGTGGATCTTGGGTCGCACTCCCTTGGGTTCCAGCCGAAGGCCAAGATGCTAACGTGGAGGGATGGTGTGAGCCTGCGTAGACTGAAACACTTTCTAGTGGCTCAGACTCCAGCACCCGACCAGAGCGTAGATGCATGTGACGTGGGTACCCTACGTGCGTTGGTAACTACCCTTGAAACTCACACAAGTGGTTTCTTAGGTGTTTCGCACCCCGTTTTTACTTGTTTTTGTGTTGTTTTTAACCCGTTTTTGACCCCCTTACTTACGGTCGAACTTGGACTAGGACGTATGATAGCTCGAAACGAGCGTATCGTTCAAAGAGTCCTAGTGTGCTTTACAGCACCGTGTTCGCCTATCTAGAGCTCCTGTAGTCCTCAAAACAGTCCGTTTCCCTTGGGGGGAAGGGGCAAAAGCCTATTTGCTTGTGGAGGAAAGGGTGAGGGCTTTATCCCACATACTCACTTTACTCCTTGGGGAGTGGGCTACATATAGAGCACAACTTCCCATAAGCTCTCACTTGAAAGAAAGCTATGGAGGCTCACTCTCCTATATATATATATCAAAAGACCGAGACCGAGACCGGGGCGGGGGTCAATTGGGGTTCTTTCTTTTCAAAAATTTTTTCTCCAATTAGAAAATCTTTCCTCTCCACACGTTCGGTTCTTTCTTTGAAAATAAAATTTAATTTTTTCTTTTTTATTTTTTATAATTTTTTTACTTTTTATTTTCTGTTTTCTGTTTTTTTTTGTGAGATAAGTTTTCTGGGGTTTCCTTAGGGTTCAGCCTTGGCCGCGGCGCAGTTTGCACACACAGCACAGATCTGGGGATTCAGAAATCCCTCTCACACGCAGAAACCAGATAACAGAACGCACACCCACACGCAGAGCGAAAATATAACAAAAGAAACAGAAATGCAACACAGAAACACCTTAACAACAAACACACAGTCGCTTTCCTACAGTGTAGATTAAACTTCACGCAGCAGCCGAGCTGCAAACTGGAGCTTGGTGCAGGGCAACTCCCCGGCAGCGGCGCCAAAAATGTGCGCTTTTGCCGCACAGGTCGTAGCTGGGGACTTGCCAGACACCGTATGCGAGCCACAAATGGCTGCAAGCATACAACAAGGAAAGCAAGCTCAAACAGAATGCCAAAGGGTGTGTCACTCACCGCTCACCCGCCGCCTTGAAGGATTCCCGCGTCGCAGTGAAGAAGGAGCCGCCGTCCTCGTCGCTCTACCGCCTCTCCGCCGCCGTGCCGCTACACAGTGCTCGATCGCTCTCTCACTCTCTCTCTCTCTCTCTCTCACACACACACGCAGGAGAAGGAAACTAAAGAGATAAGGCAAGAGCACTCTTGTATTCACAACACATGAGAATGAGGATTTTAGGGTTACATTTGGCTCTTATAGGTGACTTGGCCGTTCACACTTGGGCGCCCATACATGGCCGGTCGATCCTAACCCTTATCCTACTAATATTCAAGGTGCGCCTCTCATCGGCGATCACCCAATCCCTTCATCCTTAACATATGGTGCCGACAAGCCCGGCCCATGACTCAGAATATTTAAATTAATGACGTAAAACATAATACATCTCAATGTCCGCCATGGGTGAACACTTTCGCATGTGTGTCGTGCTTGTCCTTGGTAAATGTGGTACTCATCTTCCGTAAATGTCAAGTGTCCTTGTCTTTTGCCGCCGTTTCGTTCTGCCTCCTTCACTGCGTGTATTCCTCCGCCGTGCCTCATCTACGCCATCTTTGCGATTTATCAAGCAAGCGTTCATCACTTCAACATTTTCCCTGCGTAATTCTTTGGTAAGTTATCAACAAGCAATCACTCCTGGTCTTAAATGTTATATTCAATCATATATACCATATTTTACCTACGTTCATTAGATATTGGATCAAACGAAAGGCAATGTCTGACAAGTCACCACAACGCGAAAAATAAATTATGATTTTTTCTTATGTAGCCATATCGCGTTATAGTGTTTTGGACATACTTTCTTGTCCTATACATTGTTCTGTGTCGTGTATGTATTACCTATTTCCATGAGACCTACTTTGTGAAATGAAATGCTCTGTGCAAGAAATCACTACAGCGCGTTGAGGGTATGACGATTAGGTCTGATATGCCTCTATTGCAATGTAGTGATTTGGACCTATTTTATCGTCATAGGTGTTGTTAGGTTATATTGGGTCAAACAAAAGGCAATTTCTTAAATGTTATATTCAATCATATATATCATGTTTTGCCTACGTTCATTAAATATTGGGTCAAACGAAAGGCAATGTCTGACAAGTCACCATGATGCGAAGAATGAAGGCTGGCCATGAACAAAGGTTGGGCTTGAAAGCGGCATCTCCTCCTTGTTCTCTTACTACGTTGACTGGCATACAAAAACAAGCACTAGGTAACATCTAGGCAAATAAAGCGTTAGGCAGCCACACCGAGAGGAGCAAAGAGGAAGTGGGCGCAGTCATGTGGGTATGGCTACATGATGGCAGATGGTAAAGAACGCTCAAGAAGTCGAGATGATGATCAGTTGTTCTGGCATGGGCAACAGTAGAGAGAGAACTGGGGGAAGAACACAACAACGATCATAGCCAAGCGGGCAGCCAGCCCAAGAAAAGCTAGCCATGAAGGTCATGAGCTTGCTGGATAAAGATGAGAAAGTTATAATGAAATGCACTACAACGTGATTTGGCCATTCAGAAATTTTTCAAGGGGCCATATCGCATTGTAGTGAGTTCACCAAAATCATTAAAAATGATAGTGCCCTTCCTTCATCACACGCTTTACTAGATCTGGTCGATGCCCCAAAAAATTCCTTCTGGTTTGCTTCAAGCGCAACCGCAGGAGCCTGCATTGATAATGAGCAAGGATAGCTTTTTGTGGGTCATCAGACCTAGATCTATTTTGGGAGAAAGCTCCCTCTCTGACATTTTGCCAGATTGGTTCCATGAGAGAACCCATCAACAAGGCCGGGTTGTGTCATGGGTGCCCCAACCATCAGTGCTAGCTCATAGAGCATTGCTAGATTTGAAGGTGACCAACAAGTAAGTATCTATGGATGTTCTGGGAATGGGGACAACTATTGCACTTAGAGTATGTGTTGTTTTGTTACCCTACATTTAAAACTCTTATAAAAACCAATGAGAAAGTAATTTGGGGCATGGCTAGTCCAGTGGAATAAGTGTTCCATATTTGTCGATGTGAAGAATTACCAAAATATAGTTGATGGTTCTCAAAATATCCATCACGTCAATGAGATGTACGGAGGAAGAGATGATGGCATACAAAATGACGCAATGTTTGTGGGGCTAAATATAGCTACAACACAGTGCCAATGAGACCCCCACCAGGCTTCACCGCCACCCTTAGCCTTACCCATTACACTTGTTCATACTTCCCTTGTCCTTATCTCTTAAATAGCACTACCAATGATAGGCTTATCATTTGAAGGGATTTAGATGGCAAGGGTAGTAGGCCAAGAATATGCAGCATGCCTACTTGTGCCTACAATTATTCCAACACCAGCTACTTCCATAGATGAACATCTTAAAGCGCAAAGTAAAGGCTCCATACAAGTGGCTAAGCGGTTAGCCGGTGCACTATAGAGCAGCGAAGGCTAGCCATGAACAAAGGACTGGGCTTGAAAGCGGCATCTCCTCCTTGTTCTCTTACTACATCGGCCGACATACAAAAACAAGTGCTAGGCAACATCTAGGCAAATAAAGCGTAGGCAGCCACACCGAGAGGAGCAGAGAGGAAGTGGGCGTAGTCATGGGTATGTCTACATGGCAGATGGTAAAGAACGCTCAAGACATCGAGATGATCATCAGTTGTTGTGGCATGGGCAGCAGAGAGGGAACTGGGGGAAGAACACAACAACAATAATAGCCTAGTTGGCCGCCAGTCCAAGAAAATCTAGCCATGATGGTCATGAGCTTGCTGGATAAAGATGAGAAAGTTATAATGAAATGCACTACAACACGATTCGACCATTAAGAAAATTTTCAAGGGGCCATATTGCGTTGTAGTAGTGAGTTCACCAAAATCATCAAAAATGACAATGCCCTTCCTTTATCACACGCTTTACTAGAAACTACATCTGCTCGATGCCCCAAACAATTCCTTCTGGTTCGCTTGAAGCACAACAGTAGGAGCCTGCATTGATAATAATAACGAGTGAGCATAACTTTTTGTGGGTCATCAGACCTAGATCTGTTTTGGGAGAAAGCTCACTCTCTGACATTTTGCCAGATTGGTTCCATGAGAGAACCCATCAACAAGGCCGGGTTGTGTCATGGGCGCCCCAACCATCAGTGCTGGCTCATAGAGCAATAGCATTGCTAGATTTGAAGGCGCCCAACAAGTAAGTATCTATGGATGTTCTGGGAATGAGAATAGTTATTGTGCTTAGAGTATGTGCTGTTTTGTTACCCTGCATCTAAAACTCTTATAAAAACCAATGAGAAAGTGACTTGGGGCATGGCTAGACCAGTGAAATAAGTGTTCCATATCTGTCGATGTGAAGACTTACCAAAACATAGTTGATGGTTCTCAAAATATCCATCACGTCAGTGAGATGTATGGAGGAAGAGATTATGGCATGCCAAACGATGCAATGTTTGTGGCTAAATATCACTACAATGCGATATGAAGACAATGAAAACACTCAAACCGAAACATCGTGTTGTACTACATTTACAATCAAAGAACCTACAACACGCCAAAAAGGCTCAAACGAAAAGTAAGGAAAACATTTTGGATTAAATTCACTACAATGCGATGGGAAGAGTTCCAACACCTTGGCCCCCCCATATCGCGTTGTATGGAATTCGTGTTAAAGGAAACTCAAACACATAAAATCGGCTCAAAGGACCAATAAGGACAAATTTTGAACAAAACTCACTAAAACGCGATGAGGGGACTTCTCAACACACTGAATCCCCCATATCGCGTTGTAGTGCATTCACAATCAAAGGAACTCTAATACGCAAAATCACCTCAGAGGACCAATTTTTAACAAAAACTCACTACAATGCGATAAAAGGACTTCCAACACACTGAATCCCCCATATCGCATTGTATTACATTCACAATCAAAGGAGGCTCAAATGATGAACAAAGAAAACATGTTCCATAAAATTCACTACAACTCTATAAGAGAAATGCATAAGTCGAATGTCAGAGCTTTGAGTTATTTTGTCCCCTCGTTTCACGTTAGACTTCCGGTGTGAGGCACCGTGTAATTTTTCCCTTTCGATGCGGAGGAGATTGATGTTTTGTCCAATGTTTTGAGGGAGGTCAATGATAGAATTATCATAATAGTTCTAAGGTTTGCTACGTCCTTTTCATCATCGTGATTGTAAAGTGGGTTGCTTGTCCAAAGTAACTAATATAACGTAATCTTGTGTAGCTTGGTTGTATCAAATCTCCCATTCGATGTTCAAAATTGTTTATATATTGTAGATTCCCTTCTTTCCTCGGTTCTTACTGCACAACATACTTCATTGGTTGATGTATGTCCGTGGTTTAGTTCGATAAATTTCGATGTAGCTCAAATAATCCTAATGGCATACAATGAAGAGTAAGTAACATGCAATCTCATTTATAGTCTTAGTATTGTGACCTATATTTACTATATATTTTTGGTGTTACTTCTGATACTCCTAATTGCATGTTGTAGTTCACACTGGAGTTTGATCCTTTCTGATATGGAATCAAAGAATTGTTGCTTGGCCAATTCAAGTGAAGAATTCCATGGCACCATGAGACAGTAATTCCATACATTCAGTATTTATATATCGTAACGAGTTGGAGAGAGAGAGAGAGAGAGAGAGAGAGAGAGAGAGAGAGAAGGAGAAGTAGTTAGAGAACTTTCAGTATTGTTTCGTGTAGATCGGTTAGAAAGCTAATAACTGCTCTCGAGGCCATAATCCAGGACACACTACTAGAACACACAAGGGCTGTGAGATGCAGAGTCCCGTAGCAACGGGATGGCCATAGTTGCGGTTGGAGGGTGTGCTACAACGCAAAGTTGCTGCTACATTTAGTTTTCTCGTTACCCATAGAAAATGTAGACATGCTCCTTTTTTTAAATGATATGTTACTTTCCTTCCTCATTCTTTGACGGCACATGTCTATTTTTGGGCTTTTTGTAGAATCCACGATTATCAGAATACTCTGATGTGGACTTAGGGCTGTTCAGGGAAGAGGCCATTGAGCATATTATTGTCAACATTCATAGCATTCCGCCTAATATCCCTGTTGCGTTTATGCCCCCTCCACCATGGCCGCGATCAAGACCACCGCAAACCGCAGTACCCTCGAACACAAGTCGACAGGTTTGTTGTCGAGCTTCCAAAATCTGATGAATCTGAAGACGTCAATTTGGAAGCTTCAACCTCAACGACATGAAGCTTTAGTTCCAAAAGAGCAACCACCCCAAGAGCGTCCAGAAGAGTAACTACCCCAAGAGCGTCCCGAAGAGCAACCAACCCAAGAGCGTCCCGAACAGCAAGCACCCCCTCAACAACAAGCCTCACTGCCCCAACAACAAGAATCATCCCACACACAATAGTATCAATGTTTTAAACATCCAATAAGAAAATGTAGAATATTTGTATTAGTTTATATTGCTCTAAGAAATACAAAATGTTGTCATGATTGATGTAACTATATGTTGTCAAAAATACATGTGTCTCCATTTATCTCTATGTGATGGTCGTTTGCACCACAAAGACTTGCTTCCTTGTAATGTCTTTACATTGAATGGTCCTTTCTTTTCTCCTTGGTACCTATTTCTGAAAATCAAAGTAATGTATATAAGTAATAATGATTATGGCGTAGTTTTGGAATGAATACTTTTTCGAGGTTAGATTGAATAACATACCTTATGGCCGTTGCACTTGAGCACATAATCATCAGGCACTTGTAGGCAATCCTCATTTGCCAAGTCTGTTCTCACTTGACGCAGTAAGATTTTTGACCTTATATTGAGTACTGTCAAGAGCTCATGTTAAAACCATACCTCTAATAACATCAATGGATTTTCAATGTCATCCTCCAAGTCCTGACCAATTGCTACAAGTTTTCCATTGACATAATGCCATCTCATATAATGAAAGGCCAAAATAAAATTCTGGGAGCCAATCATATATTTACAAACAATAGATTTCCTATGGATTTTGCAGGTAACCCCATTTAATTCTTTCACATCCCAATTTTGACCTAAGAAATCCAAACATTTTTTTGATTTACAGATAAACATTAACAATGTTTTTTTGACCTCCTCGTCAAAGAAGTCGACAAAAACATGCAATGGCATAAAGACAACGATTTTCACCTGACGATTTGCTACATTTGGTCTTATACACCTTTGCACGTCTTGGTATATCTTTAATCTAAAGCACTCACTTGTTTCTGCTGTTGGTATGGGCCATTCTGGACTATCGAATGAAGACAGTGGTAATGCTTTCAAAGATCCATAACATGTAACACTATGAGGTGCTGTGTAAAATTCATTATAAAAGAAAACTCCTCTCTCTGCCAAAGACCTGCTGGATGTTTCTTTGTATAGCGGCTCACTAATAGATGCATGAAAATAATCGAAGATTCCCACAAGACTATCTATAGGCTGCCAGTCAACCAAGTTTGAAGGATATATATCTATACAGATGAATACAAGAGAAGCATAAGTATAGAAATGAAACACATTACATAAACATAATGTAAAAACATTTACTTACAATTTGGTCTATGGAGTGGGATTCCATGAGGCAAACATTGTAGACGCAGTTCTAAGTGCATGTAGGCATGTTGTATAAGGACTTCCTTAATGCTCCTACCTATGTTAGAGAGTTTGAAGTCTTGAACTCTGCCTTTGTAAGTGTCGATGATCTCATTCTTTGTTTTTTTTTGCTTCCTAGTCTGCAACATAATCCAACTACCAATAGAGATTGTGGTAGGAATCCACCTTTGATTATCCATATCAAAACTGTTGTATACTATAATAGCTCTAGTAGAGGAGCAGGGACGCCTAGGACGTCTGGTTTCCATGGAAGCAAATAGAAAATAAAAGTAGATGTAAGAAGATGAGATGGCAGAAGAGATAACCTCCAAAACATGCGAAATTTCTAGAGGGAAATCCATTCATTAAATGACGTAGGAACTTCGAAGAGAACATTTCAAATTTTTAGAGAAAAAAATCACTTTTATTAAATGAGCTGAATGAGGGAAATTTTTAGATTGAAAACCATTCATTAAATGAGCTGAGATTTATTAAATGAGTTGAGACAACACTCTATTTTTCATATATATTAAAGAAATGACATTATAAAGTGTGGTCAAATGCATTTCGTATTTCTTTAATAACAATATATTCATATAAAGAATATATGAAAAATGTCTAATTATCAAAGGTTCCGTTATACGATGGCTCTCTTCCTATTGGTCGTCGAAAGCCTTTCTCTCTCTAGAGAAAAAAGGCCCAAAGTTGAGTCCAAAATTCGCCTAATGTGCAGAGAGAATTCCAGAAAAGTCTTTCTTACATAATTTGGATTACGAGAAGTTCCTCAACGAGACTGTAGAGGGCCTCGACAGTCTATTACAATTACCACACTCTGAATTGGAAGGAGCGGCTGCAACCACTGCCTCTATTTGGGAACGAGAGCAACGGGTGTGGTGTTGCCATCTACTAACCACTTACATGCTTAAAGACAAACATGCAACACTATGGAAACAGGTCCAGGATGCCAAAAACCAATTTCAGACGCTCCAGGAGAACTTACAAGTAGCAACCCATCGAGATGTGATCTTAAAAAGCTTAAAGACTACCGAAGAGCAAGAAGTAAGGTATCAAACACTAAAAAGAAATAATCTCGTTCTCAGCCAGACACTGGTATAAAGAATTAAAGAAAATACAAACCTAAAGGCATAAATGGAGCAAGCCAAAGAATAGATGTAAAGATAAGTTGCACACAATAAGGAACAAGACAGCATCCATGCTCAACAGCTTCAAGAGGTCCATCAAGAGGTCCACAATACATTTTAGGCCAAGGAAGAGGAATTACAAAAGAACTTGACATCAATATCCACAGCTCTCAAGGATGCTGATCACAAAGTGCTCCAACTTCAGACAAAAAGGGAACAAATAAACAAAGACAATGTCGAGAAGGTACGGGCCCTGAATGAGACCATCAACGACAACTCTTTGGAGATGCAAAAGTTGATGGACACCCACAAATAGAAAATGCTACAGATTACCCAACAGCTCCAAGCTATTCAAGCTTTGTCTTGAAAGGATCTAGAAGATTACAGAAACTCAAGAGTTGGAAGCCTCAGCCCAAAAGAGCACAAGAAGCTACCACCATAAGGTTTGAGGAATTAGATGCAGCAAGGATGGTCAGAGAAACGGCCGTTTCAGAACTTCTAAACACCAAAGATTCAACGATACAAGAATTGGAGCAACAACTAGTAGCGATCTGGGAACGCAGTAAAAAACAAGAGCCTACCGACGAGTTGCGCTTACTTCTTGAGCGAGCTTCGGAGATAGGTTCATTGCCGGTGACTCCTTGGGCCCCTCCTCAAACTCTTACTCTCTTTTTGTGTACACTAGCACTCTCTTTACTTCAATATGAAATAAATATATTTGAAGATTTAAGGCTAGGATATTTGACACTAATTAAACAAAATACAGAACATGATGCTAACCCTACCATTATTATGGGGATTTTCCGAGAGGACCGAGTACTAACTAATCCAAAAAGATGTTTTCTTCTATCTATTACACCCTGTTGTGCTCAACCTTCGTAGTTGGTGTCGGGTGTTGTAAAAAACATCCTGGACAACAGTGTTGACAAACTAGACCTATTTGTACTAGATGATATTCCTAATACACCGACCAATTATGAGGTTGTAGCTCGCAGTTACCAATGGATCATCAATCATGGTTGGTTAGAAGTGTATAATACCCATCAACATTTAAATCTCTATGAGTCTACACTCTATCATCCTTTTGGCATTCTTAAACTTTATCGCAATATACACAAACATCTAGAAGCCATGCTGACTACAGTACTCTATAATTTTGATAAAATACACATTGAATATCCTAACATATCTCCTAAGGATATCATGGATCTATAGGAATTTATGAAGCTCAACAAACCAGCCCACCCACCCCCTAGTTCTGGAGAGGGTCCAGAGGAGACATCAAGCTCATCTAATCTTCCAACTTATCCGGTGTTTTCATCTATAGCAAGTAAATTACTAAATCCATACCCTAGTATTCCTCCTACTAACAAATATTAGGCAGATTATATTTTCTCACATCTTCTTTCTATTCCATTAGAATTTTCCACTAACACTCTCTCCCCCAAGGAGTTGCCAGCACCCCACCTATCTCCACCATGGCCAACTTAAGAGGTTAGTCAAACTCTACCACAAGATACTCTTGATTCTTTTACTGATGAAACTATTCTTGAGTCTTTGTCCTGTAGAATATATGAAGCATTCATTAGAGTAGGGAATCCATTGTTTAAACCAAAGTTAATGTTCAAGGAGTTAATGCAAATAATACCTTTTGAACCTACAAGGCAGATCCTTCTAGAAGGCAGATCCTTCCAGAAGCATACTTTGATGTTACACCTACAAAGTAGCCTTATTTACCATACCCTCTTCGAGCACCAAGGCCAGAGTTAGAAGAATCATCGCCCTTAGTTGGAGAAGGCACCTTATGGTCAAATGTCACAAGGCATACAAAGCTAGCTAACCCACACTTTCCAGATTTACTTGAAATCGGAATTGTAACATTCATGATCAGTATTGCTTCCGCGCAGGTGGAGAAAGGCCCATCCAGTCCATACACAAGGAGGCTATACACCAATTGTCACAAAGGATGCGAACCCCAGACTTGAAGAGTTTGGTATACATCCAGCATGGCGAAAGGAGTATTTGACTATTCCAAAATATAGTCACCAGTACCGCGCACACAGAGAGTGAACCCATTATATATGCCACTAAAACGAAGATGGACACCATTGGAATTCCATGATGCCAAGTAGCGGGATTCACTGTTACAACTTTCCTATATTTTTGTTAGCAAAATTTTCAGATAGAGGACAACAAAGAAGCAATTGCTGACTTGGATACATGCATGGTGTCACATACCGGATCCTGCTATTGTGGCCAGTGTCTGATTTTTAAAGTTTATCGTGGTCCGTTATTGACCAACCCACAGAGAGATATGATGGATATGATGCAGATAAACTCTTATTTGACATGAACCAACATCCCACTGATAGAGGCATGATGTTATACTATTATCGCCTCTGGTGTTTACTAGCATATATGTATGTCACATTTGAAGATATGATAGACATCAGGTTCTGGAGATCACACTCTGCATTCAAAAGAACTCTGAAAAAGCTTCAATCACGCCATAACTTCTATCGTCATGAGTGCAGTGACCAGGTTCTGAAGCCTCAGTGTGACAGGTGTTCTGAGGACAGAACCTACATCAGGTAGGGGGGATGTTAATCCCAATTAGGATTAACAATTATGCTCCTCCATTTGAGGACATTAATAAGAGTCATGCAAAGGCACTATAAAGGTTGTAACATTATGAGAGATTGGCCACCAAAGGCCTTAGTTAATAAGTTTTGGGCGTCCAAGTGTTTAAATTTGGGCCAATTGTATATAAGGTGTTTTCTCAATAAAGAGACACAATCCCCCTTTGTGCTATGAGAGTTCTTGCTTTGTGTTGAGAGAGAGAGTGTGAGAGGGTACTCTAGCACATGTGCCTTCTCTATACTTGTATGCTTGCATGCTTGTGTGGTGAAGTGAGAGAGAGAGATTTCCTTGTGTGGTGGTGCGAGCGACTCTATGGTGACAACGCGGAGGTGAAGCTTAGAGGATTGGAGCTTCTCAAGTGAGCTTGGAGACCTCAAGGGACACGAGCTCAAAGAATTGGTAAGTTTCCTATGACAGTTGAGTTATATTGCTTCTTCCAAAGGTGAATGTATAGAGTTCCTTCTTAGAGGTGTGGTAGCCCATAACACTTGTACTTCATCATAATTGATCATATTGAGTCCAAGTGAAATAAACTTTGACTTCCGTGGATAATTTGATGTGAAATGTCCATTATTGTTATACCTGAAACACTTCTTTGAATCATGTTTATTAGCTTTTTGTGAATCATCTACCTTGGTGTGAATACCTAGGTAATGGTCATTAAGAGATGTATCAAATGATTTTGGAGAGGTTTTAGGCTTCAAAAATGTTAATGTCGAGTTTTGGAGTATCATTGGTTTCTTGGAAAAAACCATTTTTTAATAATAAAAAGTTGCTACAAAAATTAAAAAAATATCAAATAAAACTTGACGATGTAAAATAAAATGCAAAAGTAAGAAGGTATTACCTTGATATATTGTTGACTACAAAAAGAAAACAGTTAAGAAAAATATAAAATTTAAAACAATTCGTAAATAAATGAAAATGTAATCATTCTCAGTAAAGATGATATCTTATCGTGCATAAGTAGAGCTGATAATTGTCAGAATCTCAACATGACTCCATAGAGAGAAGAAAGAGAAGAGGAAGAAGAAGAAGAAGAAGAAGAAGAAGAGGAGGAGGAGAGAGAAGAAAGAGAAGAAGACGAGGAGGAGAAGGAGAGAGAAGAAAAAGAAGAAGAAGAGGAGGAGGAGAGAGAAGAAAGAGAAGAAGACGAGGAGGAGGAGGAGAGAGAAGAAAAAGAAGAAGAGGAGGAGGAGGAGAGAGAAGGAAAAGAAGAAGAAGAAGAAAAAGGAGATAAAGAAGAGAAGAAAGAAGAGAAAGAAAAGAAGAAAGCAGAGAGAAGAAGAAAGAAGGAGGACAAGAAGAAGAGGAGAGAGAGAAGAAGAAGAAGAAGAGAAAGGAAAAAAGAAAGAAAGAAAGAGAGAGAAAAATGAAAAAAAGAGCAATTATTGCTATATGAGACACCAAGCTCATCTAATCTTCCAACTTATCTGGTGTTTTCATCTGTAGTAGCAAGTAAATTACTAAATCCATACCCTAGTATTCCTTTCACTGACAAATCTCAGGCAGAATGTATTTTCTCACGTCTTCTTTCTCTTCCATTAGAATTTCCCACTAACACTCTCACCCCCGAGGAGTTTCTAGCACCCCACCTATCTCCACCACGTCCAACTCAAGAGGTTAGTCAAACTCTACCACAAGATACTCTTGAGTCTTTTAATGATGAAACTGCTCTCGAGTCTTTGTCTACTAGAATATGAAGGATTCATCAGAGCATGGAATCCATTGTTGAAACCAAAGTTAATGTTCAAGGTGTTAATGCAAATAACACCTTTTGAAGCTACAAGGTGGATCTTACCAGAAGCATACTCTAACGTTACACCTACAAAGTAGCCTTATATACCATACCCTCTCCGATCACCAAGGCCAGAGTTAGAAGAATTATTGCCCTTAGTTGCTGGAGAAGGCACCTTATGGTCAAATGTCACAAGGCATACAAAGCTTGGCAGATTTACTTGAAATTAGAATTGTAACATTCATGATCAGCTACTTCTTCTGCAAGTGGAGAAAGGCCCATCCAGTCCATATACACGAGGATGCTATACACCAATTGTCACAGAGGATACAAACCCTAGACTTGAAGATTTTGGTATACATCTAGCATGGCAAAAGGAGTACTTGACTATTCCAGAATATAGTCACCATAGTACATGTGTGCTTTGCTCACACAAAGAGTGAGTGGACCCATTATATATACCACTGAAACGAAGATGGACACCATTGGAATTCAATGATGCCAAGCAGCAGACCGGGATTTACATCTCTGTTACAACTTTCATATATTTTTGCGAGCAACATTTTTAGATATAGGACAGCAAAGGAAGCAATTGCTGACTTGGATACATGCATGGCATCGCATACTGGATCCTGCTATTGTGGCCAGTGTCTGATTTCTGAAGTTGATCTGGTCCTTATTGACCAACCCACATAGAGATATGATGGATATGATGCAGATCAACTCTTATTCGACATGAACCAAGGTCCCACTGATAGAGGCATGATGTTATACTATCATCGCCTCAAGTGTTTACCAATATATATGCATGTCACATTTGAAGATATGGTAGACACCGGGTTCTGGAGATCATACTATGCATTCAGAAGAACCCTGAAAAAAGCTTCAATCACGCCGTAACTTCTGTCGTCATAAGTTCGGTGACCAGGTCTTTAGGCCTCAGTGAGACAGGTTCTGAGGAGGACAGAACCTATATCAGGTAGGGGGGATGTTAGTCCCAGTTAGGATTAACAATTATGCTCCTCCATTTAAGGAAATTAATAAGTGTCATGCAAAGGCACTATAAAGGTTGTAACATTATGAGAGATTGGCCACCCAAGGCCTTAGTTAGTAAGTTTTGGGTGCCCAAGTGGGAATAAGGGCCAATTGTATATAATGTGTTTTCTCATAAATGAAGAGACACAATCCCCCTTTGTGCTATGAGAGTTTTTGCTTTGTCTTGAGAGATAGTGTGAGAGAGTACTCTAGCACATGTGCCTTCTCTATACTTGTACGCTTGCATGCTTATGTGGTGAAGTGAGACAGAGAGATTGCCTTGTGTGGTGGTGTGAGCGACTCTACGGTGATAACGTGGAGGTGAAACTTAGAGGATTGGAGCTTCTCAAGTGAGCTTGGAGACCTCAAGGGACACGAGCTCAAAGTATTGGTAAGTTCCCTACGACAGTTGTGTTCTATTGCTTCTTCCAAAGGTGAATGAATAGAGTTCCTTCTTGGAGGTGTGGTAGCCCATAACACTTGTACTTCATCATCAGTGATCATATTGAGTCCAAGTGAAATAAACTTTGACTTCCGTGGATAAAAATTTGATGTGATATGTCCAATCTCGTTATACCTGAAACACTTCTTTGAATCATGTTTATTAGCCTTTTGTGAATCATCTACCTTGGTGTGAATACCTATGTAATGGTCATTAAGAGATGTATCAAATGATTTGGGAGAGGTTTTAGGCTTCAAAAATGTTAATATCGAGGTTTGGAGTGTCATTGGTTTCTTGGAAAAAACCATTTTTTAATAATAAAAAGTTGCTACAAAAATTAAAAAAATATCAAATAAAACTTGACGATGTAAAATAAAATGCAAAACTAAGAAGGTCTTACCTTGATATATTGTTGACTACAAAAAGAAAAAATTTAAGAAAAATATAGAATTTAAAACAATTCGTAAATAAATGAAAATGTAATCATTTAGTAAAGATGATGACTTATCGTGCATAAGTAGAGCTGATAATTGTCAGAAGCTCAACACGACTCCATGGTAGAGATTATTGGTATAACCTGCACATCATGTTTACACCACACATAACAATATGCCTACCCTCATGTACAAACTCAAGGTTTTAAACTTCTTAAGTAAAATAACCATATGGCCTACAATAACGTCGGCCCGAGTGAGGTGCATAACTAAAAACATTTATTCAAGTCACGTATCCCTACAGAGCTGATGACACATCGAATGTGGTTTGGTCATACCAATATAAAATTATTTGTTTTTGGTCTCATATAGCAATAATCGCTCTTTTCTTTTTTTCATTTTTTTTCTATCTTTCGTTCTTGCTTTTTTTTCTCTATCTTTCGTTCTTGCTTTTTTTCTTTCTCTGCTTCTTCATCTTCTTCTTCTCTCTCCTCTTGTTCTTCTCCTCCTTCTTTCTTATTCTCTCTTCTTTGTCTTCTTTCTTCTCTTCTTTATCTATCTTTTCTTCTTCTTCTTCTTTTCATCATCTTCTTCTTCTTTTCCTTCTCTCTCCTCCTCCTCTTCTTCTCCTTTTCCTTCTCTCTCCTCGTCTTCTTCTCTTTCTTCTCTCTCCTCCTCCTCGTCTTCTTCTTCATCCCTTTCTTCTCTCTCCCCTTCTTCTTCTTCTTCTTCTTCTTCTTCTCTTTCTTCTCTCTCCTCCTCCTCCTCTTCTTCTTCTTCTTTTCCTTCTCTCTCCTCCTCTTCTTCTCCTTCTTCTCTTTCTTCTCTCTCCTCTTCTTCTTCTTTCCCTCCTGCTCATCACCACGCACTACCATGCAACTCCCAGTATATCCCACATACTGTTTCGATTCCTTGAAAAGAGGGTATATGGGGTAGAATGGTTCGTCTCTTAAGGACACAACGTGATGCTCTCGCTGGGGGCCGGTTCTGTGCACCGTCAGCCTGTGCGCCCACTGTCGGTGCAACTATTCGTGTTGCCAGAGTCAACCGGTGTTAAATATAGTCGACGTCGACGATGTCCGCGTCTATGCTTCGCGTTACCCTGATAGTTTTCTCTTGTCAGTAGCGTGTGCCCACGCTACTTGGTTGTTGCCTGCTGGTGTGACATTCGTCGTGTGGATCCTTGGATCTTGTGCTTGCACTGCTCTATGCACCTGAACACACAGGACCTGCTGCCTGCTGGTCCCGGGCCATTTGAGTGCCCCAAACACACAGCTTTTAGCCAGGCCGTTGAAACAGGAAACCATAGACCGCGGGAAATGTGCGCAACAACAAAATATAGAAACACGTGAGAACACCAGATTGGGTCGCAACTGCCCCCCCCAAGCGTGTGACAAAAGCATCCGCGCTTGAGTATTTATAGATTTTATTACTTCAAAAATAGGTTACATGGCTATTTTAGCCCTTGCTTGCCCCACAAGCTTTTCTTTTACAAAAATTGGATAAGAAAAATTCTGAAAAATCCTTGCTTGCTCCACCAGCTTTCTTTTACAAAAATAAATATCTGAACAATCTCACTCCCGTGTGATAGAATGTTACTAAGGTTTGTTCCTTTCTAGGTCTTTCCAATTATCATTACAAAAAAAATATTCGCAATTTTTCTTTGATTGCATGGCCCTTGACCATGCTTCTTCATATCATGATGGATTCCTTATCTTTAAAAATCGCTCAAAAAAGTGAGAATGGGACCCACAAAGAATGCTACTTATAATTCCCACAAAGGGCCCATGCCTTAAAAGGAGAATAGAGAAAGAGCGCAGTTATGCAAAATGGGAACCTTAGCGTTGGGGTCGGATAGATGTGGGCCACTCATGTAAGTAAAATATATATATACTACGGGGGTCGGTCAACGTCTTTTATATACGCCCTCTGAAGCCTCTCATTCAATCAATCTCCTGAAAAACATATGCTCTTTTGTTGGCGAGCGGCGTGTGAAGTCCCCTTCCTGCTAGCCGAACGAGACACAGATCTTAGAATGCACGAGTCACATTCAGTTCTCACGGTTGGGCGTTTGGTCTAGTGGTATGATTCTCGCTTTGGGTGCGAGAGGCCGCGAGTTCGATTCTCGCAACGCCCCCCCGTCAACCGTACTGTCCGGATGGTGTAGTTGGTTATCACGCTAGTCTCACACACTAGAGGTCTCCGGTTCGAGTCCGGGTCCGGACAATTTCTTTTTTTCTTTTTACTTTTCAGGGGAAAAGTCTTCCTTTCAAGACTTTTCCATAAATTTTATTCCCTTTTTCTAGGGAAAAAGTCGTCTTCCTTTCAAGACTTTTCCATAAATTTTATGGAAAGGAGATCAGCCTTCTACCCTCTCATCCAAAAAATTCTCACCTAACATACCACCAAAAACTGTCTCCTCTACTCTCTCTCTCTCTCTCTCTCTCCCTCTTTGTTCCCTCTCCCAAAGATCTCCAAATCACACACTAGAGGTCTCCGGTTCGAGTATGGGTCCGGACAATTTCTTTTTTTCTTTTTACTTTTCAGGGGAAAAGTCTTCCTTTCAAGACTTTTCCATAAATTTTATTCCCTTTTTCTAGGGAAAAAGTCGTCTTCCTTTCAAGACTTTTCCATAAATTTTATGGAAAGGAGATCAGCCTTCTACCCTCTCATCCAAAAAATTCTCACCTAACATACCACCAAAAACTGTCTCCTCTACTCTCTCTCTCTCTCTCTCTCTCTCTCTCTCTCTCTCTCTCTCCCTCTTTGTTCCCTCTCCCAAAGATCTCCAAATCTTTTTCTTTGACAGCACTTCGGCAGCAGTTCTGTTTCTTCCTCGAAACCTCCATGCTCGTTTTACCCACGGATCCTTTGGATTGTGTGTGGGACGTGTTCAATTGTTGCCGATTTTGCAAGCTTAGACTTGAAAGCATAGACCTTGGGAAACATTTAAACTTTCATATTTTGTAAAGCGTGAAAACACTTTAGCCTAGCATCAAGTACAATTTTTTGTATGTTGGAGACTATGGCCTATTATTGGAATGAAAAGTATAAAAATAATCATGTGTCGGGATATAGGCCACACACATGAGGAGGGAAAATTGCACCCTTTCATAGTATCGTGCATAGCTAAGTATTTTAATGTGCTATTTTATGTGCTATTTTCAAGCTTGGTTTAGGTTGAATTTGTTGTAATTGCTTTATGTTGCTAATTCATGTGCCAGAGAAATCGATTCCATAATTGCCTCGATGGAGATTCTGGTGTCAGTTTTTTGAGATGTGTTTTGTAGATTTGATGGTGCCTGCAAAATATCCTCCCCTCACATAAGAATTTTGTTTTGTGAGGAACCATGGCTTTAAGGCTTGAAAAATACAAGCTTGTGAGCTTAGAAGGCTTAAAAAGCTCATAAAAATCAGTTTTTACAGTTGTTTCTTGCCAAATCTTCATGCTGGAAATATTTTATAAGCTCCACATAGGTCTAAAAATCTTCCATTGAAGTTTTAGGAAATTTTCAGCAATTGTTTGAGTCCTAAAACCATTTTTTGCCTATGTTTAAGGCTAAGAATTATTTAAAAAAATGTGGAAATCCCTTAACAATCCAAAAAAAAACACTTGAAATTTGTTTTTTTTATAAATTTCCAAAGCTCCTTCAATAATTCTTTGCACTTTTATTTACTTTTCTTAAACCCGCACCATTGAATCTTCGCTCGATTCTCTACTAGAACATCCAATGTCAAAACCAACACTAATCAAGATGATCGAGATTTCAAGATGGTGGATTTTTCAATTCTCCACTTTTGCCATCGGCATTTACCGGACTAAATACAAATCCTTGAGCAATTACTTTAATGTGAGCAACAAAAACGTCTCGACCTTGAGCAATGACTTGTCGGTAATAATGAAGTTCCTAGTTTCGATTCCGAAGATGCATGCATCACCAAGATATCATCAAGGATACCCTTGGCACCCAAGAAACTAAAAAGGATAGTAACATTACCCATCGCGGTTACACTTTTTCTTTAATAAATTTTGATTGTTGTTGCAAAGAAAGATGCTCGTCTTGTGCTCTCATGGTTGAGGCAATGGTTGAGTCAATTGGACGACTACTTTTCTCATGAGGCTTTTTTAGAAAACGATAAGATTAAGTGTGCTTCCAACCACATGGTTGATCATGCTTCACTTTGGTTGAACATTCTTTGCAATAACGTGGACAAGCCTACTACTTGGGAAGAGTTCCAATGCAAGGTGAAAGCACGATTTTTATCACCGTAGTTTTCACTTAAAGGTCTCCTCCACATGGGACACTTTGTCTATGTTTGACCAAACGATTATATCTCAATACATCGAGAAGTTTTGGCAAACGCTCCGTCAACTTTGACGCATGAAGCAGTGCCTAAAGATACTAGTTAATGTCGATACGAATCTAGCCTTGAAGAAACGATGCAAGTCAATATAAACATGTTTAAGCCTACATCACTCGATGATGCTATTGCTTTAGCTCATGATGCAGAAAGAAAGAAAGGCTTAAAATAAGCATGTTTTCCAATCTAATGCTACTTACCGAAACATTCTCAAGTTTTAACAAAAATTGGTAACCTTTTCCTTGTCCTGTCAGTGCTCCTATTGAATCGCATTCTTTTTGTAAATAGGAACCCTTGGGTAGAAAATTGACATACACACACTCCTCCTATTCAAAATTTCAAGAAATCTAATGACCAAAGTAATGCAATTCATCCCAAGCCTATTAGTTTCAACACTAATATTGCCAAAAATCTTCACCATACGTGCTACAAGTGCAATGAGCCGGTCCACTTTGTTGTTTGATGTTGGAAGTATTATAAACCACCAATCACTCAACTTTACAACAACGATGATGGTCACTATGCTCCAGATTGGTTTGAGGATTTTCTACATGACAACAATAATGGAGACCATAGTGATTTGCCATGTAGTAAAATGAAGGCTAAAATCAATGATCATGATGTCAGCAGTGTGTTGCATGATGATGGGAGTACCCATGATTCATTTTTTATTGTACTGAAGTTGTAAGTAGAGATGCAGTCATCTCTTTATAATGTCAAGTCTCCATTTCAAGGTACACGTTATAATGATACTAAGGAGTTTTTTCATTGGCCCTTATAAAACGAAACTAAATTTCCTAATTGTGCCTTTGCACACCTATGATCATCTTAGGCATGCCTTTTCGTCATCAATTTAACCCACAAACCGATTACGACACTCACATAATCATGAAACTTAAAAGCGATCTTCTACACATGTATCACATCCATTATTATTGCACACACAAGAAAAATGAGCGCTAAGAAAATGTGAAAAACCTTCCTTGCTTTAAGTGAATGAAATTGAAGCAACTAAGCACCTAGTCAAGAAACTTTTCTCAATCAATTTAAAGATTCTTTTGCTGATGATTTACCACTAGGCCTACCTCCCTCTTTCTCAGAAGACCATACTATTAAGCTCATTTTTAGTAGTCAACTTACTCATAAAGCCCTTTATAGTCAAGAAACTTTTCTCAATCAATTTAAAGATTCTTTTGCTGATGATTTACCACTAGGCCTACCTCCCTCTTTCTCAGAAGACCATACTATTAAGCTCATTTTTAGTAGTCAACTTACTCATAAAGCCCTTTATAGACAAAACCAAATTCAACAAAAAAGAATTCAATAGAAAATAGAAGAACTCTTGGATGATAAATTTATTCGACCTAGCAGTTTCCCTTTGGCACCCCAATAATTCTAGTTGAAAAAAGAATAAATCTTGTCACATGTGCATAGACTATAGGGCATTAAATACGATAACTAAGAAAAATAGATATCCTATTCCTCATGTGGAAGATTTGCCAGATAAGCTTCATGTGGTACATGTGTGTTTAGTAAAATTGACTTAAAATCTAGATATTAAGTTCGTGAGATTTGTATTGCATGTGTGTTTAGTAACTCTAGGAACTCTTCATAGTTTTGAAGTTTGCCTTAATCACATGCATCATCATGATGAACCATCTGCTGGCCTTGCCCACTAGGCATAGATTGAGTGCATGCACCTTGGTAGGGTAGTTCAGATTTCCAAATTCTTTACATTGCTACTCAAACATTTGCATGAATTCGATAGTTCCAACATATTTTCCCATGAGTTTATAAATTTCTATTGACCAATGAGTCTAGATGACTCCTTTGCATCATGTTTCTTTGGTTAAAGCACCATGCAATTCTTTTGCAGTCCCCCTTCCTAGATGACACCTTTGATCGTGAGCTTAGAAATTTCTATGGTCACAAGTCTAGATGACTCCTTTGGATCATGTGCACGTTCTTGTTTGGTTAAAGCACCATGCAATTCTTTTGCATTCCCCCTTCTTATATTTTTCTATATTGCTAAAGTCTGGGCATCTACCGGTTATGAGGTTTGTGGGATATCAACTTTGAGAATTTATAAGAAGCTAGGACGAGTTGATGTATTAGGCATAGGACCAATCACTATGGGAATTAGAGTCACCAAGGCAATGGCACAACCCGATGGCCCAATTGGAGGAATAAGATTGGTCCAGTGCATGGTAGATGTGATTGTGGGATGTACTTGAGATATGGACCTCAAGGGTTGTTACGTTTTAGCTGTTGGTGGACCAAGTTTCAATGTTGACACATTTAATCCCACTAGGTAAGCCATTCTGTCCACCATTCTCCTGTTTATTTTTTTATGTGTGCCTCCAACCACATGGTTGATCATGCTTCACTTTGGTTAAACATTCTCTCTTCGCAATAATCTGGACAAGACTACTACTTGGGAAAGAGTTCTAACGCAAGGTGAAAGAAAGATTTTTATCACCATAGTTTTCACTTAAAACTCTCCTCGACATGGGACACTTTGTCTATGTTTGACCAATCGGCTATATCTCAGTACACCGAAAATGTCGATATGAATCTAGCCTTGAAGAAACGATGCAAGTTAATATAAAAATGTTTAAGCCTACATCACTTGATGATGCTATTGCGTTAGCTCATGTGATGTTGAAAGAAATAAAGGCTTAAATAAGAATGTTTTCCAATCTAATTATGCTTACCCAAATATTCTTGGGTTTCAACAAATATTAGTAAACCGTTCAACAAAAAACTGGTAACCTTTTCCTTGTCCGTTGAGTACTCCTATTGAATCACGTTCTTCCAAAAGAAGCAGACAACTTTTTGTTCATGTGAGAACCAACAATGCTCAAGCATATCTTGATGCATGCTCATGTGGCACAATTGCCAATTTTTTCCCAACCCTTTTTTCTTGTAGTAGTTGTCGGTGTGCAGTTCTTATGCAATATGGACATCCTCTTGTATATGAGAGGTAAAAGTTGAAACCTTCTGAGACCAACTATAGCACTTAACAAATAAAGAAAAACTTATTGTTGTTCATGCACTTTGTATGTGGAAACATTATTTCATGGGATTTGAGTTTATGATTAAAATTAATTAACATAGTATAAGACATCTACTTAGTCAACCTTTTATTTGATTGTCATATTCAATGTGCATCATTCATTCAAAGTTTTCATCCTATCAAACAAAATCAACCATGTAAAGAAAATATTATAGTTGATACATTAAGTAGATGTCCTTCCATTGCTAATTAAAGGCATATGCTTAATATATATAGTGTTACATGTCACCATGCACTAACCCTAGGGACACTTTTGTCCTCCGGGTTTTTCCTGTTAGACATCACTTATACTTGTACCACTTATCATTATTGTGTGAATATATGTGCATGTAATTCTCCTCGTGTTCACTCTAGCTTGCTTCCTCTATATTTGTGTGTGTGGGCTTCTGCTGTTGTCCAAAATCAAACCCTAACACTTGTGTGCCAACATTTGATATCAGAGCTCTAGGTTAATTCTTCCTCAAGTGTTAGCACCCTGGTAGTACAGATCATAAAGCTTGTACTTATTTGTACACCTGCCATCCGCACACCCATGTGTTGTCATCCTTGCAGTACCAATGTCGTGTCTTATAGCTCGTACAATCACTTGTGCTTCCATACATCAATTCATATAGTTATACATGTTGTACCTGCTGCTATCAACTCATATGTATCAATTATACATGCATTTGTTTCTATTGTACTTGTAATACACTACCAATTTTAGGTATTTTCCATCAATTTGGTGAAAATAAAAAAAGATAGGCTTGCAACACTTACTAACTTTTGGGGATTTTTTGTTATGTGAGTTTATTCTCACTCCCGCGCACTAACTGGCGCTTAAATCTTGCGTTTTGTGACTTGTAAAGTTGGGTCTTTTAAATTTATTATTATGTGAGTGCGTTTCTTGCAGTCTGTGGTAGTTTAGGGTAGTTTGTGCTCATTTTTGTTGGCAGTGCACATTAGTGCATATTTGGGTTGCATATAAGATATCTTTACCTCTCTTGTTAGTTCTTGTTAGTTCTTGCTATGGCATAGAATGTAATAGATGTATTTGGTTTTTTATCCCAACAAGACAAACTAGATGTGAGTAATTACTCCTTATGGAGTTTTATGGTCATAAAAACAATGAAATGCTTGTCTCATAGACATTACACCTGCCACACCTCAAAGGGGTGAGCGGGCTGGTGTTTAACAGGCTACAGTACTTGCACCTACCACTTAGGAGAAAAAGAGGCGAGAGACATGAGATGCTTAGGCTACGTCTTTGATCTCTTTCTTTGTGAAGATGTCAATTAATCCATACATCAGGTCATGAAATACTTCATAGCATGCATGGGATGTATTGGAAACTATGTATCAAGAAACAAATGAGGCCAGGGTAGCCTACCTCAAGAAAGAACTTGAAAACCTAGATATGCATGAAGGTGACAATATGGATACTCATCTTACAAAGATTCAAGATATTTAGGAGTAGCTACTTGATATTGACGAGCTCATTCCTAAAAAGGAACTTGTATCCAGGACACAACACCTAAGGTCCCACCTAAATTGCGAGTTTTTTCTTACTTTGTCTCTTAGGAGTAACCCATAATCCACAATTTGAGGACGTTGGGTTTGTTGTTGTGGCAAGAGGAACAAACGAGAACGAATAAGCGTTCCATGCAACATGGTTGTAAGATTCCTCCTCAGCTTGAATAATGAATAAGCTTTTACCTTAATCCCTTGTAATCATTCCCTATTTTTGAATGCAAGAAAATATTATTTTTCCTTGTTTTTACCTAGAGAGAAGAAAAATTCTAGAAAGAAGTAATTCAATATTGAGATATTTTTGGATATAAAAATTCTATTAATGTCTAAAATAAAATTCCTTGAAACAGAAGTTCAAAATAAATTCTCCAATGTGCATTAGGAATCAATTAAAAATGGTATAAAGGACTTTAGCCTAAGGGTCTACATTTTTAGAAATTTTTGGATTATGGTCCAATTAAGGTTCCAATGGGCCAATAGGATTAATCCAAGTGTTGGGATGAGATAAATCCAAAGAATAAAACAAAATACCCAAAAATGAGTAAATCCTCACATAAGATGAAGAGTTGACTGAGTACAAGGTTTATTAGTTAAAAATTAAGAGATATTAGTAAAAAAATGAGATGTTTGGTGCATTGGCATGGAATTGAACATGTGCACAAAAACATGTAAAGGACAAAACCAATTTAGCCCTAATGACCTAGATGCCTTTGAAAACTTGAGTGATGTCTTGATATCACTTACCATCTTAAACTTTAAGCATAAGATGGTCCAAGCATCAGGTTTAGGCCATTCGGGATTGTTAAGAGGGGGGTTGGAATCTCTTCTAGCTTGCCAAATAAACCTGGTTTTTTATCTACAAAATATGAGTGAGAAAAGAAAAAGATATTGTTCTGTACAAGATCACTTGGGCTTTGAGATACAAACATTGCCTCTCCAATGGATGCATGCATAGCATAGAAAACTCCAATGAGGCTTTGGAGTGGTTTTTCCTCAACATAATTAGAGGGGAAAATTTATGTAGATAGAGACATAAGAAAGTGGAGAATCATAAGAAAATTTGAAACAATAAATCCAATATTAGCATGTTGTTAAAGCTGTGTTTATATTACACTGACAATTTGAAGGAAACCTTGGACGTTGCCCTTGAATGTACACATCTCCAAGGGTATACACATATTGCACTATGGCAACCAATCCTTCCTTCTTAGTATGCTTGAAGCCTTGTAGATTTGGGATATACGAAATTTACCTCGTGTATTATAGAGATCCTCGTCAAAAATATGGGGATGGTTACTAAAAATGTAATCATCTGCCAACGAGCTTGAGATTCTCAAAGTAGTAGAATTCTACCTGATTCAAGGTATTAAGAAGTGATATTTCTTGGTTTTGCCATTGAGTTTCGTCAAGAATTCCTTTCTATCCGCCTACTTTTGCCCTCTGTTATTCCAGAGGACATCAGAAGCTCTAGGGGATTAGAGGAATTTTGAGAAATCGCTTTAAGTAAGATGTAAAAGACTCAAAAATTTTTGTATGTGATTTTTATCCTCAAGTAAAATGACTTTTTTTGCAAGGCTTGATTAAAAGTTAAAATTATGGTAAATGTTTTTCAGTATGGTTAATAGGGCAAGTTTCTTCCTCTTTGGAGCATCAGGCAGCAATGGACGTTCCTTTTTTGCACTTAAGCAAAAACAAGCAAGCAGCCATCAGAGTCTCCTTCGACTGTATGGATTCTCTCTTTCCATCCACACAAGAACAATATCATATGTATATGCTAGAGTGGGATGTTGAAGAAAAAAAGTATTTAATTTATCTTAACTTGGTTGGGAACTCCCCAACCATGCTTTACAGCAGATAATCTTAAGCTAGCTATGATCATGGAAAAGTTATATCTCATAAAGAGAACTTATAAGAATCTTCTAGAAATGAATTTCTCACGGATGTATTGTATTTTTTAGTCAAAAAGAAGTTATTTTCAAAAAGATTCCTTGTGGTCATTCCAGAGGCGATGAATCGCAATTGTCACATCAACAAGCGTGGCGCCTGTGGTTGAGACTTTGGATAGTGATGTAAAAGAAGCTCTCCACAAGGCCCAACTGCTCTCGTTCAAGGGAGAAGGAATGGATCTAGGTGCGCAAGTGGAGACCTGGATTGGTACCGCTCACACAGTTGCTCACACAGTTTGGAAAAACCATTGTGAATCCAATGGATTGGACCAAAATCTTCTAAGATGGGCGGATATGAAGCAATTTCTCCGCCAAAGATTTTGTCTCCCAGGATTTTTCAGAGGACAAAATGAACGCTTATTGGATGGTATCGTATTTTTGTGCCCAAGTATGCTTAGATTGCTTCTCCTCTTACTTCTTACTTCCGTCCTCAAGAAAGGATGTCCCTTTCTGCTCAAGAAAGGATGTCCCTTTCTGCTGGACCCCAAAGTGTCAGAGTGCCTTTGATAAGCTTAAGGTGACTAGCCCTGTTTTGAAGCTTCCAGACTTCAGTCAACCCTTTGAGGTAGTCACGCGGATGCTAGTGGATTTTCCATTGGGGGTTTACTATGTAAGAAGAACATATGGTAGCATATGAATCCTGGACACTCAGGCCATTTGAGAAGAACTATGCCACCTCCATGACTTGAGTTTCTTGCCATAATTCACACCTTGAAGTTATGGAGACACTATCTTTTAGGTCGCAAGCTCACATTGACTACAGATCGCTAGAGTTTAAAGTGGATTTTTACTCAAGCAGCGTCAAAGAGAGAAGATGGATGCAAACTCTATAGGAGTTTAACTTTGAGATCAGGTATCGACCTAGCAAGGAGAATAAGATTACTAATGCATTAAGTTGGGTACCCTCCCTTTGTGCCATCTCAGTGGTCTCCAATCCCCTTGTTAAAGCAATTAAGGGAAGTATTGGCTAGGATGCTTTTTTCTCCCTGATCATCAATTTGTTGGGCAAGGAAAGTAAATCTCAGCAAGAACAGAAGAAAGTGCAAGATTACAAGTTGGAAGATGGATGTCTATACTTAAATAGCCGCCTAGATTTCGGGGAACTCAAAGAAAAGATTTTAGTGGAAGCTCGTGATAGTCTGATTGTAGGCCATCCGGGTTATGTAAAGACCTACATGTCAGTAAAGAGGAGCTTCTTTTGGCCAGAATTGAAAAAGGATGTGATGAATCATATAAGAAGACGTTTTGTATGCCATAAGGTCAAGGCTGAAAGAGTAAAGATGCCAAGAAAATTGCAACCCTTGGACATACCCGAGATATTGTGGAGCTTTTGTGATTACAAAAAAGATAGGGGACCAAGCTTATGAGATTCTACTACTCCCTTAATAAAGGTGTAGGTGCAAAATGTGTGTCATGTCAGCCTGTTGAAGAAGTATATCCTTGATCCAAGGCATATTTTGTCAGATGACTAGGTGATTTTTTAAACTCAGGGACAATTTGAGTTAGAGCAGCTTGAGCAGATTTTGGATGTCCGAGAGAAGCCCCTCCTCCGTAACCGTCTCTTGAGGGAGTATCTCATCAAAAGTGGAAATTCTTCCCTGTTGAGGATGCATCACATGAGAGAGAAGAAATTATGCAAAGGAATTAACCCCTACTTGTCGAGATGTGGTTATCTTGGTTCTTTTAGTAGGGGAGGATGTAAGATCCCTCTAGTTTCAGTGATATCTTTTAAATTTCTTTTGAGCTTAAGAATTATTGAGTGTGGCTAACATTTTTGTGGTCATTATAATATTCTTGGTTCCGGTTGTAAGCTCACGCTTCATTCTTGATCAGTAAATTAAGAAGACTGGGTTTGAATTTGTAACATTTAAAGTTGATAGAAGTTTGATTTTTCTTTGCCACACGATTCGATCCGATGATGTGGCAGGACCTGGATCATAGCCAACCCGGCGATCCGATCCTGCTAACGTGGTCGAATCCTGGCTACTGTATTGGAAGCAATCCGACCGAAGATGATGGTTGGATCAAAGCCCTTGCCGACTGAAGATGACGTGGATTGGTCTTACAGATCAGAGCCCTCGCCGACTATAGATGACGTGGATTGGTCAGATCAGAGCTCTCAGAAGATGACATGGATTGGTAGAATCAGAGTCCTTATTACTGACCGAAGATGACATGGATTGGTTGGATCAGAGCCTCGACGACCGAAGATGACATGGATTGGTCGGATCAGAGCCCTTGTGACAACCGAAGATGACATGGATTGGTTGGATTAGAGCCCTCGCCGACCAAAGACGATGTGGATTGGTCAAATTAGAGCCCTTGACAACCGAAGATGATGTGGATTGGTCAGATCAGAGCCCTCGACGACCGAAGATGATGTGGATTGGTCGGATCAGAGCCCTTGACGATCGAAGATGTGAGGTGGATTGATGGGATCAGAGCCCTCGGCGAGCAGAGATGACATGGATTGGTCGGATCATCTCTGACCCTTGCCAACATGGATCGATCGACAAATAGGATGGATGCTTACGTGGATGGGTCGACGATTGACCTGACATACGTGGATCGGTGGGTATGATCCGTATTAATTACTGTACCGCCGCCTGACTATCTTGCCTTACATGAAGGATTCGTCGTAGATCTTCTGGTATAGCCGTCACACAAATGACTTGAATACAATCCATGCTAACGCGGATGGATTATCCGCAACCGAGATGCTGCCGTGGATTGATCATCCACCTTCCCAAGCTCCTCACGTGGATGGATCGGTAACCAAGTTGTTGACATGGATTAATCGTCCACCTTCCCGAGCTGCTCTGACGAGCACCGATCACCCATCTAACGTGGATTGATCGTCCACCTTCCCGAGCCACTAATGTGGATGGATCATCCAATTATCCATCCAGCGACCGAGCTGCTGACGTGGATTGATCGTTCGCCTACCCGAGTTGCTGACGTGGACCAAACCACCCAAGTTGCTGATGTGGACCGATCAAGATGCTGACGTAGACCGATCATCCGCCTCGAGTTGCTGATGTGGACCGATCGAGATGCTGACATGGTTCGATCCATGATGACGTGAAAGGATCAACCTTATCTGCAAGCGTGGAAACTTGAGCCACCGCTCGATTCTGCCACTGTCCACATGGTGCAGTCTGTTTAATTAGCAAAATTAATTAAATATTAACCCTACTTAAAGAGACCTAATCTCCCTCGTACTACATAGTATGCTGGCGCATGCGACCATCCTTGCCGACCACCTGTTTGTGCGCCATCGCGAGGCCAAGAGGCCCTCATCTGAAATGCAAGAGATGGACGCGGGCACCCCCCCTCGACTCCTATAAATAGGAGGTTTTCCTTTTGCGTTGACACCATCACCATCACCACCTTTGCCTTCATCACTTTCATGCTGTCTGACTTGCTTCAGTCATTTAGCTCGTTTGTTCTCCTCATTCGTTCTCCCTTCATTTCCACCTCAACAGTAGCTCCTAGTACCCTGTAGGGCTCTCAGCCGAGCTACATCGAGCTAAACCACTCGAGCTGCAGTTTCGATCATCACTCGGAGACTGTAGCCCGCTTTGCTACCCGGTCTGCTACTACCTCGTTTCATTGCCTAGACCCTGCAGCTACTCCTCCTCGCCACCATGCCCTCAACACCTGTAGCATCACTTTGGTAGTAGTCTTTAGCAACCGCAGTATCTAACTGATCATTGCCTTAGGAACCTGCAACTTTGTCTGAGTTATACCACAAGGCACTTCAAACACATTTCTATATAGTAAAGTTCACTCTATCTAGGAAATTTGGACAAATTTGCTAGATCTCAACATAGTTTTTTCTTATTGTATCTAGTAAACTAAAATTCCTATTTATTGATCTAGCAAAGAAGTGGTTCCTATATAGAAAATGGCAATATCTATATAGGAAATTGACTTTACATCTAGTAAAGAATTGATTTCTATGTAGGAACTATGAATATCTATACAGAACAACTAGTTTAAAGTTTCTATACAGTAAATGATAATAACTATATAGGGACTTCAAACACATTTCTATATAGTAAAGTTCACTCTATCTAGGAAATTTGGACAAATTTGCTAGATCTCAACATAGTTTTTTCTTATTGTATCTAGTAAACTAAAATTCCTATTTATTGATCTAGCAAAGAAGTGGTTCCTATATAGAAAATAGCAATATCTATATAAGAAATTGACTTTACATGTAGTAAAGAATTGATTTCTATGTAGGAACTATGAATATCTATACAGAACAACTAGTAAATAAGTTTTTCTTATATAGCATTGTAAAGTTTCTATATAGTAAATGATAATAACTATATAAAAAACTCACCTTACAACTAGCAAAGAATTGAATTCTATATAGCAAAATGGAATATTTATATAGAAAATATGACTTTTATATAGTAAACTAGTGATCTCTATATAGCAAAACTAGTAACAACTATATAACTGAGAGTCAATGATGTATATAATTAATACATGGTCTTTAACTAAATATTTCAATCTTCATAAAAGAAATCAAGTATATTAATATTAAGGAAGCAATCAATGTACATAAATTGAATATTCATTATATTTTTAAAAAAGATTTTAAATTTATAGTTAATAAGCTCTAAGTATAAAACTTGTATTTCTCTTGTAAATAATATGTATCCAAATACAAGAGAGGGCAATTAACTTAACAAAATTGATATACAACTACAAAGACACTAAATCGATATACAGTTACAAAGATAAGTTATATATTTTTTTCAATAACAATATGATATTTATCTTAAACTTTTTAGTACCAATTACTAATTATATTTTTCTAGCAAAAAATTGCATACGTTATGATTTACAAGTTTAGGCATGCCCATCCTCAACATACGTGCTTCATTTTCCTATGCTCTCTCTCTCTCTCTCTCTCTCTCTCATTAAGATAAAATCATATATATATATATATATATATATATATATATATGAATTAGAATTAGAGAGAGATAGTGAGTGGTTAAAAACAAAGAGACTAAAAAAGAGTGAGACGATGAGCAAGAGGATAGAGGGATAATGATCGGAAGAGGTGTGTGTAAGTGTGTCTATGAGAGAGTGTATGTGAAAGAAAGAGAGAGAGAGAGACAGCGTGTGTGTGTGTGTGTGTGAGAGAGAGAGAGAGAGAGACAACGAGAATGAGGAGAAAAGGAGCATAGTGGTAGAGAGGAGAGTGATAGGGAGAGAGTATGTGCGTGCATATTTAGAGAGAGAGAGCCAATTGGGAGAGAGAGAAAAGTAAACAAATTTGTTTATGCATGAGAGAGTGAGTTTGAGGAGGAAGAGAGAAGAGGGAGAGAATGAGAGAGTGGATGAGCAAGATCAAATGTGTTTATGCGAGAGAGAGAGAGAGAGAGAGAGAAGAGAGAGAGAATATTAAAGAGGTTAAGCAAGAGGCCGATAGAGAGATAGCGAGAGGAACAAAAAATTAGTGTGTATATGACAGAGAGAGAGAGAGAGAGGTAACGAGGTAAACAATAATGAGAGGGTTTATGTCTCTCTCTCTCAAAGGGATAAGAACCAAAGAGGGTACGTGTGTGAGGACACAGAAAGAGAGACTAAGAGATATAAGGGAGGGAAAAGGAGATATGGAGGTATAAATAGAGAAAGAGTGTGGAGGAATGATGAAGAGGAAGGGTGAGGGTTGAGGGAGAGAGAGAGAGAGAGAGAGAGATAGAGACAAAGAGAGAGAGACATCTCAAAAAGACATTAAACCATCTCAAAGATTTTGATGATAAGGATTACTACAAATCCTCATCTTGAAAAAGGTATGATGGTACTAATGCCAGTTACCAACAAATCATTTACCATTGAGGCTAATAACATAAGCACTTACATAAGTAAATAGGTAAATTTTGGGATAATAAAGTGTGGGCATGGATGTTTGATATCTCTTTAAATTAATAATAAATTGGTGAAACCATGGTGGTGGACGGTGTATAGTTAGGAGGATGCTCATTTGGTCATCACATGTAAGCAAGGTGGTTTAACAAAGCTTTTTCTAATGCCAAAGTTTCTACATGAATGTGTGTAATTATATATGTGTATACTCATATTAGATATACATACTAATTGAATATTGCTTTGATTTGAGATTTATCTCAATCGTGAAAGAGGGCCATCCCACATATACCATTGAAAGATGTCTCTCTTAGAAAGTTATTCCACATACAAATTGAATGAGTGCCTCTCTCTCTCTCTCTCTCTCTCACACACACACACACACACACACACACATACACACACACACATTCACTCTGATACAAATAGCCATTCACACACGAATGCACACACATACATGTATACATCCCCTCGACTCGTCTTGGGTAAACCGGTAATGAAATCCATGGAAATGCTTTCCCATTTCCCTTGAGGAATATCCAGTGGATGGAGTAGTCCTCCAACCTTAAGATGTTCATGTTTATTGACCTGGCACTTACTGCATTTCAGCACATAAGTCTGGACGTCCTTAAACAAACTAGGCCAATAAAATTGTCTTTTTACTAGTGCATAGGTCTTCTGAATCCCAAGATGACCCGCACTTGGACTATCATGACTTTCTTTAAGAATTTGGGTCCGGAAGTCACATATTCTATCCTTGTAGAGTAAGTACACATATTTTACCCTTGTAGAGTAAGTACCCATCGTCAATGGAGTAATTAGCATATTTCTTCCCCCGATGAAGTTTATCACTCCCCTTTGAAGCCGTGGCAGTCAAAGGTGATGAAGGGCCTACGTTAGAGCTCTCTGGCTCCAAACTATACCCAGAAGACACGGCTAGTCTCTCCGGACTAACTCTCGCTTCCCTTCTTGTTGCACCTTCGATCAGTCTCTCCGGACTAGCAATCCGTGCCAACGAGGGAGGTGGTCGCGTTTGTGAAGAAGTGTGTACGCGTACAACGCGCCAGACCTCTGTAAAAGATGGATCGTGCTCACATAAACCACGTAGTGACTCCAAGAAATCATTCTTGAAGACTGTGAAACTAAGTTCATTAATCTGTGGCATGCGACTAAGTGCATCTGCCACCACATTATACTTACCTTTCTGGTAATGTATCTGAAGGTCAAACTCCTGTAGAATCTCCGTCCACCGAGCTTTTCTACCCTTCAGTTCATTTTGACTTGAAAGCCATTTCAGACTTTCATGGTCCGTCCGGACCTCAAAAGAAGCACCATATAAATAGTGTCTCCACTTTTTCAATGCATGAATTATCGCTAGTAACTCTCGCTCGTAAACCGAGTAGTTACGCTGCGCATGATCTAACTTTTTACTCTCAAATGCAATTGGGCATCCCCTTTGCATAAGTACCGTCCCAATGGCCTCATTACTAGCGTCTGTTTCCAAAACAAACGGATCATTTGGATCGACAACAGTCAAAACAGGTGCAGCTGCTACGGTCACCTTGAGCTTATCAAAGCTCTTCTGTTGGGCTTCCCCCCAACTAATGTTTTTTGTTTTTGACCGTAACTGGTCAGTCAACGGGACTGCGATCTTTGCGTAGTCCTTCACATACTGTCGGTAGAACCCCGACATGCCAAGAAAAATCTGTAGTTCCTCGAGATTCTTTGGCGCTGGCCATTTAAGAATAGCCTCTACTTTTTCTGGCTCCATCCGCGTACCATCGGCGGATATAATATGGCCAAGGTAGTGAATTTCTGTTTCAAAAAATTCACATTTGCTCTTCTTTGCAAATAGTTTGTGCTCTCGCAACAACTCGAACACTAGACGCAAATGCTCTATGTGTTCTTTCTGTGTCTTATTGTACACAAGAATATCATCTAGGAAAACTACTACGAATTTTCCCAGATATGGACGTAAAATGCTGTCCATCAGCGTCATAAACGTCGGTGGAGCATTGGTTAGCCCAAATGGCATAACTAAAAACTCAAAATGCCCGAAACGGGTCCTAAATGCTGTCTTCGCAACATCTTCTGCTTTTATTTTAACCTAATGATACCCAGATCTCAGGTCTATTTTTGTAAAGTATCTCGATCCATAGAGTTGATCAAACAACTCATCCATATGTGGCATTGGATACTTGTTCTTAATCGTTATCTGATTAAGAGCCCTATAGTCTATGCACATCCGCATAGATCCGTCTTTCTTCTTTACCAGAAGAATAGGCGATGCCCACAACTAGGCAAAATAAAGCCTTTGTTTAAATATTCCGTCAATTATTTTTCCACCTCCTGTGCCTCGAAGTGGCTTAATCTATAAGCAGGTTTGCTTATAGGTTTTGATCCTGGCATAACTTCGATACCATGGTCTACTTCTCTAGATGGTGATAAACCATCTGGTAAATCATCAGGAAAAACATCCTGAAATTCCTCTAATAAATTCATTAAAGTATCTACGTACTTTTTCTTTAATGTCTCTTTCACCTTGGATTTTTTCTTGTTTGAATCGCATGCATGCCAAAAAGGGTTATTTTGTTTTCCTTGTTTGTCTACGCAAACATTATTTATCGTTTCATCTACGAAAACAGAATTCAAAAGAGGGTAGCAGGCATATACCTCTGCTATCTGGTCTCTGCGGACCGCTGTACACAGCTCCATGGAGGAAATAAGTGGTGTGGCGGGGACAGTACGGTCGCCCTGCAGGGTAATGACTCTACCTCCATGCTCAAAACATAACGTATTATGTAAGTAATTCCGAGCTAGACTAGGGCCTAAGCCATACAGCCACTCCCTGCCTAGATATACGTCTGCTCTGGTTAAGTGCATGACCTGAAAGTCAAGCGGAGCCTCGTAGTCCTGCATAGATAATGGGACCCCCAATACTACGGTATTCCATACCGTTTTGTCATATCCGTTGGCTAGGCCAACAATATACTCATGATCACTCTGGGTCTCAGTCAACCCCAACTTCTTGACTAACGAGTAGTTCAAGAAGTTGTGGCTAGCTCCATCATCAATAAAAACTGTGACTCTACGGCCACCTATGGTGCCATACATGCACACCATGTCATGCGGACCTACAGTAGGCTGCCACATTGCTGGTGTCACTGAACAAGCGTGATGCTCATCACAATGACACACTGTCACCTCTCTGAACTTTGCAGAACTGAGAGGGAGTCTCTGCACTGTATGCAACTGCCTAGAGGATTTACCATCTTTTTTGGGCTCGTTGCCACACTCGTGTTGGCTTTAGGCTTTGGACACTCAGCCTTCATGTCCCCCACATTGTTGCAATTAAAGCAGCGATTTTCCTTTCGCGTTTTAATATACTGCTCTTTCTTTTGGATTTCGCTGTCTCTTTTCTTCTTGGATGGCGGTTTTTTAGACCAATGACCACCCTGTCCTTCCTGGTCCATCCTATCCCCTTGCTTATCACTGCGGAACCCTTTTCTTTTAAGGCCTGACCTCCTCTTCTCACTACCCTCGGCCCTGCTAAAGCCACCACGCGCACTACGGTGCTTGATGTCATCAAATATCTGCGCATACTTAATTGCCTCTGCTAAGTCTTTAGGCTGTAAGGGCTCTATGTACTCAAGGTAATCATTTTTGAGGCCTCTTTTAAAGCATCGCAATGTCTGGAATGCATCGATTCCCTTTAGCTTGAGTACTATTCTCCCTATAGTTTGAGATGTACTGAGTTAGGGATTTGTTCTCCATCGAGCACTTATCCCATAACTCCCAGCTTCTCTCTGCCTCATTAACAGGCAAAAATTCTTTTCGAAACATCGTTTCAACCTCTGTCCAAGTGGCAAGACGAGTTGTCAAACTCATTCACCACTTGTACGCTTTGCCGGTTAATGAGAGGCTAGCCTCTATACAGGCTGTATACAGCTAGGCTGCTGCAGCGCGTGCAAATCTGACCACTTCGCTCTAGAAACATATTGACCGAGTCCTTGTTTCTTTCCTTCTCCTCGCCACCAAAACTAGGCGGCTTTAAGTCTTTTAATAACGACGAAGCTGTCGCTACGGACGGCCCCGCAGGCGCATCGGCGTACTCTTGCAACCACTGGCAAGGCTACGCTACGGACGGCCCCGCAGGCGCATCGGCGTACTCTTGCAACCACTGGCGAGGCTACGCTCACCCGTGCCGCAGGAGCTCGGCTACCACGAGGAGTCGGAGTACTAGCCGAGGCGGCTGTCAGTGCATCTAATCGTGTGGAGATGCTCTGTAGCATCGTGACTAAATCAGCCTGGACTTTACCCATATTGTTCAGTTTGGCATTAAGATATTTAAACAGTCCACTAGAGAGCTCCGTCTCGGTCAAGACATCAGCAGGGTCCAATAGGTCATAATCGTCATCGTCATAATCTAAGAGGTCCTCCTCGGTCCTCTCGACGACGTCGGTGTTCATGTCCTGTGGCTCGTCGGCCAGAAAGGGGTCATCTACCAATGCGACCGTTACGGGCTCGCTGGGTCCTAAGGCGGGGTCAACAGACGAGGAGGGCGCTGGCGGATCATGCGTGATCAACGAGCGCACTTCGGACTGGACAACGGTCGGGCGTATACGGCCTAACAATTCGGTCGGGGTCAAACCCGCCACGAGGACAAGAGACCTGAAAACCCTAGAGAAGTAGAAGGCGATGGGGACACACTACGCCTAGCAGACATCTTTAATTCTTGCACAAAAGACAATGCGAGAACTCGAAAATTATTAAAAAAATGCTAATAAAATGAGCAGTGATGGAGAGAGAATAGTCACCCCCCTTACGGTCGCCTGACTGTCGTCGAGACTGTCGATTTGTGTTGCGCTGCGAGCTTCACAAGCGTCGCAACTCTGGGATGCTCCGATCTGAGAGAAAAGTGCCTGCAACTCATAAAAAAATTAATTTCCTCAGGAGAAGCTGTGCCTGAAACACCCTGGATTATCCCTCGTCACCGCCGCCGGGATTATCCCTCCACTGCCGGGAGAGAGGTGTTCGTTTGAATTTTTTTAAAAATAATAATAAAATAAAATAAAAATGAAAGATAAAGGCTGGCCGGCTATGGCTGCGTGGCCTGGCTGGCCGCCGCTGCGTGGTTGGGCCTAGTCGTGGTTGGCCGCCCATCGTGGGGTGGCTGGTCGCGCCGGTTGTGGCTGGCCCCCACATATAGTGGTTTTCGCCCTCTCTGCACAGCGTTTTTCAAACAGCAGTTCGTCGTTTTCTCTGGTCGCCCTCTCTGCAGCCACCAGGTTTTCACATAGCAGGGCTAGCCGCTGCTGCATGGTCTCGCTGGCCGGGTTGGCCGCCGGCAGCAGTAGCAGGCATACTAGCGCCAGTTCCCTCCAGCACCACGCCTCTGTTCTCTCTCTTTGCATCAGGGCTGGCCGCCGGCAGCATTAGGCAGCCGCTTATTTTCTTCACAGCCGACCTCACCCGACGCATAGCTCCAGTGGCCTCTCTCTCTTCACAACCATTCTCGCTCTACACCCAACGACCTCTCTCTCTACACCAAAACGAAAACGTTTTTTTTTCACAGACAAGCTTCAAGCAAAAAAAAAAACAAAAATGCTTACCTGCAGATTATCACTTTGGTGTGTGCGACGGAGAGAGAGAGAGAGAGAGAGAGAGAGAGAGAGAGAGAGAGAAAGAATTTTTCCTTTCAATTCTGGCCGCCTCCCTCCACACAGTCCATTGTGTGGATAAGGATAAGAGTTTTTGAATGGTTGAAAACCATTGAGTGGGCTCCCGTTCCCCGGTCACGCACGGACCCTGACCCAATCGAAACCCATGCTCTGATACCAGTGTTAGATTACTGTAACACCACTACGGAGTGTTAGATTACTATAACACCACTACGGGCGTTACCACAAGAGGGGACGGCCTTTGGCTCACCACCCAGCCATAGAGGAAGAATGAGGATTGCCCCTCATCCCCCAGGCTATATAGTGTGTGGCCTCTGCTCCCCTTTTGTCCTCGCTAGCAGCTCCCTTTGATGCCAGCACCCGCTTCTTTCCCACAGGCAGCGCCCCACCAGCCTCTGCCTTCTCCAACACGCATGTCTTCCACGCTTGCAGCCCAAACGGCTTTAACTACTCTCTGTCCTGCGGCTACTCCACGTCCAAGCTGCTCTCCATCAGGCGGCCTCTACACGCCTTCACACAGTCATCTGCCACTTATCGCCAGCCACTTCTCTGCGCTCACCAAGGGCCGCCCACACGCTGCTCTCCTGCGTTGTCTTCTCTGCAGAGAATGACGAGATCCCCCTGCACTTGTCTTGTAGCTACGCCCACTGCCCATAGGCTCACCAGCCCGTCCACGCACACGTCGGCGTCCACACTACTCTTCACCAGGGAGGCCCACCATCCTTTCCTCGTTGCAGCATGGCGTAGCCCAGTCGCCAGCAACCTTTGCAATCAAATCAGAGCCCCCACCTCAAAAACAACACAGCGACTTCCTTTTCTCTCCAGCCCACGCCGACTCGCCACCTTCTCTGCCTTTCCAGAACGTTGCGTCGGCAGCGTAGTAAAGCTCCACACCTTCTTTTCTTTTTTGGCCATTTAATATTATATATTTTTCCTTTTACCTCAAATACCTTTACACACAAATTGCTAATGGTTGCATTGGGCCATCAATCATTAAAAAAACTCCACGCTTTCCACACACCTCTTTCTCAAGGTAACACCGGCCCTCTCAGTGTTTAATGCCCATGCCTCCATACACATTCCAAATACAGCCTTTCGATGCCCATTCTTTTTCTTGGACACGCGCACACTTCAAGCGGCCAGACGGCTGATATTACCTCCAGAAGACCTCGTTCCAGATAGGCTTCAAAACAAAACCATCCACAAAATCACTCTGCCAATGCATTCACAGGCAAAACCTTCACACACGCCACGCATCCATATGTACACTGAGCAAAAAGACCTCTCAAAAAAAAGCCTGACACCAGGCACTTCACCCTTGCCAGGCACTTCACCCTTGCTAGGCACTTCACCTACCTTTACATTCACCCCTCATCCGTCAGCCCTAGTTAGTGCTACAACATCTCCTACACCTCCACCTTCAGGAGATGTGACACCTTACATTTATCATGGCTCTCATGAGAGTGGCAACTGTCGTCGTAGGGAGGGTAGTCATGGAGATAGTGGCGGCCGTACCTCACGTCACACTAGCACTGAGAGTGGAGGTAGAGGAGATAAAGGATGCCTAGGGCAGTGCTTTATGATATCACAGATGTGGGTGGCATAGTTGATGACTCTCGTGTGGGAAGGAGGTGGCAAACTCCTTGTGCCAAGTAGTTTTTGCACACTATAAGGATTGCTTTATACGTTTTAAGCAGCAAAGGAAGAGCCTAGTAGATGATTGCATTAAAGCTGTACACTGGAAGTATCCTAATCCTCATGACCAAAGGTTTACAGTAGATGGGCGTGACATAAAATCAAAGACATACTTAAGAATATGAGGTCTCTAGTAAGGAGACATGCAAAGGAGGAGAAAGCTTGAATAGATGCCGGTCAAAATGGACATGGTAAGCCATCTACTGCTCATAAGGGCAGGTGGAAGAAATCTAAGAAGGAGCTCTTAGAAGGAGTAGTAAACCAACAACAAAGAGAAGCGTGACGAATACAAATGGAGCGATATGGATCGTCGCACTTCGGATCTGGAGGTTGTGCATCATGGGAGGCCGAGTTTGTATGTATAGTGCAACTTCATGTCTTTTCTTTGTATGCTCTCTATTTGAGTTGTGTTATAATTGTCGTAATGTTTGTCTTGTGATGTAGCGTGACGTTGTGGATAGAGATCCTACCCCAGCAGAGACTGGCTACCATCGTCGCACAGTAGAGGAGATACATGAAATTACCTTCACGATGAAGGGATCATCTCCAATGAACAATACAATCGAGTAAGGAGAACACCAATGTAGGTAATACTTTTTATTTTTATTTACAAAACATCTTTCGACCTTTATAATACTTTCTATTTCTATTTATAATATCTTCACTTTGTGTAGGCACAATGTGGACAAGAAGACTCGAAGAGTGATGACTCCTCCGAGTAGTCGCCTGCTAGTTTTTCTTCATGTATAGTTTTGGTTTATGCAACTATGCTTCTTTTTCAAGCCTCATGTGGCTACTATCATGTATGAACAACTTCTTGGATATAAGATGAAATATTTCATCTTCTTTATGTATCTATGTTTTTATTCAAGCCTTATGTGGCTACGATCATGTATGGACAATTTTTTGGAGGATCTGGGTTACTGATAAACACCTTTGCACCAAAAGATAGAATGCTGACCAGAAAGTATCCAATATTGATATGTCTATCTTTTCCCTGACTACGTTCTCCAAGGGTATGCATTTTCATCAACTTTATGAAAGGGCATAAGATTTGCACAAGAAATCATTGCACTTGAGAAGAACTTGTTGAAATGACACAAAAAGCCATGGAGGGAAGATATCATCCCTTAATGATCCCAAGCCAAGAAGAGAAGAGCCCCTTCCCAAGGAACTTTGGGAATATCCAAAGGAGACTCATAAGTTCCCAGGGATTGGTGCAGCGCAGACACAACAAATGATAGGACCGATAGGGTCAATGTACATTCTCAACTTACTCATCACTCATTATATCGTTATTGTTGCCATTTATAATAGGTTGTCTTGTGCTTTTGTGGTTTCAGCTATGGGTGGTTGCAAGATAAGGGGCACCACTTTTGACTATTGGGCACCCTGAAGGAAGCCTGAAAACAGGCATCTTCACAACTTTAAAGTCCAATCTCTTGTAGTTATGTTTGGAATTTAGTGGCATGGTGTTTGGGACATATTATATATATAGTGAGTGTTCAAATGGCACCCCCTGATTGAAAATCCAATTAATTATAGTGATTGTTTCATTACACGAAAGTTTTGGCATTTGCATTTTCCACCTTTCTTAACTTACAGTATATGTCACACATTCAATGCTTTTTACTTCTGCATGCCAAGTCCAATGATCATCCCAATTCGTACATGAATGTAACACATTTCATAGATCTTAATTTGATTTATTGAGATTTTTTTTTGCTATTTAACTATTTTTTATAAATATGTTTTCGCTGCTTTTTATTGTATGTATAGAATGTGGCCATATTGTCAAATTGCAATTTTAACGGTTGGATTTCTTCTGATCTTCTGTAGAAAATTCTCTCAGTCTCTTAGAGGGACCGTAAAAGTTTAATAATTTAATTATATAAATTTTATACAACCCTCATTACACTTGAATTTCTTGTGGATCAAAGTACTTTTCATGATGAATTTAACAAAAACAATTTGAGTGAGTTTGAGTAAGGGAAGCCCATTTTCTAGCCATCTTAATCAAATTTTCACTATTTGTCCATCCAAAGTCTAAAACAAAGGAACTTTGTCAAGCAATTGAGCTATGGTAACATAGTCTTAGTCCTACATGTACATGCCACATCATATGGGGGAGACTCCACATAAGCATCTTGCCATCTCAGCATGCCTTGTCATCATGCCACCTCAACTTAGTCAACAAGGTTGACTCCTTAAAGCCTACATAGCATGCCACATCAAATGCATACATTGAATCTCCACGTAATCATGAATGTCCATGTCATCTTACCACCTCAACACAGTCAACTTGGTTGACTTTCTGTGCCTACATAGCATGACACATCATATACACGCATGGCATTGCCACCACCTCACACTTAAGCATGAAGAATGCCCACGTGAAGGTTCCATGTCAGCATATTTTTTCCACATCGCAAAATGCCTGCTACCTCACCATTTTATTTTATGATTTTTAAATATGGAAAAATAAAAAAAAACATTTTTAAAATAATTTATTAAATACAAAATTACCTAAAAATTTATATAATGTAATTTTTAAGCTCTTCTCCAAAAAAAGAAGAAATAAGTATAATTTTTTTCATCAAGTAGGTATTTTTATTTATTTAAATTAAATTATTAAAATTTGAATATCTATTTTATTTTTCAAATAATCAATTATTATGATATAATTAAATAAATATAAATTTATATTTTTTTAAAATAGTTTTTTGAAAAAAAAACTTGAAATATATCTAAAGAATTTTTTATGTTATTTATTTATCAAATAAATTTTATGTACTATAGAAATAAAATTTTTTAATTAAAAAATATAAAATAATATTCGTTACTTAAAATAAATATTTCATTCATCATTTCTAAAAATTATAATTATCTTTAGTATTTCTCAATATTTTATAATAAATTATTATTATCTAAAAAAATCTAGATTTTATCCATAATCTAATTTAACTAATAAAATGCTAACTAGCTTGGTATATATGGCCCAATTTTTGGAGTCTCCCTCATTCTTTTGATAAAAGTGATATGGGGGAAAGCAAAGAAAGAAGAGAGATCTTACCTTGAATCTAACTATGATTAGTACTTTTTACACTTCACACAACCATCATACACGTAATCCAATCATTCCAATAAACCTTCTAAATGAAGGTCTAATACAGTAGATACGAAATACTACGTAAAACTTAAGAACTTAATTATTACACTAATAAATCTCCCATATTAAGCATCTCCTTGATTACTTCTTACTTGTTTTAGAATAGTTTTGTATTCTTTAGAAGGTAACTTACTAGTAGGTTCTAAATTTTTGAGACATTTATCACACTTAATTTGGGAGAAGAGAAATAAGTTTGAATAAGCCTTATAGAGCATGTCTGGAGCATCGTATATCATTTAAAAAAAAATAAACACCCCTCTAACCAATAACACAAAGGAACTAGTGCCATTCTGACAGTTGGGTCACCAGAATGGCCTTGGCCACTTCGTTTTGCTTGGAGAGGTGTTAAATCTTTTTTTAAAAAAATTGTTTGATATATGATGCTCCGAACAAGCTCTTTAAGCTTTACATTTGAAATATATTGATTTGTAATATAGTGCTAGGTCATACATGATGGGAAATAATATCAAAAAATGCCAAGCACTTACATTAGAACATTTTGGAGAGCATTTGTAGGGCCTTCTAAGAAATTCACGAATATGTACAAATATAAAACAACTGAATTTTAAGATGTGATTATTCTATTCTTGCATTTATGAATAGCTGCAAGCTTGTCATAAATTCGAATCCTAATATAACCTTATTTTAATATAATTCTTGTCATCAGCTTGTCATAAAGTAGTTATTTTTGAATCTTATATACCAAGATAGGGCTCTTTAATGAAGCATTTCACGCTTAGAATTGAAATTATAATAAACCCCTTGATAGTATAAGCAAGATATTATCACCCTCTCTTCACCCTTACACGTAGTCCATGGAGAGCAATAATATAAGCAACCATTCTACTAACGAGATTAACGAAGTAGATAATAAGAGAAAATATCATCTCGGCATTGATCTTGATAGTGAGTATATGAGCCCATTCAAAAGCGCAAAAAACAATATGCAACGCTCTCATCAAATGATAAGGCAAACATGAGAGAGTCTGGTTTGTAGCACATAGATCTTTGGTGTGATGGATCAATCTATCCTATCAACCCTACAACCGCTTCCCATCCTCCCTTCTCTAATCCCACAACTCTATTACGTTTTACAGGAGATGGAGTCAATGGATTGCTAGGATATTGTCAATCCATTGTTACCTATGCAACTAGTGAAAGGCAATACTCTCAATACCAAGCAGCTTAACTTCTTCGTTCAACAGAAGAATGCAATTAAGAATGAAGGAAAATGATATTGAACTTGTAAGACTACGGAAACAGTTCAGGAAAAAGGAAATAAGCGTTGGACTACGACAAAGAAAGAGAAAGCTCAAGAACTTTGAGAACCTCAAGCCTAGCTCCGGTGGGCTAAAGAAAAGAATCCAAGCAATAAGGTAAGAGACGTATTTAAAGCTTTGTTTATTTTGTGTTCTTGATGTTAGAACTCATCATTAGGTGGCTTAAAGAAATGAATTCAAGCAATAAGGTATGACTGTGTTAGAAAGTATCATTAACTGTGTTCTTAATGTCAAAAATTATCATTGTTGTAACTACAGGGTTGTATTGCTCCTGACAAGGAAAATATTAATCCGAATATCCATCCAGCAAAGCAATTTAAACCTTTGGAGTACCAAGGAAACTTTTCATATTGGCGACAATATCAGTTGTAGAGTAAGCCCAAATTCTATGTCTATCTCATACCAACTATGTTGTCAATCCCTAGTTTTGGGCTATGACTATAGGAGATGGAAAAGCAAGCTTGGTAGTTAGGTCCCTTTGGATTCTGAAGAGAATTGTCTATAGTTTGAATTTAACATCATAGTCCATCCATTCATAGATCCTAGGAACCTTATAGTAACATCAAACTGGAGACTACAACATGTAAGAGAGTCGCTTGAGTTTCTGGACGAAACATCACCTGAATATAGATTCGAAGTAGATGATATTGTTGTCAGTACAAGGATGGAGAGTGTAACCTCATGCATCACATGTCTTCCCCCAAAAAAAGTTGTATTTGAGCCACTTGCAAGGGCAAGTTTGTTAAGCTGAAAAGGATTTCTCCAATAATGTAATCAATATATTCTGCTAAATTTTGTCTTGACTTCTTCACAAAAATGGTCAACATATTGTTCGCAACACAAAACAAGGTTTAACAGTTGAATATCAAATTGTTGATACTGAATTTAAGTACAAAATATAGTCCCAAAAAGGGTGTGTTCATATGGACAAAATGAACAAAACAAAAGCCAATTTGTGGAATCACTCAACAAAATCAACTTTTCTTTTGGCATGGGATGACCCTGGATCTTTAGAGAATCTTTCTCTCTTCTGTTTGCTTCGATCAAATTTGGCTAATTGAGGTTCAAGTTCCGGTGTTTTGAGCTCTTGAGGTGTTGGAAAGGAAGACTTTGCAGTGGATTCCTCAACAACTGGTGGTAAGTTGGGCACTTCTCTGAGATCTTTAGGTGTTGGCGAGGGAGATTTGGCAGTGGGGTCTGGTTTTGGAGAAGGTTCTTTGGAGGTTGGCTTTGGAGACTTGGCAGTCTTCTTGGGGAACATGAAAAAGACTCATTGAATGGAGAGCCAACATTTTCCCTCTTACTTTCTTTGTTGGATGAACGACGCTTCTGAATTTTAAATTTCACTGGTGAGTGAAACGGAAGACCTTTAGTAGCACTCTTCTCTTTGACAGGGGTCTTCTCTTTGATTGGGGTTTTCTCTTTGAGACAGGGGTGTTCTCTTTGATAGGAGTCTTCTCTTGAGCTAGTGAAGAGCTCTTCTCAAGAATCTGGATATTCATGCAACTAAGGCAAAAGAAAATGATAAAATTTCTTAATATGAGAAAGTCACTAAATGTATTGACCCAATCAATCAATGCTATCATTACATGAACTTACAGTAAGTGTTGTCATTCTAAATCTTGACTCAAGATATCTCCAAGCATTAGCAAGCACCATCCATCCACAAGATGTTGAGTCTTTCTGCAAAGGAACTTTCTGATTGTAGTACTTAAAATCTTCAAGTTTGTAGTCTTCATAGGTGGAACCTAGGAAACTCAAGATAAGTTTGGCAGCACTGCAAGCATAAAATATTGAGGGTCAATCAAAAAATTGAAAACTTACAAAATATTGCTCTAGAACATAAACCATGGTAAAGTTGATTCTTACATTTTACTTCTCCCATGAATGGATGCTAAAGAATTCATAAAGATTACATCTCTATCCAATAGATTGAAGATAATAAGACTCCAATGGCCTCTGTGATAAGATGAATACTGCAATTAGTTGTGAATATTGTAATGATGGACAAAAGATAATTGAGTGTGAGTCTTACACTTCAACATAAGGGTATACAATGTAATTGCATGTCAGCATATCAAAGTTTTTTAGAAAACTTGCAAGATCCCCTTGCCTATTGAAAAGGCACTGTGTAACAAGGGGATCAAGAATGGTCACTTGCATAGCCATTGAGTCAGGAAGATCCCTCATAAGACATCTGGAGACATAAACAAAACATATCAATAAAATATAAAATTTGAGAAATTCATCAAGAAAGCAAAAGGAAATCCACACAAACCTCAGATAGATAAAGAGGACTGTGTCACATATCTCAATATTGTGATTCACAAGCATACTTGTGTCTTCAGGGGCAATGTCACAATAAACCTCATCCTCTCCATGCATGGAGACATCTACTACCATTTGACTTGTTACATTCTGATAAAGTTCTGAATTGGATACATGAAGAATTTCAGCTTGCTGAGAAAGAATGGCATCCTCTGTAATCTTCTCCTGCTCTCTCTCTTTCTCCACTTCTTCTTTAATATCGTGAGCTTTTCTTGTACTATAAGTATGCGAAACATCTTCAATAACAACTGATTGTTTGGGTTGTCTTGTTGGAGGAATATTTAGAATTTCAAAAGCCCTCATATCTTGACTTGGAATGGGTTCCAACGCTTTGTCAAACTTGTATCTAAGTCTGGACACAAGTACAAAATCTTTGCTCATGAGAGTGATCCTATGAGCAAATGCAGCAACAATGTATCCATCATTCATAAAGTCGATCTCCTCAGCAGCCTCTTGAAGACACATAAGGGCCTGTGACTCCCATCAGACTTTATCAAGATTTGTGTTTCTCATTTTGCCAATTAACCTTTCTGATATGTCCCTGACAACCCGCATAAATGGCAGTCGAGGGATGAGAAGATTAGTAGATTTCTGTGCCGCTCTGATCTCTCTTAGTGACTTCACCTGATAGTTTAATCTCTTTCTTGCTGTCAGGGATTTAATATTCACGTGATCACAAGATTTTTTGTGATAATAACACATGTGAACAAGTTATTCACATGTTCTCATGTTACCGTTCACAAAATAACAGGTCACTCGCCATTTGGGAACCCCTTAAAAGATTGGCTACACATGGGAAGAAGCTATTCACATGTTCTCATGTTACCATCGTCACATAACAGTAGGTCACTGGCCACCTAAGAATCGCTTAAAAGCCTGGAAAAGATAGTTTTTTTAGGCCGTTGTAGAAGCTTTGTGAATATAACATGTGATCACAAGATTTTTTGTGTTATCAACATATGTTATTAACATGTTCACATGTTTTTGTTTACGTCAGTGAAATCCTTGCTTGCTGTTGCCCTAGCACGAGGCTTTGGAGGAGGCTTTTCTTATTTTTCATCGACAACTGGCTTTTTGGAAGATCCTGGTTTGTCTTGAGCTTTTTCAGTCTCCAAAGGGGCGTAGACTTTCCTTGCAGTCTGTTTTGTCCTCGCCATTGAAGTTAAAGAAAAAGAAGAGACCCGATCGGGGTGATTTGGGAGTTGAGATAAAAAAACTAACAGTGGCCCGAACTAAGCGATGGGGCGGATCCAAATTGGTTGGATTAGCTCTATCGCTTGATTCGGGCTATGACTATAGGAGATGGAACTAAGCGATGAATAGCTTCCAAAAGGATTGGAATAGCTCAATTGCTTGATTCCGGATATGTCCGAAACAAGGTGAAAATGGAGATCGGCTTTATTGCTTGATTCGGGGTATGGCCAAGTGATAGGGGAGGATCCGGAACCAAGCGATGAAGAAGGTCTGATTTGTTTGGACGAGCGTTATCGCTTGAATTCAGGACTAAGCGATGAGAAGGATCCGAGATGTTCGGATGAGATCTATCACTTGATATGGGTGAGAAGGGTAAAAGAAGATTCTGGGAATTTCGGAGGAGCAATTTTGCTTGATACCGTGTCGGTGAAAAATAGAAATGTTTTCATGAAAATTAATTTTTTATACCTCGAATCCGTCGTACATAGGATCGTTGGATACACGTGTCATGCAATCATTTTTGCCACGTGGCACGAACGGTCACTATTTAAGGTGTTTTTGCCATGCTCCACGTGCTCCATCGGATATTCTCAAAAACTCTCTCTCGTTTTTTTTCGAACCTTCAAATTGCCAAGGCCCGCACCAGATGATAGAAGCATTCCTTAACTTTTGGACCACTTATTTTCGCTTAGTCATATAGTGACTTCCAAGCTCTATTTTGCAAAACTCTCTCTTTTTTTTTTGAACCTTCAAATTGCCAAAGCCCGCACCAAGCGATAGAAGCATTCCAAAACTTTTGGACCACTTATTTTCGCTTAGTTCGGGCTCTGCCATATAAAGACTTCCAAGCCTTCTTCAGAATTGTTCCAGCGTTTTTCTCAAATATCACAATGAGTAAAAGTGTTGAGGGACGACATGAACTTGTTGAAGAAAGCCCAAGTGAAAGACTCTTGAATGCTATTTTGCAAGATGGTCATGACATGAAGGTATACGTAGATGCAGTGGAGATATTCAATCCAAGGTTTGTTCTTTCAGATGTTTTGATGAAGCTTAAGGACATTCTTGAAGAGGAGTACAAACAATTTGAAATGTCAATTGAAGCTCATAGTTTTTATATCGGAGACAATGATTTTTGTCACCTTACCGATTTTACTCAGCTGTCAGTGGAGAAAGCCAAAGTTACAAAGAGGTTCAGTAGATTTTCAAATAGAATCTCTTTCACATGCCCTTCATCCATTTCTTGTCCAATTCATAAAAAGCTTTGTAACCTTGTCGGAAATTTCAAGCTTCAGGTAGATTCTGATAAAGTGGAAAGGGTTGGCTCATGCAACTTGATGAAAGACAAAGTAGTAAGTGAGGATGAGTTGCAGAAGGTAGTTTCCTTTTAATCTTTTGCAAAATGTTATTGTGATTGTATTTTTTTTAAAGTGAGGTTTTTGTCTTGCAGATTGAATTGCTTGATAAGGATGATTTTCTAGGAAGAGCTAAAGGCAGCAGAGTGAAAGCTACAGAGACTAGGTCAAGAAGGCCTTCATCTGCTCTCATGCACTACTTACCTACATTGGATAAGGCTGTGTTCTGTGCATTCCACATGAACTTCTCTGAAGATGCTGAGTTGCCAATATTTGCCTTGAAGGTGTTGTCAAGGTTCATGGGATACACTCCCCTAACAAGGTCTTGCTTCTAGAGAGAGCTGATGCTCTTAGAATCTTTGGATATGCTGCAGGTTTCAATGCCTCAAGAGCAGGATACTTTCTTTGCTACTCTAGCTATGCACCTGCAGCAGCTGAGGAGTCAGATATCAATCTTCTTGGAGGTTATAGAAGGAGAAAATTTTTGAGATATAGAGGTGACATGCCAAATAGTCCCAAGAGAATCAAAAACTAATGTACACACAATATTTTGCAAGGATTGATTATAATTCAGCAAATATTTTGTAAGAGGTACAAATGTGTTAGTAAATCATTAGTCTCTATCTTGAGGTGTTTGTGTAGTTTCAGATTGCTGGTTCTTTGATCTCATCCTTTGTAATTGCCTCCTGTAGAACCAATTGAATAATTCTTTAAGTGCATTGCTTCTTCTTTGACCACCTCCTCTTCTGGTACATCTGAAAAAGGAAGTTCTCGCTTGATAGTGAGACTTTTCCATTCCTTGTGTGTTCCATGTTGCAAGGGGTCCTTTTGTAGCAAAATATGGTCCATGCAAGTAAAGAATATGCTACAAAGACAATTCTTTGTTAGTAAATTTAAGAAATTACACTTTAATTTTAACTGTTTTTATAAGTCTGAACACTCACCAAGTAATAAGTTATGTCTTTTTCTCCCCAGGCATCTATGATAGCTTTTATTAAAAGCTTTATTGCTTTTTTGAAATCATCTGCATAAGTATTTGAACCAACTTGTTGTTTTAGGACTTTGAAAAAATTGTCGAGTTTTTTCCAAACTTCCATACGTTTGTTGGCTACATCTAGTCTACTTTTGACATTTGTGGTAATGACACATAGATGTTTACAGCAGTTCCACATTGCATTGACTTGTTTGGTGTCATGGTTGCTCAAAAATCTTCTTGGTTTTGCTCCTCCCATTGAAACATCTTGCAAAACATCACCTGTACCTCTAGAAAGAACAGGATCTTTTTTAAGATGCACTTCGCCACCATGGAAACCCATTTGAGAGAGCAAGGCTTCGCATTTTTCTATGCACTCATCTGTAAGTTTAGTCGGCTTAATAGAATATGCATAGTCCAGATGAAGTCGGAGCAATTTGTCCAAGATTCTTATCTCTGCATGCAATGTACATATATGCACATTTTTTAAATGTATTGGTAGAATTGGATCCCAAATTTTAACAGAAGTTGGATAATCGACAACATTCACATTATTTCTGGATGGTGGTTTTCCAATCTCATTTTCTGCAAGCCATTCTCTTGTCCCTATGCTTGCCATGCAATAAAGACATGGATATTTGGTATTTGCTCCTCCACATACACCAAACATACACTTCAACGCCTTGAGGTCGGCACTCAAATGCCATTCCACAATGAAATCACCTATGTTGTCTACATGAAGGTGTTCACCTGCATTTTGGCTCTGAATAACTGAAGGAATGTCTGTATGTGAAAAGAGCCACTTTAATGTTTCATGACTCTCTACTAGCACATGAGCTGATCCATTCCACCATAGCTCCATTTTTGATTGAGTTTTATGGTATGGAGAATCAAGCTTACCTTGACTATAGTCCAATGCTTTATTCATTAGGGATATAGATATTCTTTCCATTTTTTGATATTTTTGGATTTGAGCTTCATCTAATTTTATAACAAATACAAGTTTTCCTTCACAATCTATTTCTCGAATGTTGTAATATCTCACCATAAAAGATTGGACTTTTCTAATGTTCATCCAAATATTATTATAAACGTTGTATTCAAAAGACGATTTTTTTTTTGTCTCTCATATGGCATTGTTCCCTCAATATAGAAATACTCTCCGAAATGTTTGGAAATTTCCTCATTTAACAGAGTTCTATATTTTCCAACATTGTGAGGTTTAGGCAACCCAAAAGCTTTGATTTTGTAATACTTAAGGACCCTGAACCAGGTTTTAGAGATGGCTCTGTATCCCTTTCTACTCACTCCCACTGGGTCACAAACTTCTTGCATTTGGGAAGGCTGGACCAATAAGTCCATATCTTTTAGTAGATGTTGAAAGGCTAGTTTTTTTTGAGTTTGATTTTCAGGAAGTTTCAAAAGTTTCAAGATATCCGACCTATTCATAAGCTCATTCAAAAATCTTACCCTTTCCTGAGCATTAAACATGTCAAATTCTAGAAGGGTAGTAACATGATCTCTTACAAGTTTTAACCTTTTTTTCCTTTGTTCAGATCTCTCTGTCAAGTTAACTACATCCCGCATTTGTTTTACTCGTGCTCTTAACCCTATTGGAGTTTCTTTTAAGGTTTTCAATTGATCATTTTCTTGTTTCAAAGACACTATTTTGTTTTCAAGTTCTGTAATTTTTGTTGCATTCAAAGATAAAGTATTTTGAAGATATGTAATATATTTTGCATAATTAATATGTGATTGAGATAGTCTTGAACTATAACCAAGTAAGCCATCCACCCCATCACCAACAAATCTAATCAAATCATGTGGTGTGTGAAAAGAAGGATACCTTCTTGTTCTGGGATCCGGTGGATATAGACTTCCATCTGTCCATAGGTCAATATGCTTCTTTCCTTCGTTGCGAAGATGTTGAGCTTCATTCGCACATATATGTGTGTGTGTGTGTGTGTACATATATATATATATATACATATATATATATATATACATATATATATATATATATATATATATATAGAGAGAGAGAGAGAGAGAAAGAGAGAGAGAGACAGAGAGTGTAAAATGATTTTAGATTTTTAAAATAAAAAATGATTTATTCCCTTCGACATAGACCTGCTAGAACTTTTGAGTTTATTGCTTCGGTTACCACTTAAGAACTTTGCGGGCAGGTCATTTCGCTTGCCCTTTGACATAGACCTGCTAGAACTTTTGAGTTTATTACTTAGGTTACCACTTAAGACATACTCAAAGAAATATTTGATGAGAGAGATGAGGTAGATTGTCTAAGAGTAGTAATAGATGGCAAGAGAGTAATGATAGAGGTGGAAAGTGTATTGGTAGGTGGTTAGAGATTAGTGGTAGAGGATGAGAGTGTATGAGAATTTGTAAACGAGGGTCATGCGACTACAATGTCCTTATTTTCGGTTAATAAAGAGAGAGAAGTATCATTTGCTACTACAATAAGAACAGATGATCTTAGCTCTCCAATTGCCTTGCGTGAAGATCAAAGGATATTCAACAAGAGTGGTAAAAGTTTTCGTTGTGAGATTGCTAGGAGTAGGACTCTTCTGAAAGAAATAACAAGGGAAATGGCAAGTGGAGTTTATCTAGGGATATCATTGGTTGAAAGTTTGAGACTTACAAGAAGGTACCGTCGCGACCTCTTATAATGCAGCTAGAAGAGTAAATGAGGGTAACGCAATTACAATGTATTCCTTTTCTGCCCATGTATGTATGTATGTATTTGTATATACATATATATATGTATATGTATATGTATGTATATTTATACTAAGTGATCCAAGGATGCTATCTTCTTCTATGGCATATGGTGAGAGTTTATTTAGGGATATCATTGGTTGAAAGTTTGAGACTTACAAGAAGGTACCATCTCTTCTCATCGCTAGAAATAGGACCTCTTATAATGCAGCTACAAGAGTAAATGAAAGTAATGCAATTACAATGTCGTTTTTTTCTGCCCATGTATGTATGTATTTGTATATACATATACATGTATGTATGTATGTATATATATACATATACAGATATAGATGTATATACAAATACATATACATATATATATGTATGTATATACATATACATATACATATACATATACATATATATATATTCATGTGGATACCTTTCTACCATTCATTCACTTGAGCATGGTTGGGTCTTAATCTACTCTACGTATGTGTGATTTGGTTTGTGATTCACTGTTTGGATTATTTTCATAATCCATAATTTCTTCTAGATTAAATAAAATTAAAACAATATTTCATTAATATATTTCTTAATGATGTACAATATGGATAACAAGGAGGAAATTGTGAGGTGTTCCATGGACGTTTAGGATAGAAGCCATCGTGCAGAGTATTCAAGACCTCAACAATCTGAGGCAAGAGAAGATAATGAGAAGACTCAACAAATAATGCATGCTTTTAAGCAATGCCAGAGGAAACTAAAAACCTCTACTAAGTGGGTGCGACGTAACCATGGTAAGAAGACTCGAAATAGAAAAAAGACAATAAATGTAACATCAGAGAATATACTCCATTTGGTCAAAGACACAAACTCCCATGTGTTAAATGTGGAGAGCTCATTCCACATGTTTGCAATCTATGACTCATTAGGGCCAAAAACGTCTCAAAATGGGCTGTGTAAGGAATTCGCTAACTTGCTAATTAGTATAACGTTGACGGTCAAAACGGCTCAAATTTGGCCGTTTTGGATATTTAAAACGTATCTATGTGATTGAACACATATCTAAGTACATATTTTAAAATCTAAAAAAATATATCGTTTTCATGCTACTCTTTAATGGCTCGTCTCGAAATTTGTCCTCTTTTAGTGGTTTCGCGACAAATACTTATTTCTCTTACTTTTGAATGACCATTCCCTCCGAACGCGCTCTCATCCATTCTCCAAAAAATTTCACAAGCTTATTCTTAGTTTCACTCCTCTGCTTCTCTAAGAATTTCACAAGCTACATCTCATTCTCATTCTTCTGTATCTCTCATCTTCTAAT